>NW_027187368.1:8984750-9082443 GCF_028583685.1 Petaurus breviceps papuanus | reverse complement strand
AACTGGTCCCATTATGCCATACCCTCATTATCTGTTGTTCTAGGGATGGGCTACAATATTTGTCATTTGAAGAATTACATTGACTGGGAAAGTTCACTGGTGCTTTATTCTTGAGAAATAAATTGGAGGTAGGCCCTAAATGGGGACGAACCTTTATTCTTGTTTCCAGTTTGATAAAGTGGGGCATCATGTACACTTGGCCCCATAAGGAAAAATTCCTCTAGAGCTGGGGTTCTTAGACTTCTTGTGTGTCATAGACTCCATTGGCAGTCTGGTGAAGCCTATGGGATCCTTAAAATGTTTTATTACCTATATTCGTAGGTAAAAGAAATGCTAAATTTTATTTAGAGGCTAGTGAAAATAAAGATGTATTTTTTTTTTCTCATACAAGTTCACAGACCTTCTGAAATCTCTCTGTGGAACTCAGGTTAGGTACCTCAGGTTACACACAGACCAAAAAAACCCCAACAAAACCTGTAGTCTGTTTTGACCTGGAGGACAAGGGAGAGGGTGATTTTTTTTTTAAAGTAACCTGGGTTAAGTAACTTGCTCAAGGTTACACGTCCAGTTATTTCTGGGTGTGGTGCTAAGTATCTGAGCCCGGATTTGATCCCCAGGTCATCCTGACACTGGAGTCGGTGCTCTTACTCGCTGAGCCACCTGGCTGCCCCCGAGGGTGAATCTTTTAAGAGAGAGGTTTGGTGGATTGATTGGATTTATGCCCCCTTCTCATGAATCCACTGCTTTGACTAACTTACTTTAGGAATAATATGAAACCTCTTAGATGGAACCCTATCTTATAGTATGATTTGGTCAGGCATTAACTATAGATCTTTATAGTCTTGGCAGATCCATTGGCTAAGTTTTAGGGGGAGACTGGTGTTGGCCCAGCAGCTATTCAAATAAAGTAGGCTGTCCATACAAACAGGAGATACCGAGAGGTCAAGAAGAGGCATTATTCCCACCATCATGCTAGGTGGTCAGAAGGTGATGATACTCTCTTCCATAATAAACTTTGGGAATGACTTTTAAAACACAGAGTGATAAGATGATTGATAAATAACCTATGAAAGTGTGTTAGTATAATTCTATTGAAATATTTGGTACCAAGGCCCTCCATTCTACCCAAATTTAGGACATCCCTAAAAGTCCCTACTTCACCTGGTCAGTCTTCAACCCTAGACCGGTGTTCAAAGCTACATAAGTTTTTGTGTACAGACTTGAGGGACTACTAGAGTGCATTCCCCTAAATAGAGGACCTAGGTTCCTCTAGAGCTTGGGCCCTGGAGAGAACTAAAAGTCATACCCCTGAGTTGCTCTGGCTTGGAAGATAGTGTGGGGTCAGGCAGAGAGGAAAAGGCACCAAATGTGTAAGGAAAATTGAAAGCTGGATATTGAAAGCCAAATTACAACTATACTAGGGAACCAACAATGTTCTCATAAGGGTTACCAAACTACTGGGAAAAGAATTAACTTTATTCAAGTGAAAATGGGTAGAAGACTCCCTGTTTGGGTTTCAGTTGTGATAGATGATCAGGGGAATATAGTATAGCTATGGCTATTATGAGTTCCAAAGAGTCAATCCCAAGGATTTGCAGTAGCTTCTATGACAATTTCTGTAGGTAGAGCTAAATTAAAGCTCTTGGAGTTGCCTGAACCATTCTGTGTGGTTAATATTAAACAATTAAAATTAAAATTAAACAATTAAAATTAAACTGGCTTGGGGAGAGTTGGGGTGTGGTGACAGATATTTGCTCCCTAGTAATGAAGTTGGAGACTTGAGTACTCTTGTTATATATGCTGACTTGAGTACTCTTCTTATATATGTTATATATGTATATATATATATATATATATATATACACACACACATATACATATATATATATATATATACACACACACACATATACATACATCTCTCTCTCTCTCTCCCCCTCTCTCTCTATATATCTATATCTACATATATCTTTTAACAACCCTATGTGACCAGTGAAGAAGGCAGAAAGATGGTACTTGGAGATTACTAGTTGACTACTGGGGCATTGAACAAAGGAGTTATGCTAACTGCTGTAGCCATTCCTGATCATGTTAGCATGATAGACCAGATAGCTCAGGCTTCAGGTGAATGGTGTGAAGTTACTGATCTTGCCGGTTCTTTCTTTCCTATCCCTGTTGCTGAGACCAGTTAGGACCAGTTAGTTCATTTTTACCACAGTGTAGTGAGCAGTGACCTGAAAAAGGTCCCGTTCATTCCCTAAGGTCATTGATATCCATTATTATATTGATGATACAAGGCTAATTGGATCAGGTGAGGCCTAAGTGGCAAAGCCCTAGATCAGATGACAGTTCATATGAGATACAAGTATTAGGAGGTTAACTTAAAAAATATGCATTCAGGGTCCAGCCAGTTCAGTTAACTTTTAAGGGAAATATTCAGTAGGAAGAACCCAAATGATTGTAGATGTAATGTACCACAAATCCTTTTGCTCACACAAACTAAAAAGGAAGCTCAAAGGCTTATTGCTCTCATTTGGTCTTGAAAAACCTATTATTCCAAATGTAGGTATTTTGATGATTCCTACTTACTGAATTACTTATAAATCTGCCTCTTTTTGTTTTCATGGTAGGCAGAATAGACTTTAGCCATAAGAGTTTTAAAGTAGGCTGTCTAGCAATCTCTCCCTTTGAGCCCTTATGATCCTATGGGGTACATGTTCCTAGAGGTCTCTGCTCACAAAGACAAAGACAAATTGAGCCTTTGGAAAACAGCAAAGAGTGGTCAATTAAGTGGTTATTGGTCTTCTGAAGCTATAAATTCCTAGAAGCAGTCACTAGTTATACTATGTTTCAGAAACAACTGTTTCCATACTACTGGTTCCTGGTTGCCACTAAACAGAGAATCCAAAGTCACATGATTGCCCTTCATCCAACCTTGCCTACCATGAGTTGGGTATAAGTGATGGGTCCTCTAATAAGACATGTAGGACAACAGACAATTGTCAGATAGAAATGGCACATTCAAGACCACACTAGCCTGTACCCCTTAGGTATTAGTGTCTTTCATAAAAGATAGTGACATTGACTAAGGTTGAGACCTCTACTCCCAAATCAAATGCATTATTCCGCCACCACTCCTTACTAATCCAATGAGATCCTACCTATCAGGCCCTAGCTCTTGAAGATAAAAATTTCTGGGGCAGCTAAGTGGTGCAGTGTATATAGCACTGGTCCTGGAGTCAGGAGGAGGATCTGAGTTCAAATCCAGATTCACACAATTTGACACTTACTAGCTGCATGACCCTGGACAAGTAAAAAAAAAAATGCATGAAGACAATCATTTCAAGTGGTTACTGATGGCTCTCCTCACTGGGGAAAAAAAAAAGATATGCCAATGAGCTTTAGAAACTATAAAGGAAGTGAAGAGGGATGATGGAGGGTGCTAACCAGTCATCTCAGTGGAGTAAACTAATATGGTTGTCCTATGAGAGAGTCTTGAAGGATGGAGTAATTTATATGTGTGTGTATGTATAATGCACATATATACACATATATAGATATATGTCTACAAACATATATACACAGAGACATATACATATGTATATAGACATATACATATATGTGTGTATAGACATACATATATATATATATATGTGTGTGTGTGTGTGTGTGTGTGTGTGTGTGTGTAGGCTACAGGTTTGGTTGAAGGGTTTGGGGCCTGAAGAGACAGAATTGGACAATTAAAGGCTCTCCATTATGGAGTCTGAATCAGTGAAAGAATTTTGCTGATGTTTCTTGTGGCATACTGTTGTGGAACATATTAGCTTCCCTTTAGAGTAATTGCAGCCCTCTAATGAACTGAATAACCAGACCCTTAGAAGGGTCTTAGGTCTGCCGCCCTTAGAAGACTTAAAATTGGGGGTTGGATTCATCATCAATGTAGACAATAGAGGCTGTGATGCTATGCAGTGGTAAATGTAGATATATATGATCCCTTAACCGATATATCATACAAAGCCACTCTTACCTAACCTTAAATCTTTATGCCACTGACAGTACCCACCACTGAGGGATCAGTATGGTGTGATCCCACGTGTTCCTCAACTTGCTCTGATTGGCAGAATGATTATAATGGCCCTCTTCTTCTATCTAAGAACAAGATGTTTGCCTTCCCTGCAGTCAACATCAATTTAGGATATGAAACAGAGGTGCCAGTTGCCTGCTCCTTCTGTAGCTGTCATCAAAGCTCTTATAGAACATATCCTTCTTCCCTAGGGACCCCCTCTGTGCTATTGTTTATGAAGAGGGTACCCATTTTATTACAGTGAATGTTTGGGATTAGACCCATCATCACTACATTAGTAAGTTTTCCATTTTCTATGTTATCCCCAGGCACCTGGTATTGTGGAGCAGGGGAATGAACTTTTAAAACAACTTAGATATAACACCCCCTGATTAAAGGGGTTAAATGTTCTGTTTTCCAGAGGCTGTGTCTTTGATAAATAAGCACTGCTCTAGGAAGGTAGAAGGTCTTAGCTCCATAGATTTTTTGGATACACCCTTCAAGAAGATTTGCCTCACTAGAATGGAGAACTTTTGGACATGGTCCCAGTTTACCTCCATTAACCCTTCCTTATTCTATCCTCTATGTGACATCACCCAGGCCTCCAATTCTTGCCCCCTCAGAAGGTTCTATATAACCAGGGAAAACAATTCAAGTTCTATTAATCAAAAATTCTTTTTCCTCAGAATAGTTCAAGACAGAATCTTCCCAGAAAAAATATGAGGGACCAATGCGATGTGTCAAACATGCTGCTGAGTGTGATCTGAACTAGAATAAAATATAATTGGGAAATATTTAACAAAATAAATAAAAATACAATAAAACACAGATAATATTACATTTTAAAACTAAGTCTATACATGACCAGCAAGAATTTTTTTTCTTTTTGGAGGGCAATTGGGATTAAGTGACTTGCCCAAAGTCACACAGCTAGTATGTATTAAGTGTCTGAGGCTGGATTTGAACTCAGGTCCTGGGCAGGTATTCACTGCACCACCTAGCCGTCCCCAGATCAGCAAGAATCTTGATGAACATGTTAGTGGTTCCAGTTTCTATTTAAGTTTTATACCACTGGTTTAGGGGGTGTAAAATTATATTTTTATAATCATAGTGACCTAGAGTTTAGCTTGAGGAAAAGGGATCCTCTGGCTTATTTAGTAGTGATTTTAAATCCCTGGATGAAGGTGAAGGGGAATTTTCATCTAAAACCCATGGAAGAAGATAGTGGTCCCTCTGTGGAGGTCTTTAAGAGGGATTAACATTTGATGTTATCCCCAAGATAATTCAAACTCCTAGGAAAAGGGAGATTTTGGCTGGTGGGCTTGGGAATTTGAATGGATAGCAGTATGGAGTGAGTACCAGAATCAATTTAGGTCCTCCATTAAGCCAGCCGCATGGAAGAGTTCTGTGGCCACTCAGATAGTTTTAGCTCAGATTGTTCACACCTGTGAAACACTGGACATATCCATGGCCATCACAATTATTTTAAACCAGAAATTTTTTACTAACCACCCTGATTTTGTTTTCCCATTGTTTTAAAATAATTGTTTATATTGTCTGTTTGTCTAAACTCCTTTCTCAGATTTTAGAGTTGCTTTGAGATTGTTTTAATGGAAGAAGGTCCTCCAGAAAATTTTTCAGATCTTGTCACAAAGGGATTCAATGTAGTAGGGATTTGAATTGACTCCTTTGCAGAAGCTTCAGTCCACACTTTGCCTCACCCTTCCACTTAGTTCTCCTTGGTACTTTGCCTGGCTCTTTGAATTATAAAAGGAGACAGAAAACAAATCAAAAATGTTCCCCAGAGTTTGAACTGCCTGCTAAGTGCTTCCTCCAATTCCTGGCCTCCAAAAGGGAGGTTTTTTGTTTGTTGATTCCTCCCCCCCCCTTTTTATTCTAGCATTGTGTGTTTTTAAACTTTTGGATAGAGTGCTGAGCGTGGAGTCAAGAAGACTATCTTCATGAGTTCAATTCTGGCCGTAGACACTAGCTACCTTGGGCAAGTCACGTTACCCTGTTTACTTCAGTTTCCTCATCTGTAAAATGAGCTGGAGAAGGTAATGGCAAACTACTTCTGCATCTTTGCCAAGAAAACCCCAAAGGGGGACAGAAAGAGTCCAATACAACTGAAAAATGACTGAGCTGACTGATTTAAATGTTTATGGTTCAAGAGTTCTATTGTATTTTAAAGTAAGAAGAAATCTTAAATCTGCTGGACTAAGAACAATTTGGATTTAGCCTTCAATAGAAGTAAACATCAAATATTTAAAAACAACATCATCAACAACAACACACATCTAGGTTAAAATTTCATCAAGAATTGAGAACAGGAAGAAATCTACAATGACTTGCACTGAGTATACAGTATTTGTAATTCTATCAAGGCCAAGTGATTACTATCAAGGTACAAAATATAGGTTAATGTCCCTCCCAGAAGAGAAGGCAAAGGAACTCAAGGGATATTTCTCTATGCTCCAAGTTGTTAATGACAACAAAGTAATATTATGCAAATAGAAATTTGGGCAGGGGGCAGCTAGGTGGTGCAGTGAATTGAGCACCTGCCCTGGAGTCAGGAGGACCTGAGTTCAAATAAGGCCTCAGACACTTAACACTTACTAGCCATGTGACCTTGGTCAAGTCACTTAACCCCAATTGCCCTACCTTCCCCCTCCAAAAGAAAAAAAACAAAAAAAAAAAGAAAATAGAAATGGGGTTTCAGTGGGGGAAAGAAAATAGAGAGTGAAGAAAAATGACTTTTGTCAGGATATGAGCAAGTAGAAAAATATTACAGAGAAGAGGAAGGGGAGAAAGGAGAAAGGTCAGTTGTATCCTTTTTTAAAAAAAAGTTTTTAAAAAAAGGATGATCTTCCTGAAGATGCCTTATGTACGGAGAAAGAAGCAGATTTTGTTTTTCCTCCACAGAAGCTATCACATAGGAGATTATCCAGTTAAGGGTCAGAGAAAGAATTGAAGAATAGTGGTGGTTAGCTTATTCCCTGTTCAGAAATACTGAGGCAGCTATTTCTTGACGCAATAGAATAAAAAAAATGGTCTGTTATTCTCCCAGAGCATACACAGTATCTAAAACATAATAGAGAGCCTCCTAAGATTTATCAAAACATTTAACTATTACCCACTTTGTTGAATCATGTGAGTACAAAGGAGATAAAGAACCTAAAAAAGTATTATCATAATGTTAAAAGTCTTCAGCAAGAAACCTAAGTGCCTAAAAGGGCATAGGTTGTGTTTTCCTCACTGGTGCCCAGTGAAGGCAAGGGATACAGAAGATACAACTTGATTTTAGAAATTAATAGCGTGCTAAGAAAATAACTGAGCATGCTATGTGGCCTTTTGGCCCATGAATTAAGTTTTGAGGATGATGGACTCATGACCAGGTAGAAAGTGTACCTCAAACTGTTATACTATACCTCTACTCCCTTTCGCAAACAAACTCCTCAAAAGCTGCCTATAATTTTGCTTCACTTCCTCTACTCACTCTTTTCAATACCTTGCAATTTGGCTTGCAACTTCAGAACTCAACTGAAAATATTCTCTAAAAGTAACAATGAACTGTTTTAAAATTGTATCTTATTTTTTAATTAACAAAAATCCACCTCTTTTTCCTTCCCATTCCAACTCTTTCCCCCTCCAACTGAGAGAAAAAAAAAGAAAAACAAAATCCCTATTAAAATGTGTATAGTCAAACAAAAGAAATTTGCACATTGACCATGTCCAAAAGGTGAAAAAGTATTCTCATTCTGCATTCTGAGTCTTTCACTTTTCTGTCAGGAGGCAGGTATCTCATCATTAGTCCTCTGGAATTGTGGTTGGTCATTATAATGATCCTTAAATTGTTCTTCTCGTTCTGCTTTACTGTATCAGTTCAAATAAGTCTTTCCAGGTTTCTTTGAAACTGTTCCCCTCAACCTTTCTTACAGCAAAATAGCATTCTATAACATTTATATAGTATAACCTATTCCTCAATTTATGGGCATCTCAGAAAGAGCCATAAATATTTTTGTATATCCTTAGAAATTTTTTTTTCCTTAGGACTAAGCCCTCTCAATCTCTCTTCCCTCTACTTTCCCCTTCTTTTTTCTTCTTTTCATGTGAGTTCTAAAGGCACAAAAGGAAACAATTATAATGAGGAGAAAAATAGGAATTGTCTGATGAGGACAAAGTGTATAAAAGGAAACTCATCAGGCAACTTAGTTTTTTTTTTTAAAGATATATACAGAACATGGAAACAAAGCCAAATAACATAGGATGAATGCGCAAAAGGTGGCACAGTCCTGGAAAAATAGTGTCAGCAATCATAAATAATGAGGTCAAAGAACAAATCATACAAACAATTAAGAATGATGTAAAATAAAATAGTAATGATTAAACAACACACCAAAATTTCTGAAATGCAGCTAAAGCATCCCTTAGGGGAAAAATCATATCCCTAGAAAAATTTATTAATAAAATATGAAAAAGAGAGAATTCATGAAGTGAATATACATTTAAAAAAATTAGAAAGTCAAAAAATAATCAAACCCCAAATAAGCACAAAATTGGAGATATTAAAAATTAGTGGAAAGATAAACTGTAAACAGAAAAATAGAAACAATACATAAAACTAAAAGCTGTTTTTTAAAAAAGATTAGTAAAATCGATAAACACAGCTATTCTGATGAAAAAGAAGAGAACAGAAAACCAAATCAAATTAGCAAGGTAAAATCTCACACACACACACACACACACAGAAAACCTCAGAAGAAATAAAAAGAACAATCAGAATATATCATATACAGTTTTATGCTAACAAAACTAAGAACATAAAAGGAATTGAAGAATACCTCCAAAAATGTAAAATACCCAACTATCAGAAGACCAGGTAGAGATTTTAAATAATACTCAGAAAGGAAATGAATCTAGTTGTGAAAGAATTATCAAAGGGAAGTGGAGGGGAGAAAAGGCAAAACTTATCTTGATGGATAAGGATAATTCACCGGAGAATTCTTATCACACTTTTAAAGAACAATTAGTAATTCATAAATTATTCTTACAAAGTAAGAAAGTGCCCCACCAGAATCCTTTAAGGGAAAAATATAATACTAATATGTAAACCAGGAAAAGATAAAACAGAGAAGGAAAACTATTAGGTCAATATCATTAATGAATATTGATTCAGAAATTAAAATCCTGTCAAACACACTACTCATTCATTATGACCAAGTGGGATTTATATCAGGGAAGCAAGAATGTTTCAACATCAGGAAAATAATCAACACAATTAATCATATTAAAAGCCAAAATATACAGATCATCTATATGATCATCTCAACGGAGGCAGAAAAAAATGTATAGTACTCTTTTATGCTAAAAACCTATAGCCATAGAGGAACCTTTTGTAATATAAAAAAAAAAAATCTATCTAAAACCAAAAACAAGTATCATATGTAATGGTGATACAGTAGAACCTTTCCCAGTAAATACAGGAGTGAAGGAAAAATGCCCACTCACACAACTATTATTTGATATAGGTCTGGAAGTGCTAGCAATAGCAAAAAGACAAAAATAAATTAAAGAAATAATGATAGGTGAAGAGAGATATAATAATTTTTGTTTGCTGATGATAAGATGGTACATTTGAGAAATACTAGAGAATCAACAAAGATACTAATTGAGACAATTAATATCTTAAGCAAAGTTTCAGGCTACAAAAGAAACCCTCAAAAATCAATAGCATTTCTATCAAAAAATAACAAAACTAAATATTTTTGTATATTCTTAATTAGATTTTGTTTTGCTTAGGACTAATCCCTCCCTTAACTTCTCTTTCCTTTAATTTCCCCTTATTCTTTCTTCCTTTTCCCTCCTATTTGGATGGAGGGAAATGCTCAAGAGGTGAGGGAAATCTCATTCCAAATAAATATCATTCCCCTTACATACCAATTTAATAACCATGTCAAAAATGGAAATAAATTTAGCCTGGCATAACTTGTTCTTGATAAAACATGCTGACTCCCTGGAATGACTGCTTCCTTTTCTATATATTTATAAACCATCTCTTTAATAATACATTCTAGAATTTTCACAGGAATCATAGTCAAGCTCACTGGCCTGTAGTATGAAATCTCTTCTCTTTTTTGACAATTAGGATAACATTTGCTCTTCTCCATTCCTGCCATAAGTCTTTCCTACACTTATGGTGGCACAGCACATAGAGCACTGGGCCAGGAGTCAGGAAGACTCATCTTCATGAGTTTAAACTAATAAGTGTTTGACACTTACTAGCTATGTGGCCTTAGGCAAGTTACTTAGCTTGTTTGCCTCAGTTTCCTCATCTGTAAACCACTTCAGTGTCTTTGCAAAGAAAACCCCAAATGGGGTCACATAGAGTTAGATCCACCCAAACAACAACAATCTTAAATCGTTTGAAAGAATACTTATCTGGGGGCGGCTAGGTGGTGCAATGAGTAGAGTGCTGGCCCTGGAGTAAGGAGGACCTGAGTTCAAATCTGGCCTCAGACACTTAACCCTTAGTAGCCGTGTGACCTTGGGCAAGTCACTTAACTCCAATTGCCCTGCCTTCCTCCCTCCAAAAAGCAAAAAAATGAATACTTGTCTGGTGGAAAAGATGCAAAAATCTGGATTCTAATAGCATTTGACAATGGTTGAATTATAGTCTGGTCAGGTCTGTTAGTGTAGAGCCACATAAATCATTACTTGGCCCTATGGTTTTAACATTGCTATTAATGATTTAGATATAGGCATAGATGACATGTTCATCAAATTTGTATATCAATCAAGAGAGTTAATATACTGGATTATAGTCATGATACAAATAGATCTCAACACCTGAACTTAATAATAGTTTTTAAAAGTTCAATATGGATATATATAGAATCTTAAGTTAAAACACAAATCAAGCATCCAAGTACAGGATGAGAGAATCATCGTTAAAAGCATTTTGTCTGACAAGAGATTGGGGCATGGGAAGGGTGGTATGGGTGGACTCTAAACTCAATATGAGACAGCAATATAATATGGTAGACAAAACAAAACAAAACAAAACTTGGGCTGCATGGAAAGATAAGCTTCCAGGAAATAAGGAGTTGATGGTCCCCCTGTATTTGGCCTGAGTCAGACACCACGAGGAGCACTGTGAAATTCTGAGAACCTGAAGTTTAAGGACACTGGTGGTATGTTAGAGTGTATCCAGCAAAAGGACAACTAGTCCTTGCCATGTGAGGAACATTCAAAGGAACTGAGGAGCCTGGCGAAGAGAAGATTTAGAAAGGATATGACAACTGTCTTTTAGTATTTGGACAATTGTCCAAATACATGGTCATTAGATTTTACTCCAGAAGGCAGAATCATAAATAATGGGAAAAGATGCAAAGAAACACATTTAGGCGCGATACCAGAGGGAAAAACAAACCAAAACAAAAAACAAAACCAAGAAGCACAACTTTTAACAATGAAAGCTGTAAAAAAGAATGGGATGCTTAGGAAATGGTAGGCTCTCTCCCATTCTTCCATTGAGGGCCACAGGTCCGCTTGTTTCTTTTCAAGGCTAACCCCTCTCTCTACTTGTGCACATTCCTTTCTAAGCCCCTCTTACAGATTATTTTCACAAACAATTCTACCCTGGAATTGTTTTAGGAGCTCCTTGCTATGGAACTAAAAATGATCACTAATGCTTGCTCTGTAATTTGTGCCTTATTGCCTAGACTCCAGTTCTTGTCCTTATAATCCTTACCTATGTTTGCCCAAGCCATAGGAGATTAGACATAGGAGATCTGTTCTGAAGGTGACAGATGTCCTACACAGCTGGTGTTTCCAGTTTTTGCAGTCCTCATGTTCCTCTAATGCAAGGAAATATCCCCAAACAGCAGAGACTGCTGTGTTCTCTTGTGAATTCATAAAGTTTATTGTTTGTATGAGTCATTTAGCACTTATCACATACTGTCTTGTGATACCTCAAGCCTTCATCTTGTATTGTTAATTGCCTAGTTTGTATATGCTTATCTTCATTCTGCTGCCAGAATAATCTTTCTTATCTATGGATCAAGTCATGCTACCCACTGATTCAAAGATCTACTGTGACTTCCTATGAGCTCCTAAACAAAATTACATTTCATTTGTCTCATATTCAAGGCCTTCTCTAATCTGGCACACCTCCCTCCTTCCATCCTTGATTCATATTGCTTTGCCCACCTGCCTCATACTCCAGTTAAAATTGTCTCTTGCCCTAATGTGCCACGTATTCTTCTGTCTCCTACATCTTGTAATTACTTAGTCCAACCCATTCATTTTGTATAGGAGGAAATTGAGGTTTTTACAGAAAGAGCATTCAGTTTTAGGCCTCCTGACTCTCCTTCCAGGGCTCTTCCTGCTGCACTATACTGTGTGCATGGTCTTTGGCCCCATCAGAGCTTCTACTCATTTCTTGGTACTTCATACAGTGTCCTTCCATCCACTTCTTTGCCTACTAAATTCTTACATACTTTAAAATTCAAATTATATAACACTGTACCTCCACTATGAAGCCTTCACCCTTGGATCTCACATTTGCAATACTTTAGCGCATTTATGCAATATCACGTATTAGTTTTGTATGTGTTTTAGTTTTATCTTTTTACTTAAGCTTCATGAGGACAGGGACAATGTTTTCTCTAAACTTTATATCTCAGATTCTAGAAGAGTTTTCTACATATAACAGGCACTCAATACGTATTTATTAAGTGAATGAATACTTGTTGTCCCCAAAAGATTATAAATTCTTTGAGAGCAGGAACTATATATAACACTTCCCAATAAATATTTGTTGAAATTACAGAGAGTCCTAAAGCAACATAATGTACTCTGAAACATTTTTGTGTGGCCATGGTATGCTGCCTGGGGGCAAGGATTTGAACAAATGACCCATTTGAGAACCATGACCTGAGACTTGGGGACAAAAGGGTTGGAAGAGTAGGAAAGATAATTTCAGATAAGGGTAGGGATTATTTCAACTTTTGTCTCTATTCCTAGTGCCTGGCACAAAGCCTGATAGGCAATGAGCACTCAATACACACTTGAATTGCCTCAGTTAGTAAGTGGTAGAGCAAGGATTTCAACCCATGAAATCCTTCCCCTTCAATCACTTGTCATTGATTTTAGAGAAAACAGAGGGGTTGGGGCTAGAAGAGATCTTGGGAATCATTTATTTGTCCTATTTCAGTCATTTTTCAGTCATGTCCAATTCTTTGTGACCCCATTTGGGGTTTTCTTGGCAAAAATATTGCAGTGTTTGGCCATTTTCTTCTCCATTTATTTGGCCTAATCCACTCATTTTACACAAGAAGAAACTTGGGTTAGAGATGTGAATCAACTAATCCAAGGTCATATAGGTAGTAGCAGGGATGGTATTCAAACTCAGGTCCTCTGCCCCTCACATGCACTGACTAAATTCCTAGCACTTCTGCTCTGGAACAGGAGCCCTGAAGCTCCTTCTAACTCAGAGATTCAGATGATATGCACCAGAATAGGAAGGAAGTATGAGAGAAGGAAGAAGAGAAGCAGAAATCGGGGTGGAATTAAGGTCAAAGTATCTCTCTAGTTCATTCCTACATTTAATACCTGTTGCCACAGGTGCCATAATATCGGTGACCCCTTTGGTACTTCTTCTGTTACCACTTTACATAGTCCTCTCAGATCAGTGTCAGGGCCATACACACTCTGACAGAGCACGTGAAGCCTTCCTTGGAAACTGCCCCAGAAACCACAGGCCTACAGCTCCTCAGAGGAAAGCTAATTACCCCTCAGGTAAGTGTGTTTCCCTCTTCAGCAAGATGAAGCATGTTTTAGAGAATGCGGTGCCCTGGGCAACTGTGAAAGTGACACCTCCCTTGTATCTGCTTGTAATTCAGGCTACTAACAAATTCCCTACTCATGATGGTACAATAGTGAGTTCCCTAATATAGGATACGCAGGTTCCCTGGGAACACAGTATTCCTGGGGTATCTAACCAGCACAAAACTATGCTTAGCCAGAAAGGTCATTGGCTCATAACCTGGCTGTTCCTCTTACTATGTGAGGTCATTTCACTTCTGTTGGTCTCACTTTTCCAAACTGCAAAATTAGGGTGTCTAACTCATGGGTGAAGGGCCTCTGGGGGGGCTGTGAAGCTATTTCAAGGGATCCCTGAAGATGTGCTCCAAACAGTACAATTTCAATCCTTGTTCCACTCCAACAAAGTATTCAGTGTTGCTAAGCATAATGCATAAGTAAATGTACCTTCTATAGACTGAATATCCCTCATGTTTCTATTTTTCAGATGTATCTATATTATTTATTGTATTTTAATTACTTGTTTATTAATAGCATATCACTTATATAATTTACAGTTTTGCTAGGATTAAAAATATCCAAATTACTTTAAATAAATAACTGAATTTATAGTAGCATTCTATTATCATGCATATCCTTAATCAATGGACTCCATAGTACAAAAGGTTGGAATCCATTCTAGATGACCTCAAGCCTCTAATCCAAGCCACTTGTTTCTTTGCCACTCATGTGACTGTGGTCCATGTGTTCAAGGGGTCCAATGGTTCTATGCTAATATACATGACCTTGCTAGGGGGTCACTTTCTTACAGGATATTAGAGCTGGAAGGGACCTTAAAACACAGAATAAGGAATGTTAAAGCTAGAAGGAATGTCACAACACAGAAAGAACAGAAAAAAAAAAGTTTTAGAGCTGGGAAGAAAGACAGAGATCATCTAATACAACCCATCCATTTTGCAGATGGAGAAATTGCGGCCAGAAAGGGAGACCCCAAGACAGGTATGCTGACTCCCATTCTGGGGCTTTTCCCACTATAACACACTGCCTATATTATGGCCCATTAGTCCAAACACCTCAATACCAACTACATAAAAAGTCGTGTCAAATTCCATACCTCACATACCTTTATGACCTTGGGCAAACCTGTGGAATGGAAAAAGCCTTTGGATTTGGAGTTACAGGACCTGAGTTTGAATCCTGACTGTCTCACATACTACCTCTGCGACCTTAGGTAAGTCACTTAAGATCTTGTAAATTGCCTACTAATTTGTCTCCCTACTTCAAGTCTTTCACCAGTCCAGCCCAGCCAACACAGTCTTCCAAGGTAATTTTCATTAAGCTCAGATCTGGAGACATGATTCCCCTATTCAATCAACTCCAATGACTTCCTATTGCCTCGAGAATAAACCATAGACCTCTCTGTTTAGTTTTTAAAGCCCTATCCAGACTGGCATTGATTTATCTTTCCTGCCTCTTTGGACATTACTCCTCTTCCCTCACTCTGTGATTCAGACAAAATGGCCTTCTCTCTTATCTTATTACCCAGGAAATTTTATCTCCCATCTCTGTCACTTTGCACTGGCCATTCTTCATGCCTGAAATGTATTTCCTCTTTCTGCCTCGGAGACTTTTCTATTCCTTTAAGTTATATCTTAGGTCTCATTCTTTATATGATGCCTTTTATGACCACAATACCTTGCGTATTATTAACAACTTCATATGTATTTCTATTTATTGTTATCTTTTTGCTATGTTAAAAAAATTTAGTGGTATCTGGTTTTTCACATCGCCATAATTTCTCCCAGTATCTTTTTTGCTCTCCCCTCTCAGAAAGGCATCTCATATAACAAATATTTTTAAAGGAAAAGAGAGAGGAGAGAGAGAGAGAGAGAGAGAGAGAGAGAGAGAGAGAGAGAGAGAGAGAGAGAGAGAGAGAGAGAGAGAGAGAGAGAGAAAGAGAAGAGAAGAGAAGAGAAGAGAAGAGAAGAGAAGAGAAGAGAAGAGAAGAGAAGAGAAGAGAAGAGAAGAGAAGAGAAGAGAAAAACACTCCAGCAAAACCAATCAATATATTGAAAAAAGTCTTGGAACATCTGCAATGTTTCACATAGGCAGACCTCCCTCCTCTTAAAAAGAATGGGATTAGGGTAGAGGTATCTTCTCATATCTTTTTTTTTTTTTTTTAGGACCTGCTGTCTGTGTGTGTATATGTCTGTGTGTGTGTGTGTGTGTGTGTGTGTGTGTGTAACATGCAATTGTAAAATGTATAATCCTTAAGTAGAACATAAATTCATTCCAACAGACTGTTTCATTCTTTGTGCACTTGTATTCCTAGCACCTAGCACAGTGTCTGGCACATAGTAGCATTTAATAAATACTTGATTGATTTGGGTCTCAGTTTCCTCATCTGTCGATGCCCTTGGTGTTGGATTTAACTGCTAAGGTCCCTTACAGCTCTAAATTCTATGATTTTATGAAAACCTCTCACTCTCCATTCTCACTCCTACCACATCCTGGACACAAGGAGTAACAGACCTCTTCAGACTCCACCTTTAATCCAAACTGCCCTTGCTCATCAGTCTCCGCACTCAGGGTCCATACCCCTAGATTTTCCCCTTCTTCTTATGCCCCTCCCAGGCCAAGCTCTCAGAACAGGAAAAAAAAAAAACTACAACTCCCATACTACCTGGGTGGAGGAGGTGGGGGCAACGTTTGATTGACAGGCGACCTGCCGAACCCTTGCTGGCCGCCAGGGGGGCGCCTTGTCGCGCGCGCGCAGAAAAGCCGTTGGTAAAGGCTGCGTCGAGAGCCGCAGGCGGCCAGGTAGAGAGGTAGGGAAAGGAGGGGCGGGGGGACTGGGGGTCGGGGGAGTGGGGAGCGGAGGGTGTGTGCCCCCTTCTGGGCAGGGAGCGGGCCTCCGCGTTTCGTCCTCTGCCCATCCCTCTTGCCTTGTCCTGGGAATGGAACGGTCTGATCTTAGGAAACCCGAGGGGGAGGGGGAAGGATCGGCGGGGGTTGGGGGCAGGGAGCAGAACCCGGACAGGGGGACCAGAGGAGACCCTCCCCTTTCCCCCCAGCCTTTAGGCTGGTGCAAGAAGAAAAACAAAACATGGGGGGTCAGCTGGGAATGGAGGTGGACCCCCTGGGATGGAGATGGGTGGAGGAGGCTGAGGACCAGATATTGGGCCTTGGGAAAAGGAGCCGGTTTAGAATAATGACCTCGCCGGGACCCTGGGTGGAAAGGGGTCATCCAGGGGTCATAGCGGAAGTCCAGAGGAAAGAGGGGAGTGTCAAAAATGAGGGAGGGGTACAGCCTGGGGCCTTTGCTGTGTCTAGATTGTGGAAATAGGTCAATTTGGGTGTGGCGCCCAGTGGATTGGGGTGTAAGGTTTAGAAGAGTCAAGATGCCAGGGTTCACATCCGTGACCCAGAGAAGAGTCAGAATGGGGAGGAGAGGGGAGGGACCACGGACAGCAGGGGACTCTGGAGAGAGGGGCGGGCAATGCTTTAGAGACGTGGCACACCGATAATTGAAGTGCCCGTTCTCAGCAGTCCAGCCAGTCATGCCCTTTCATTAGGAACAGGCATACCTGAGCTCCCATCAGCTTAATCTCTCAAATGCATCCACTAATGTAAGACCTTTGGGGATCTGCTGTTCGCGATGGAAAGAGTTCACGAGGTTTGTAAGCTAACAAAGTTCTAGTCTATTAACTCATTGTGTGACCTTGGAAAAGCTCACATTTGTGAAATTTAGGCAAGGTTTGTTAAGAGGTTTTGTCTGATTTACTTTTTTCCCTTGTGTTAAGCCCCAAGTGTTCCTGCTGTTATGCCAAGTTCCTCTACTAGACATTGGATTCATTGTCCTAGGCCTGAGATTCGTGAGCCTCAGTTTCCTTTTCTCTAAAATGAAAGGGATTTTGTTAAATATTTTTTAAAGCCCTTTCTAGCTCTGAAATTCTATATTCTAACATTTCATGTTCTAATGCCTCTTATAGCTTTAACACTCCATGTTCTATGAACCAGGATGGTAGTTAAAGGTATAGTAAAGGTCTATATGGCCCTCTGACACCTTGGTTACTGTCACTGAAGAGTCCAGAAAGTTAAGGTTATCATGCAGCATCATCCTGCAGTACACAGAACTCACCAGGAGCCAAAGACAGATGGCCTAGAAAGTGAGGAAGCAGACATGCTCTCACTTTCCTAGTTTGAATGGGGAAATGGCAGCTCACTGATTGCATTCCCCAAGCCAGGGAGAAAATACCAAGTTCTTCAAAGGCCCAGACTTGAAGGGACCTCAGAGACCATCTAGTTTAAACCATCCCTGAACAAGAATCCTTTTCTCAAGAGACCTCGCAGATGGTCAGATGACCTTTGTTTGGATTCATGAGGTATGAGGCTTTGCAGGACATTAGTCAAGCTAGGTTGATGAGGCTAGAAAGAACTCCCCATCATCCTGAGGCCAGAGCCCTGATAACAAAATTTTCTGAAACAGCTAGATAGTGCAGTGGGTATAATTCCTGGATAGGACTGGAGTCAGGAAGACTCTAGTTCAGTTCCATTCTCATACACTTTGTGACTGAGATCCTAAGGCCAGAGCCCTGACAACAAAATTGCCTGAAGCAGCTAAATAGTGCAGTGTGTATAATGCCAGGATGGGATTGGAGTCAGGAAGACTTCAGTTCAAATCCATTCTCAGACACTTTGTGACCCTAAGCAAGTCACCTAACCTCTGTTTGCTTTAGTTTTCTCAGCTGCAAAATGAGGATAATAATAATAATTACGTCCCAGGGTTGTGAGTATCAAATGAGACAATGTGTGTAAGGTAATTAGCACAGGGCCCAACATATAGTAGGAGCTTAATAAAGGATTGTTCCCTTCCACTAAAATTCAAGGTAGTGTAGTATAGAAGGCAGAAATAGAAAGTAACATGCCATTATCATTCCTCCAGGCCATTTTAGAGAGTGTATGGTGGCATTATTCAGCAAATAGCAGGGCCAGCTACAGCAGTGATGAGGAAATAACTGTTCTCTATGAAAACAACACTGCTTAGCAAAAATGCTAATACGAATAGCGATGGTAATAGTAATAATAGCTAACATTTATAAGGGTTTACTATGTGCCAGACACTGCACTAAGCACTTTACAGTTATCTCATTTGATCTTTAAAACAACCCTGGGAGCCAGGTACTATTATTAGCCTCATTTTACTGATGAAGAAATTGAGGAAGCGTGTCTTAAGTGACTTGTCCAAGGTCATACATCCGCTAAGTGTCTGAGACCACATTTGAGCTCAGGTTTTTCTGACTCTAGGCCCAGTGCTCTTATCCAGTATACCACTTAGCTGTTTAGGCAAGGTCCTACACTTGATTGGATTTAATTCGGAAGTCCTGCAGTTCTTTGCCTTGTCATAACAGGGAGGTGACCCTGGGCTCCTAAAGGCTATGCCAGGTGAACATAAACTCTGAGAGATGAAACTATTAAAGAAAAGAAAGACTTTGAGTACAAACCCTGGAAAAGGTTTTGTGTTTCTCATCCAAGGGCCACCCTAGCTAAGTAAAAAGCAGCTCATATCCACAAGGTTGGCTATCTTGTGATTAATATTTTCAGCCACGACTCACATAGTCTAATAATACTAAGTAGCCATATTAAATGTTGTCATGAATCAGAATTGAAAGCAAGAACTATTTAGGGCCCTAGACCTATATCACTTGCCAAAATACATATTTCCATTACATATTCCAAGTCTCCCTCCTGCCACTCAAAGGACAGTTGGGACATGATCACTTTGTTCAGGTTTCTGAGGATCTGGAAGTATTTGTGGGGGAGGAAATAGACTTGTTCCTTTCAGTGGCTAGAAGTTTCAGAGAGCACATTTGAGCACATTGTCAGGAAGGATTTCCTGACAATCAGAGCTTTCCTAAAATCTCAAGATCATGAATTCACCCTGCTTGGAGGTTTTCAAATAGGCTGGATAATCACTTGTCTGGTATGCTATAGTGGGGATTCTTTCAAATTCTTAATTTGTTAATATAATAAGCACAGCCCCCACTTCCTCATATGATCAGTTATTCTTGAGTGCCTTACACAATTCTCCCTTTGACTCTGCCCTTACAGGGACACATATGTTGGTAAGATGACTCTCAAGGGAAGGGGAAGATTTTAGGAGTGTTGCATTTTTATTTAGAAGATCTGAGTTCAGATTCTGGCTCTGTAATTTACTTTGGGCAAGTCACAATCTCTTAGGGCGTGGTTTCCTGATTTGTTCACACAGAGAGAAACTATCTCTAAGACCTTTTCCAGATTTGAATTCTATGACCCTATGACATTTTGAGGGAAAGGGATCAGGAAGGGTAGCTATGTTTTATTTGCCAGATTTCTAGAGATCTCCATAGGCCTCCATCATTTTCTTAAAACTTCCTTCCCCACATTGTTATTTTCTTGTCCAAGACCTGCCCTAAGCCCAACTAAGTACAATATATGTAGACTAAGAGCAGAAATGATACAGGATTATAGAATATAGAACTAGAAGGGATGTTAGAGATTGTTTTAAACCCTCCCCCCCCCTTTTACAAATGAAGAAACTGAATTGCACCAATGGGGAATTATGTATCTAAAATTCTACAGTGGAAATGGAGTTTGAGGTGATTTGACTCCATTGTGCTACTGCTGATTTAACAGAATAAGTTGAGGTGAGTTTGGAAATACCTGGGAGTGGGAGGATGGTTTTTCCCTCTCCCTGCAGTGCTGTCTCAGGCTTCACTGAGTAATATTGGCTGCTAGGATGTTATTAGTGTTTCTGATATGCAAATATTTGTGAAAAATATAAGAGATTCTGTCTCAAGATTCAGACAAAGACAGAACACAGGCAAGGAATTTCTACCAAACCTATTATTAACTCATTAACTGATGGCACTTGATTCATCATTGACAGGGGTTGTTTCCTGTATGCACAAGTACACATACTCTATTTTCTTACTGTGTGTTCCAGACTCTGTGGTGTTTCATAAGAAGAGGTAGTATTGAGTGATTGGGGTACCTTTCTCGCTGTAGTGACTTATTTGGAAACCTTCCCCAGTGCCTATGCCTGCTGAAGCCCTTGCTGGATGAGTTTAATCTCTGTTGCCAGCAGGTGTTCCTGAATACTTCTAAGTGGTTCTCCCCACTCTAGCACACAGAACTGGGCAAATGTCAGTTTGAAGTAACAGTGCCTCATTGGAAATAATCCCACCAACTGCTCTGGAATACACATGAACAGTCCCCAGGGGAGACTATGTGGAGTAGGAAGCCAGATGTTTACCTAATTGACATTCTGTTATGCAGGACAAGAAAATGTATCTTGGAAAAGTTGAATAAAAGTAGGGGAGGGAATAACCTACCAAAAAACCACTGAAACTGGTCTGGCCAATAAACAATAATTATATATGTTGGGAAAGGGATATTTGTAATGTACATTATATTTCCAGGTGTAGAGCTTGAAAGCTGCATCTTTGCCAAAGGCTTAAATTGACCTTACCAAATGACTGCTGGTACATCCACTGATGCCATTGTGGGAAGGTAGGATGAGTTTAAATGAAAGCTCAATTTGTTTGAGGATCTAATGTCCTGGATAAGGCCTATCCATTTAATGACAGCCTGTTGGTCACCTTTTGGTCTGGGAGTTCCCCTGTATTCGATGTACTAAAAGAGGTTTTTAGGATGTAGACAAATTGTAGGAAATTTAGCCACTCATCTTGCCTAGTATTCCTTCAAGATCTGTACTTCTTATGCTTCTCATGTGGGCATGGCTTAAGGCTATCCAAGCATGCTGGGATTCTTATTTCCTGTTCCGGTCCAGGCCTTCATAGAACCAGTACAGAGAAGTCACTAACTTCATTTAAGTACATGCAAGTGAAAACTCTGAGCTGAAGCTTATCTCGGAAACCCAGGAACTTCCCATTGGCTAGACATAAACCACGGTGTCAGTGGGAAGAGCACAACCTTTGTTTGTTTCCTGATTTGGAGCACAAGCACCTACAGTCTAGCTCTAAGCCTGCCACGCATTAACTGTGCTATTTGGGGAGACGTCACATCTCTGGGCCTCAGTTTTCTCATCTGTGAAATGGAAATGATAATAGGCTACTTACTTTGCAAAATCTGTGGGGGAAAGCACTTTGGAAACCTTAAAGTACTATAAAAATTTAAGATTCAATGCAGATACTTCCCCATGCACGCTGGATCCTATATAATTAAATAGCTGGTAGTTTGTTTTGGAAGATAGTGAGCGAGGCTCCAAGTTGACTGGTGCCTGGAGAGGGGGCAGGGTTCTTAAACCTTGGTGAATAAAGCAAAGGTGCCTCTATTTTAGCTGTATTTCATTTTAGTGAACCCAGAGCATCTGGTCTTTTTTTTTTAATGTATTATCCAGGATTACCCTAAGAATGCATCTGTTTGTTAGAATCTAAATCATGGTGGTTTTACAAAATATTCTTCATGCTCAGGCTCTACAAGTCTAGTATTTAGGGAGCCATAGGGAAAAGAACAAGTATTAAGTACCTACTGTGTGCCAAGCACTGTGTTGTGCTTTATGAATATCTCATTTGATCCTCATAACAACCCTAGGAGGTAGATGCAATTATTATCTATTTTACATTTGAGGAAGCTGAGGCAAAGATTAAGTGACTTGCCTAGAGTCACATGGCCAGTAAGTGTCTGAGTTCAAATTTGAACTCTGATCTTTCTGACTCCACGCCAGTGCTGTATCCACTACAGAACCTTGTAGGATAGAAGAAAAAGGGAAACTCATTCTTTTTTTTTTTCCCCAAACAAGGCAGATGTCTACTGGTAAGATCACTTATGGCAGTATCCCTGCCTGATAACTTCAACCATAAGAACTCATGTTCTTCTGGCAAGCATACCTGAGTCCCAAGGGAAGGGGAGAGGAAAGAAGACAAGAAAGAGGAAGAGGGAGGGGAGGGAAGGGCGGGGGGATCAAGAGAGAGAGAGAGAGAGAGAGAGGAGGAGAAGAAGAATTTAAGGAAGGAGAGTGACAATTTCCCCCATATTTATATGTATACTATATGCATATTTTCTGGCATTTTACAAATTGGTAGAAGTATCTCATTAGCCCCTCCATAGGGTCAACTTTAGAAATAACAGATTGTTGTATTGTGGGTTATTATATATTATAATATATATAATATTATATTATATAATATAATATTATAATATATATATTATATATCTGGCCACCAAATGGTGCCTTCGTTGTGGTGCCCCAGAGCCAATGCAAGAACACTGAAGCCTTTGGCTTGGGATTGAGGGCATTCATGGATGGAACTCTGAGATACCAGTTGTAATTTTAAGCATTTACATCGTACTATACCGTAGGTGCTTGCTCTCTGCTTTCTGGATTATCTGTGATGACCTAAGGCTTCTTCCCACTTACTACTTATTTGGTTCTAGATGTCAGTGTAGGGACTGAACCTTCAGGGAGTCCAGGTCAGATTCTTAAAAGTTGAGTACTTGTATTATGTGTAGCTCTACCTTTTTCTACCTCATTGTTCCAAAGCAGAATATGATATATTCTATTATGTCTGCTTCTTCTTTCCTTCCTTAGCACCTTAAGAGAGAGCTGATTATATTTTCAAAGTGTTTCCCACATTGCTTGATTGCCCAGAGTATTCACACAACTAATACACTTCTCCCTTCCCTCTCCTGGCCATCTGCATGTCACAGGAATATACAAGCTGCATTTGGACTTTGGGACACCTGCACTTACCTCTAGTGTCTTCCTTCCTCTGCTACTATTACTCATGCCTTTTTCAGGACTGATTTTTAAACCACATAAAATACTAGAAGGAAGAAATTGATAATTAGGGGTTCTGGGACGAGCCTATCTCTAGCAAAGTAGGGAATGACCAAATGTGTCTCATCAATGATAGATTGTATATGTTTGTGTGGCTTAAGAGTTAGGGAAATGAATTACTGTTCCCCCTCTTCTCGTTGACAGGAACCAGAACCTCATGGAATGAAGGCAAGCAGTGAGTTACTCTGTTTCAGGTTATACTAGTTGAAAGTTGCCCTGGGTTGGCCATGGCTACAGCTTCCCAACTTAATCTGGATGCTCTTCGGGAAGTGCTGGAATGTCCCATCTGCCTGGAATCCTTCACTGAAGAGGTTTTACGCCCCAAGCTCCTTCATTGTGGCCACACTGTCTGCCGGCACTGTCTAGAGAAATTATTGGCAAGCAGTATCAATGGTGTCCGCTGTCCCTTCTGTAGCAAGGTCACACGCATCACCAACTTATCCTTGCTGGCCGACAACCTGACCATACTGAAGATCATCGACACAGCTGGGCTGAACGAGGCCATGTCACTGCTGATGTGTGGCACCTGTGGGAGGCGACTGCCCAGACAGTTCTGCAAGAGCTGTGGCATGCTGCTTTGTGAGCCCTGTAGAACAGCAAAGCACTCACTGCCCAAACACAGTGTGCTCCCTATCAAGGAGGCAGCTGAGGAGCGGCGCCGCCACTTTGGTGAGAAGCTTGCTCAGCTTCGGGAGATGCTCAGAGAATTGCAGCTGCGGAAGCAGACCCTGGAAAGGGTCGCCAAAGACTTGCAGGGCCGCTACAAGGCAGTTCTGCAGGAATATGGGGGAGAAGAACGGCGGATCCAGCAGGAGCTGGCCCGCTCACGCAAGTTCTTCACAGGATCCCTGGCAGAGGTGGAAAAGGCCAATAGCCAAGTGATGGAGGAACAGGGATACTTGCTAAATATTGCTGAGGTACAGGCTGTATCTCGTTGCGACTACTTCCTGGCCAAGCTCAAACAGGCCGATGTGGCTATTTTGGAAGAGATGGCTGATGAGGAGGAACCAGAGCTGACAGCCAACCTGCCCCAGGAACTGACCTTGCAAGATGTAGAGCTCCTCAAGATGGGTCATGTTGGCCCACTCCAGATTGGCCAGGCAGTTAAGAAGCCACGGACAGTCAATGTAGAGGAGCCTTGGACTGAGGAGGTTGACGCCACCTCCATGATGATTCGGGAGATGGATGGCAGCTCGGATGATATGACACCTAGTCCGCGGTCTTCACCTTCCCGTCAGCGAAAATCTGAGGCGACTGCCAGCATACAACAATGCCACTTTATCAAGAAGATGGGTGCTAAGGGCAGCACACCAGGCATGTTCAACCTGCCTGTGAGCCTCCATGTCACCAGTCAGGGTGAAGTGCTGGTAGCGGATCGGGGCAATTTCCGTATCCAGGTCTTCTCCCGCAAGGGCTTCCTGAAGGAGATTCGGCGCAGTCCCAGTGGCATCGACAGCTTTGTGCTCAGTTTCCTTGGGGCTGATCTGCCTAATCTGACCCCGCTGTCAGTGGCCATGAACTGCCAAGGACTGATTGGTGTGACTGACAGCTATGACAACTCTGTCAAGGTGTATACTTTAGAAGGCCACTGTATTGCTTGCCACCGGAGTCAGCTGAGCAAGCCCTGGGGCATTACTGCACTGCCCTCAGGACAGTTTGTGGTCACCGATGTGGAGGGAGGCAAATTGTGGTGTTTTACAGTTGACCGATCAGCTGGAGTGGTCAAGTTCAATTGTCTCTGTGGTGCCGTTCGGCCCAAGTTTGTTACCTGCGATGCTGAAGGCACTATCTATTTCACCCAGGGGCTGGGCCTCAACCTGGAGAACCGACAGATTGAGCACCACCTTGAGGGTGGTTTCTCCATTGGTTCTGTGGGCCCCGATGGGCAGCTGGGCCGTCAGATCAGCCACTTCTTCTCTGAGAATGAAGATTTCCGCTGTATTGCTGGTATGTGTGTGGATGCTCGTGGGGACCTCATTGTTGCCGATAGCAGTCGAAAGGAGATCCTTCACTTCCCCAAGGGTGGTGGCTATAATGTCCTTATCCGGGAGGGACTCATTTGTCCTGTAGACATTGCTCTTACTCCTAAAGGGCAACTGCTGGTGCTAGATTGTTGGGATCACTGCATCAAGATCTACAGTTACCACTTAAGAAGATATTCTACCCCTTAAAGGGAACTGGCATTCTTCACCATAACCCTCCTTTCTCCTAATAAATCTGTGGGTGTCCTTAATGCCATAGATTAGTTTTGTGTCCTGATCCTAGCTGGGTAGGTGTAGAATTCAAGCATCGGTGTTTAGAAGTCCTGTACTTTAGTTTTCCTGTAAGGATAGAGCTTTAAAGGATCAGCTGGCATTGAGGATGTGGGACAGTTAGCTGTACTCTTACTAGCCACCAAGCCCCTCCAAGACTTCACTAGTTTTAATCATCATAGAGACTAAGAAGTATCTTAGCAGCAAATCCTCAATGATTTTCCTGTTTCCCTTTTGGATTTCCCTTTTGGATCCCTGGCTTGTTGTTTCCAGGTAGCATTCTGCCTGCCAACAAAGGGTTCTCTGCACTGCTGACTGATCTGCATGCTCTACTGGGACCTGCTCCCCCAGCTCCTTGTGGCTCTTCAGTAGCATTTCAGACGTATCCCAGTAGTATTGCCTTCGGGTTCACTCTTTACCAATGTGAAACAAGTCCAGTGCTCTCTAAGAAGATACCTTGGGGGGACTGTTTTCTGTAGACTAGGATGTTTCAACATCTTAAACCACCAAGTTCAAGTGTGACTGAGAATGGAATGACTTTGTGGACCACTGGAGAGCTCTAAATTGAAAGCTGAGTGTCTATTAAAGGGACTTGGGTTTTGAAACTTTGCCAAAGTTAAAAAGAAAAAAAGGAATCAATAATAACATTAACCAATAATATATTTATTCATTCTCTTCAAGATGCTGTAGCTCAGCCCACCGTTATTCATGATCAACTTCCATGGGTCTACTCACTTACCTAAGAGTTTGTAAAACCAGGCCAAAGGGTGGGAGTGGATTAAGAATCATTTTCATTATTGGAAAACTCTTTGGCGGGTGCTTAGCCTGCATTTTCCCAATGGAGTGTAAAATATTCAGTTTCAGGATTTATTTCCATTCCTTTGTTAAGCATTAAATAATTGATGGCAGTTTCTCCATTACTGATGTTTGTTTCTTTTAATTAAATATCGGGAAGTGGTTTTTCTGTCCCATTGCTCACTTAGCTGAAGTTCTCTTTCCTAGCAGGCAGTACCATCAAAAGGATCTATCCTGTGAAATACACTCCTCCTCAATACCCAGCTAGAAGCAGCATCATGTAAAGGGAACTCAAATCCCACTCCCAATACATGTGAACAATTAGCTGGCACCTACAGTTTAAAGGCATGGACTCCCAGTTTTAAATTGAGTCTTTACCATCTGTTCTTGCCTCCTAATTATAATTCCAAAAGTGAAAGCAAGGTTCATTCTTTCAAGGAGATATTCTTGTGGGTGAAGACATTCAAGAATTAGTGGCTGGATATTTGTGCTGACTAAACCTCAGGTCTTCTTGAATTTCAGGCACAGAAGGGTGATAGAAAGCTGACAGGGTTGTCTGGAGATGGCAGCTCCATAGCCCTACAGTTACTGGAAAAAAAATAGTTTTTCTGGTTTTAGCCTATGTTGGGATTAGCTCCCAAAGGACAGGAAATGACATAATTAAAGCTAGCCCAGAACTAATTTGTCTTGGACTTTGCACCTGAAGAAAGCCCAGGTCAGATCATGAAATTGCGCTTGATTTTAAAAGATTGGGTTAATGGAGGGAAAATTGATTCAATTAAAAGTATATCATAAGCAGCTCCTCTTCTTATTAAAAGTACTTTATCTGCCATAGCAGCTAGGGGCAGGAGATCTGTCTCCCTTTGCTGAAACAATAACCAAGGAAGCAGCTTCAAGTACACACTTCGCTGCTGAAAAGTGAATACAATATTCTTGGCAGGCTTGACAGAAATATTCCCAGCACTTTTCCATCTCCTATTAGCCCATTTATCGTTGGGGTACTTTGGTATCTCTACACATTGTCCCTGACTTGTACTTAGTATTTTGTTCCTTAAATAACCACAGCATGTGGTTACAGACCAAGGGAAATGTGGGACTGGATGCAGGATGCTGATAAGCCAGCTGTATCTCAGACTCTTTCCCCTTTAGTGCTAATGGATGGGCTACACTGATGATGTTACCCTTTCTTTCTATTCCTTTCCTATAGAGCCTTTGGAATCCCAACTCTAAATGTGGGAGAAAGCAAATCTTGGACCTGACCCAAAGGACTATCAATTCCTAGAAGGGAATGGGTGGCAGCAAGGAGTAAAACAGAGGTCAGGAAACAAAAATTTGGTCTTAGTGGTCAGGTCATCAGAAGGTTGGTTAGGTTTGTTCTGAATTTAGGAAACTTAGAGTGTATCTGATACAAGCCTATACAAGCAGAAATCTCAAAGCATGATAGAATACAAACATTTATATGTTTCAGGCATCCATTCTAAATACCCTTTCTCTTCCCGATCTATGGGGATAATCCAGATCTGACTATTTAAGAATCCAGAGCTTTGCTATGAAGACAGTTCTATTTGGCCCATTTCACAACTGAGTGAACTAGAGGCCAAGTCACTCTTAGAGCTGAGCAGCTATCTCCATATTGGTAGAAGGATCCATGAATTTTAATGCCATTAACTTTCCCTTCTGACTGCCACTAGCCTTTCTGTTTCTCTGTTTGTGAATTCATTTGAAAGCTGCTCTTATCTATTAAGTGCTTTGAGATCACTGAATGAGCCCCTGGCTAGAAGTGCAAATTAGCATCCTTGTCAAGTTCCGGGGCAAGCCCAGAGACACCTAAACTCTGCTCTTCAGTTCTTCCTCTCTTCACTTTTAAGTGGCCATTAATTAGTACCAGATTAAAAGTGCAACTGCTTAAACATTACTTGCCTTACCCATAGGAAAACTATAAGACATAAAGCAAGCTCGTCCCACCTTATGGTTAATGGAGTGCCTCCCTGCTGACCATCTCTGAACATTTAGTGGTGTGAATTGACCTGCCTCAGTTCTTTTACTAGCCTCTACTGAGCAGCCCCCCTTCCCTTTCTGTAAACTTAACCCCATCCCAGAACCACTTGTGGGCTTCGGTCAGAAATCCAAGTAGAGGGATACGTGTTAAGACAAACTTATCCAGGGACATGACTTCTTGCTATGCATTTCCAACTAGAATATTAATGTGGTCATCCTTTTTATATATGTAGCCTCTAAAGCAGGGATTTTTAACCTGGGGTCTACTGTATGTGGATTGATTTCAGAGGGTCTGTGAACTTGAATGGGGGAAAAAAATCTTTATTTCAACATAACTGGTTTCCTTTCTAATAATATCAATTTTATTTCATACATTTTATTACATTCTGTGAAGGGGACCATGACATACACAAAAAGGTCAAGAACCTATTCCTTAGAGCTAAGTCTCCAGATCTATACTTATATGAAGAAAGGTTGGAGACTTAGTAAGAAAGACTTGCCTAAGGAGAGATAGGTAAGGATTCTGCTTAGAAGGTGGAAGAATTTTTAGAGCTCAGATAGAACAGTGCCAGAACTGACAGATAAGGAAACAGCTATAGGGAGGCACAGCTAATAAGCAGTGGAGAAAAGGAGAACCTAGGTCTCTGAAAGGTGAATCCTTGACCAGTTTAGAGAGACCATGAATGACTTCCAATAGCTCAAAGTTGTCCTTCTCAGCACCACTTAGAATGGTTCCATTAGAGAAGTGAGGGGAATGAGGTTGAGAGGTTATTCCAGCTATGGATCTATAAGTCTATGAAATTTACCTGGACTTCAGTCTTGCTTTTGACAATTACTAGCCCTGTGACTTTAAAGTCACTACCTCTGTTTACTTCAAGCAACTCTAGACTTAGCTAGACAGGAAACAATCTGATAAACAGGGGAAGCTTCCATGCTGAGGAAATCTGTTTCTTCTATAGCACTTATATTTTGTTCACTATCTTGTTTGATGCTCCTGACATTCCTACCAGCATTATTACCTCCATATATTAGATAAAAGAACCACTTGAGAAGCTTCAAAAAGTGATTTCCTAAAGTCACAACTAGTGTTAGAGGCTTGATTAGAACCTAGATCTGATAACTTGAAGTACCTAAAGGTGAGATCAGGGAGGTGATAGCATAGAGATGGTAAGATTTCCATAAAACCAAACTGTCTCATCAGGTCCTTTCATAAACTGGCCGGATTATGAAAGGACCTGTGGCTGGGTTATTGCTATTTTGGTTCAACACAATTTGATTAAGCATTTCTTCTGTGCAAAGCACTGTTCTAAGTTCTAATGGACAGAAGGCAAAGACATTGTCCCCACTCTCAAAGAGTTTATTGATCTAGGCAGGCAGATAAAGAATTTATGATCTCGGCAGGGAGATAAACAGCTATAAAGCCAAGTAGAACATGATTATGATAGTAAAATATTCAAACATAATGCAATGAGACTTCATGGGAAAGGAGACCTCGCATTTATCTGGGAACATGGGAGCGGGGGGCAGTGAGGCAGTATCTACAACCTTATGCAGGAAGGAGGTTGGAAAGATGAATAGAATTTTCAACAGAAAAGGAGAGAAAGTGAATAAAAGCACAATCCCCAAAGATAAGTAATTTATGTAAAAGATGAGATTTCAAGGACATGTTGGGGGAAAAAAAAAATGCAACAGCAAACTCAGCTGAGCTCAAACTCCTAATTAAGAGACTGAGGGGGGAGGTAAGGGCTATAAGGGCAGAATTAGAACTTAGCTACAGCTATGTATCCTGTAGGGAAGCTTGAGCACACTAAACCTGCAGGCTAATTAATTGATTAAAATAATTGGGGTATCATTTTGAATTTTTGAAGAGAGTAAAATAAGCCAAGGTAGAGAAGTTAAAAAAAACAACAAAACAAGCTTAGGTTTTCAAATAAGTTTTGTGTGACTACTTTAAAAGATTTAAATATATATGTATACATATATATGCCATTTGCTCAGAGACTAAAAATAGGTTCTTATTCCATTTTATGTTCATTACAGGTCATGCTCAGTGACTCTTATTCAGACTAAGCTAAGGCTATTTGGGAGATAAGCTGTTTCATGGTGGAAGGGTTGCCCAAGAAAATACATGTTTGAAATAAATTGCTTTATGAGGTATCTCTCTTACCAACATGCAGTGTTGTGGCATAGTAGACAGAGCCATGAATTTTGTATCAGAACACTTGGGTTCAAATCCCAGTTCTGCCACTTAACAGTTTTACAATGCCACTCGCATTTATATAACATTTTGAAGTTTTCTTTACAAAAACTATATTTAGCCAGCAGTCAACTATTATTACCCCCACTGTACAGGTAAGGAAGCAGACTCAGATCAGGTGACTGCCCAAGGGATGGATAACTTTTTGTGGTTGGTTCTTCATTCTGGAAGAGAACCAGTAAGATATCACCAGGGTGATGTCTTGACTTGCCCAAGACCTGGATTCCAAGTGAGGCAGAGCTGCAAGGTTATCAGCTTCACTCTCTCCTCTAGAGTCATCAAAGCCCAGTAGTAAGACAAAATTCAAGAGGACTGACAATGGCTTTGGCCTTTCTAAATTAAGGTTTTCCCCAGGTGTCAGTCTGTCTGAGGCAACACCCATTCAATGACTGAGGGCAAGGGAAGTATTGAGACAACTTGTACTGCGAGGGTCAGAGGTAGGATTTAAACTCAGATAGGAGTCCCTTAGTTCCAAATTCAGCCTCTTTCCACCTAACATCGTGAAAGCTGAGAAACTCCAGACAGTGAACACTAGTTTCCCCAACATTCCTTCTACCCACCTCACAGTGTTGTGAATAAAGTACTTAGCATGAATGCAAGCTCTTATCATTATATTCAAAGCCAAATGCACTTTATTGTTGTACAGTTATATGTGGCTTAGTAGCAACTTGGACGCTAAGTTAAGTGACTCTCTCACCACAGTTGGTAGTATTTTCAAATGGTAGAGAATGTCACCCAGTCACTCTTGGGGAGTAGTGAGTCTCTGAGTATGATGTAATCCTGAGCAACTTGACCAGACCTCTTTGATATCTCGTTGTTGTCCTTCCAATGGACATGTTTCTGGATTGTGGCAGAATTTTGCCCAGGGTAATTTTCTACAATTTAAATTTTCACATATCATTCTGTACCTGCCTTCAGCAGCTTGCTCTCCCAGCCCTTATCAGCAGTTACCAATTCAATCAACCCCTTACCTGAAACCACCTTTGAAACCTTTGAGAGTGGGTTCTGGGCTGCCCATACTCTGGGGCTGGTTTCTGCCTTAACAGAAAGTATATAAGAAGCTCTTAATTAGTACTAACTTTGCATTACATGCTTAATGCAACTTCAGGATCTCTTCCTGGTTGTAAGTTCTTTGTATTGGTTCTTATGGACCCAACCCTTACATTTGCTAGGAAGACCCGAGTTTAAATCCCTTCAGAGGGACTTACTAGATATCAAACCATAAGGAAGTCACTTAGCTACTCAGCTGCAGTTTCCTCATCACTCTTATCTTCTAAGATGATGATAATAATATAGAACCTACATCGTACTGTTGTGAAGATCAAATGAGACAATATATGCAAGCCCTATATAATATATGTAAATGTATGTAAAATAAATATGTAAATTATTGCAAGACTTGAAGCATTATTAACATAGTTATCATTCCTGCCAGCCTGTCTGGGCCTCTGACATTGTCCAGTCTGATTCTTTTCTCACTCTTCGTTTTGGTTCTAATATTCTCAAATTCCTGCCTTCCCACCAGTTTACAGAATGTGGCTTCTCTCACACTGTGACGATGGTCTATTGCCTGGTAAGCAGCTGCCCTCCTGTCCCTGACTCTCTTTGTTCTTCTCCCACCATCTGGCACCATTTAGACTTCCAAGGAATTATAAATTGGTAGGTGCCTCACTGAAGACCTTGTATTCTCTGGGGATCAGATGCTTCACTGAGCTATCCTGGTGGAACTCTCCCTTTGGTCAAGGAATTCCTAGGATCATAGGATTTGGAGCTGAAGAGACCTTGGAGAGTATTTTAGTTCAACCCCCTTATTTTACCTATGAGGAAACTGAGGCCTAGAGAGCTTAAGTGGCTTTACCAAGTACAAATGTAAATTAAATAGCAAAGCCATAAGTCAAACAGTATTACTGACTTCAAATTTAGTGCCTCACCTAATCCTCTAATGCTAATCCAAACTTCAGTATTTTCTAACAGTACCATCATTCTAAATCAGTGTGGCTCCTGGATTTGTAGATTTGCTGCCTTGGATCTTTAGTTAACTGTTCCTATCACTGCTGTTTTTACCTAGAACCAATTCTGTACAAATGGTAGCAAGAGTAGAATAATGAGAATGCATAACTAGGAAATGATGAAAAAAGAACTCTCAACCTAGGTAACCTGGATGGTTCAGAGTGATCAAGAAAGTCAGGGCTTTGGTGCCAGGAGCCAGCTAGGTTAAGGTTACAGTAAGAGGAACTCTTGGGTTCCCTCAAGACATTCTGGCAAAGCATCTGGGCCTTAAAAGGTCTAATAATAACAGCTGACATTTATATAGTACTTTGAGGTTTCCAAAGTGTGTTGCACATGTTCACTATTTCAGTCATCACGACAACAGTGTGAAGTAAATACCATAGTCGAGAAACTGGGACTCAGAGAAATTTGTTTCCTTGGTCACAAAGCTAGTTAAATATAAGAGGTAGGATCCTCAAGCTCAACTCTCTCTTAACTCCGGACTAAGTGCTCTTTCCATCATACTGCAGTGTCTTGCAGAGGTATTCAAGAGACCCCCAACTTAGTGCACTCCTATACAGTAAGGCCAATGTAGCTGTAGTTGTGTGTTTTCCAGGAACAGACACCCTCAGATAATATTAAGGAATTAACTGTAAAATGCAGATGCTTGGGAGAGGGGTAAAAAATGGTTTGCCTAGATGAAGGAAGCAAGATGCTGAGCAGTGTAGTAGTGTCTGGCCACTAATTCCTAGTTAGGGGTCCCTAGTGATGTCATGTGAGGCATTATTCATTCCTGATAATTCAATTTTCTTTGCCTAGTAGAGGCCACCCAGCCCTCTTTGCTGGTTCATTCCCCTCTTCCCTGGCATCTTGTATGATAAAAATTGTACAAAAATTGTAATCAGGGTGCCTGGGTTAAAATCTTAGCTTTCAAAAGTCACTTGAACAAGTCACTTCATTTCTCTGAGTCTCAGTTTCCTTATCTACGAAATTGGGCAAATAATGATTGCAGCACCTATTTCATAGGGTTATAAAGAACTGGCTTTATGGTTAAACTATTATATAAATCAGAGTAATTATTATTCCCTTCAACTTTAATAATAGTAACTGACTTTTATACAGCACATTAAATTCCACAAAGTGCATTAGGCCTATGATGGGGGTACTACAAACACTCTTATCTCTGTATTATAGATTAGGAAACCAAGACTGTGAGGTTGAGTGATTTATCCATGGTGACAGAAGGAGCAAGTGAATGTGAACCTGTCTTCTGACTGTGTTGTTATCACTTTATTCATGATGTCATGCTGTACCCATAAAGAGAGGTCTAAGCAAAATATCTAATTATATGGAATTCTGCTCAGGTCCTCTGGGTGCTTCTCACCACAGGTTTCTTGAGGGGACTTATCTGTGAACACTACTTACACCTGCACTGCATGCCTCCTTCACAGACGAATGACTTCTCCCCCTTCTCCATGAGCACTAAGAGTATCATGTAAATGGGGAGGGATTAGAAATTATAACGTCATTGGCTCGAAAGCTGCATTTAGTCTAAGGCAGCTTCCCTACCCTGGTAAGAGTTATTAGCCTTTATTGTGTGCTGGGTTCCTTTGTCAATCCAGTGAGGTCTATAGACCCCTTCTCAGAATAATGCTTTCAAATGTATAAAATAAAATACTTAAGATTACAAAGGAAACCAATTATATTGAAATATAGTCAAATACACATATACATATACGTGTATGTACATATGTATGTGTGTATATATAGACATATATATGCACATACATATATAGACATATACACACTCACATATATATTCATAGACCTTGAGAACTCCAGATACAGTCCATCCCTCTCATTTTACAAATGAGGAAACTGAGGTTCAGGGGATAAAGTGATCCTGTATAGTTATGATAGTCTGCATTTAAGTGTTCTTCCTAAATTTCCAATAATCTTCCATTGCACCTTCAGCTAGTAGGATCTACTTACTCTTCTCTTCACTAGTCTCTAGTCACAGTAGATGACAAGAGTTGAGGCATCTTATGAAGGGTGACTAGAGCCTCATTCTGGCATGCCAAGAAAATGAAGACCATCTCAGATGAAATGGATCCACAGTCAAGTTGATTTCCAAGACCTGCATAAGGAACCACTGGCCTCTTCACCACCACTAACTTTACCACCTGACAACTAAAGTATTCCCAGGTACCCTAGACTTAAATCCACCTGACCCTTGGACAAATATTTTCATCATTTCTGACTGAAATGTACTTAAATGTTTTTCACTCCTTTAATTCTTCCAAGTTAACTACTTTCATTTTTGGGAGAAGAAAATAAGAAAAAAAAGCACATTAGGAATTTTCACCAGTCCAGTTTGAACCAAACAGCTGCAGATTTGGGAGCTGTGACCATGTTTCTGCTGAATGTTTAAAATAGGGCTGACCACTGTGGATATTCCAGGGTTTAAGAAATTAATTTATTTTTATATTCAAGTCTCAACAGGCAAATTATTTTGAGTTTTTCATCATGACTATGAATAAAAATATTGCTTATTTATTAAACTTATTTATTATTATTATTTATTAAACTTACAGGAGAACTTCTGAAGTTGGGAAGATGGGGCTGGCCAAGAAGAGCTAATCCATGCTATAGGAAATACTAATTGTATGATCTTGAGGAAGGGTCACTTCTCTGAGTCTTAGTTTCCTCATCTGTAAAATGGATTTGTTGGACTATATGATTTCCGGGGGTCTTCTAGCTCAAAATTCTATGAACCATGAACCTCCCAAGACAACCTGTTTCTATTTGAACAGCTCTAAATGTTAGGATGTCTTTCCTTAAATTGAGCTGAAATCTGCCTACCTGTAATTTCTACCCATCAGTACTTGTTCTGTTGCTAGGGTTCAAGCAGTACAAGTTTAATATCTTCCTCATGGAGGCTCTTAAGATTTTTAGATATAGTAATCTTTCTTATACTCTGCCTTATCCCAACTCAAGTCTTTTCTTCTCTGGGCTAAACATCTCCATTTATTCCAGTGAACCTTGTTTGACATGGTTTGGAGTCCTTTTCCCTTTCTGATCGTCCTCTGTACACACTCCAGCTTGTCAACATTGCTTCCTAAAATGTACTAATTAAAAATGGGCCATAGATATAATCTGACCAGTTTTTCTATGTCCCAATTATCCCCTTCATCCCCACAGTGCCTATCACACAGAGAGACTACTCAATATAGATTTTACTCTCTGAAATTGACATTGAGTTGAATTGAATTGATATGGAGTAGAGATAGATTCCATTTCTCTATTAAGCTCCAGAGGTAAAATTCCCCACCTCCTTTATGCAAATTGTCCTAGTCCTATCAAATGACCTCCAAAGACTTTACTGCTTAGACCAGCTTTAGGTACCCGACCTTTCTGCTTCTTCCCTCTGAGTTTCTTTCTGACCTTCTTCCCCATTGATCTTGCACAGAACTCTGGTCAGCAGATTAGATCGCCTAGTCAGGAGGCACAGTTGACATCTGGGCTTCTTTAGCATAATTGGGAGAAAGAAAGTGAAGATGTTTAGGTTAAATTTGGCTTCAACCGTGGCTTGGAAAGAATTGTATTTAGTTGTCTGGTTCAGAAGGTGAGGATGAGGAACAGCACCAGTACTAGCCAGAATCCTCCCTTACCAAAAGTTATACTGTGGAGCCTCATGGCACAGAGGGACACAGGGTCTCAAAGATTCTGCCACAAGAAAATAAAGCATGCCAGGACCTAGCAAAGTGGAAAAGTCCCAGTGGCAGACTGTGCACCTGTCATTCAAAGACCACACAAGTTAAGTTGGGAGATGTTCATCTGGGGAATGTGAGCCACTAAGTTATAAGAGTTTCATCTACTTCACCTGCCAGTGATTATCTACAAAGTAATCACGTAGAGAGGCAATCTGTGTTGGTGGAAAGACAATCCACACCTACGAGATCACAGAAGTTTTGAGGTATTGGATTAAGTAGCAGTTGTAATAAATACCCACATTGATTATAAATAACCCTTGTCTTTATTTCCCTTAAGTAATTTATGCCATTTTGTAGACATTATTCTTCTCCATAACATGGTATCAAAGTTGAGAGGCAATGAAAGCATTTTTACAAATTAGGAAAATGATACTTAGGCTATGACCTACAAAAGGTCATTTCAAGGTAGAATCAGAGATAGACTCAGGATTTTATGAATTCACTCCCTATTAGTGGACAACAATGGTTATATTATATAACATGTTAAGGTTTAAAAAACATTTTACAATTTGAAGATGATGATGGTGAAAATAGCTCATGATTTATACAGGGTTCTCCAAATGAATAAGCTGAAATCAAGAAATAGAGTCCCAAATGGCTAATAAGTGGAGATGTCAGAAGTCAAACCTAAGCCTTTTTTTCTGTCTCTGAATTCGGTCCTCTTTCCAATCTAGCACAAAGGGATTGGTCACTTCGGATAGTCCCCTTCCCCTGCACTCACAGTCGAATCTCTCAATTTTTTGGAGTTGGATGAGCAAGAGGAGAAAAATCTGCTTGTTCTCAATCTCTCAAACACACAATTGTCTCTCACCCCTGAGAGGGAAGAAAACTTCAGACTCCAGGGGAACTGAAGGCCTCCAAGGAATGCTCCCTGTGCAAGGAAAGGAGTCTCTGCATGGGGTGATGGTGGGGGAGGAAACCGGCTGCTAGGGGATGGGCAGACTGCCAACTGGTGGCCTTGCCATCGATGAAAACAGCCTGGCAAAGGAGCTGATGACTTCTTACATGGTGGCATATACAGATTGTGAGATAGAATGGATGGGACGTCCTGACTTGCTCCTTATTAGAGGAAAAAAAAGACCAACAGAGCATCAATTTGTGAGAGAGATGGAGGTGGGGAAGAGCAAGGCTAGAGTCAGAGGGGTCAGTACTAAGTACTAACGTTCCCCCTCTCTCTGTATAGTGAAGGGTTACATAATACAATTCTTCAAGGAATTCCATGTATTTGCATTCAAATGACTATAAGCTTTGTTAGAGAATCATTTAATAGGAATGGAGTCTTCAAGTCACCTAATTACATCTTCGCATTACAGATCAGGAAAGCAAGTCCTAGGAGTTAGTGACTTAGTGAACACGTTACTGGCAGGGCAAGAAGAATAACCCTATTCTGATTCTATATGGTATCACAGGGTTTTTGATTTAGAACAAACCGTGGAGTCATCTAATTCCACCTCTTGATTTTACGGATTAGGAAACTGAGACATAGAAAGTTTAAGTGACTTTCCTAAGATCATGTGTGTAGCAAATAGCAGACCTAGGATTCCAACTCAGATACACTGATCCCACATTTATTACTCTTTCCAATATAATATGTGATTGATTAAAAAAAAGACCGAGGAGGCTAACAGCAGAGAAACTCAAGATTAAAATGACACCATTTCCAACTGAAGATCACTAAAGTAATGATAAAACATCTCCAAAATTATACTGTCAATCAGTGTGAAGACAGGGTTCAATTTACAGAAACCTTCTATGGAATACATCCATTGTGTAAAGTGAAGTACACTAGGCCCATGTTCAGTCACACACAGGAAACTGGAATTCTTTATTTCCTGCCTGCTACAACTTGATATTCTCCCATAGCAAGATTCTCCAAATCACTATGTGCAAGAGGAATTTTGACGCCTCAGAATCAAGATCAGAGCATCATGGAGTGTTAGAACAGGCAGAGACCCTAGACAGGCCTGATCTTTCCTTTCACAGAGGAAGCCATCATATCTCAGAGAAAGAGGAAAAGCAACTTACTCAACACCATAACTCTGCTATTCAAAAGCAAATCTGGAACTCAGAACTCATACCTCCAAATTTTTAGTAGAGTGTTCCTGTTTAAGTCATATAAAGTTTTAGCTTCATATTTATCTTTCTGTTGTTGTTCAGTCATTTCAGTCATGTCTGACTCTTCATGACCCCATCTGGGGTTAGGTTGCATATATGTGCATGTGTGTATGCATATATACATGGGTATATACATATACACATATGTACATATACACACATATACATATAAGTCCTTCATTCTCGAAGAGGACCAAAATGACATTGATATCACTTCATTAGAGTCAAGTTAAAACGCATCTAACTGTGGCTGATCAGACCAATACAAGCTCAGATATCAATACAATACTCTACCACAGGTTGCGTACAAATAGTCCATGTGAACATTTGGGGTGGATTCTCTAAATTTGTGCATCTCACCTTTCTTTTGAGCTACTTCAATTCTGCTTTGCTCACAGAGCACAGCACCTTTTCTGATGAGGGGCCGCCATGTTGGGTGGTCCTGTGCCACTGACTCCCATGTCATGCAATCAATTCCAAAGTTCTTGAGATCTTGAGAGTGTCCTCATATCACTTCTTCTCACCACCATATGAGCACTTGCCTGTGTGAGTTCTCTATAAAAATAATCTTTTAGGCAAGTGTATATGCACATGTGCACACACACACACACACACTTTTGATTTTCCTTGATCACACTATATTTGGTGTAACATGCTCAGTTCTAGAGGGTACATGTTACAGGAAGGATTTTGGTGAGCTGGAGCCCATTCAGAAAGATAACCAAAATCATGAGGTTACTCAAAAACATCGACTGTGAAAACCTGAGCATTCTGAAGGAACTGGAGAGGGGGATGTTTATCCTAGAAAAGGGAAGGCCCAGGGAGACATGATAGTTGCTACATGAAAGAGAGTTTAACCTTGTTCTGTTTGGTTCTAGGACGAGGCAAAACTAGGGACAATGGGTGGAAGTTATGAACAAATTTTGGCTTCTTAACAATTAGAGCAAAAGGTTCTGTCTCAGAAAGTAGTGAATTTCCCTTCATTTCAGGTCTTCAGACAGATGCTAGATCAGGGGTGGAGAACATGCAGGCTCAAGGCCACAGGTGACCTTTTAGTTCCTTGGGTATGGTTTTTTGACTGAGTCCAACTTTTACAGAACAAATCCTTTTATTAAGGATATTTGTTCTGTGAAGTTTGGATTCAGTCAAAGGGGCCACTAGAGGACACCTTGAGGCCCCAGGTTCCCTACACCTAGGCTAGATAATTCTTGTCAGCTCTGTAATAGGGATCCTTTTGAGGGTATGGGTTAGACTAGATTATTTCTATGACCCCTCCTAACTCTAAGATTATGTAATTCTGTAAACAATGTGAGCTGTCGTGAAGTAGACATTGGGACAGTGAATTCTCCATCACTGGAAGTGTACATACAGAGACTCGAAGGCCATATAACCATTAGTTGGGGGTGGTATAGGATTCCCATTCAGGCACCTCTACATCCTCTGAACTCCTTTGTAAACTTTGAGATTCTATGATCCTGTGAAAATAACTACAGCCCTGACATGTTTGGTTTGGGCTCTGTGATTATAATGATAACACAGAACAAAGGTCTTCAAAAGGTTAGCAAGATGACTAAACTTTGCAAAGGATGAGACCTTGATTTGAAGAAATTCTTACTCTGCCACATGCAGGTGTGTAAGATGTGTAGAAATACCAATACCATGCATGTATCTGCATATAATTTGCATGTATTTTACATATGCCAACACAGCCTTTGCAGCATATTTTTTCAGACACTTTAAACTGTTATTGCTACATGCAAGGTTATTACTTGTATTTTCTTATCCTCTGTTCTTTCTTGCTCACTTACTGTCATTGACCCAGGTTCACTACATCAGAAATATGTCACACAGAGAGAAAATAGATGTATGGGTCTAAGAAATTATGGAAAACAAAACAAAACAAAAAAGCCAAAGATCATGAGAAACAATAAATTCCAGGCCAAGGTATGGGGGAATAGATTGAGTTGGGTGATCAGTGGGTTTATGATGTCTGCTTCCCTCTCACTAGCCCTCCAAACACAGGAAGCCCCTAATCCCATACATTAGATTTCCTTAGCCCTCTCAAGCCAAAAGAGGTCAAAGATAGAATTAGGAAAATGGCCATTAGATTTGAAGCCATCACCTAAAGTACAGCTTCTTAATGCCCGTGTGTGTGTGTGTGTGTGTGTGTGTGTGTGCGCGCGCGCGTGCGCGCTCTAGACCCTTATGACAACCAGGACCCCTTTTCAGAATGTTTTTGAAAGTAAAATACACAGGATCATAAAGGAAAACAATCATACTGAAATACAGTCTGTCTCTCCCCAACAATTTGTATCTATCTACATACCTATCTAAACAATTTCATAAATCTTAGGTTAAGAACACCAGAAAAAAGAGCTTTCTGTTGTTGTTCTTCATTAAGATTTATGAGGAATGGACTGGGAAGTTCTGCTACAGATGGGCACAATCTAAAATTGGGAATATATTTTTTTCTATTTTCAACTAGGAGAAATGGCAGTCCTGTGGGAGTATGTATGCTTAATTAACTACATATTGTACTTTCTTTCCCTGTTGCTGAGGAAATTGACTGGCTCTACCTATTGATCCTGTCTTAATCAACCATTAGTTGGCTCCAGACCTTCAAGAAAAGTCAACTGTGTTTGTGTCTTATCCCTCAATTCCACAGTAATTCCCTGAGGGAAGCTGCAAGATTGGAAGGACTGGAAGTCAGAAGTCCAAATCTGAGGCCTGTCATTTACTAGCTGGCTGATATCAGATGAGTCATCGTACTTTTCTGAATCTTTGTCCTGAGTTATAAAACTCCTTGATTTACCTGGAGTAATAATATACGTACTACCTAACGCCCCATGTCTGTTCTAAAGAACCAAGAAGACAACATCTGTAATGCAGTTTGTATCTAAAATCTCTACAAATCTTAGTTATTGTGGTGATGAAAATCATGATGAGGTCCCTTAACTTCCCTTGGGTCTTGAATTCTTCATCTATAATAAGAAGGGGTCGAATTAGATGATCTCCAGTATCCCTCCTTGTTCTGAACCCTTTGCTACCATAACCATCTTATCTAATTTTCATACTTACTCCACCTTCTCCCCCAGGACCTATCAAAGTATTTTGCATGGCATAGGCACTTAATAAAAATGTTTGTTAAATGAATGTATGACTCCTAAAATAGCAAATTAGAATTATTTGCATCCCTTCCATTACCACAATCTAAAGCTTTATTTTCAAGTCTTCCTGCTTTGTCCCTAGCAGCTTAATTTTTTTGGTTAATCAGAAAGGATCCTTGCTAGCAAAACCCTTTAAGAATTCCAGACCTTGAACCCTTTCTAAGTCTGATTCACTAATCTTGGAACAGAACCTCCAGGGAAGTTTCTCAAGGTCAATGCCTTGCCTTGAAAGGAAGATGATGTTTCATTCTCTCCTTTGCTTCTGTCCCAGTGCTGACTTAGAAATAGCCCTAACTCTGTCAGCACTGGTTGGTGAATGTTCCAGCCCACTTTGAAAACTTCATTGCAATTCAAATGAAAATGCAGAAATCCATTCCCTGAGACAGATTTGGGAAATTATAAGAGAGATACAATACTTTTTAAAAGTAGAGAGAGATGTTTATCTGTGAGGATTTGCAGCTGATTTTCTGGCTGGAGGCTCAAGAGTATGACAGAATGTAGCAATAGGATGCTCTTTGCAAAGAAATTATGGAGTACGCAGTTCTCTACAGTTTGGAAAAGATGGGCATACACATGTACATGAATGTTCTCCCCTGTCTCTTTCTCTATCTCTGTCTCTCTCTATCTTCTAGCATTATCTCTGTGTCTGCTTCTTGCCCCTCTCTGTTCCCAACTGCCTCTTTGCTTCTCTCTTGTTCTTTGTCCTTGTTTCTTTCCTCCTCTGTCTTTCTTCTCTCTCTCTCCTTAAGCCTTTTCAAAAGCAGTAATAAGATCTTTTGCAGACACCTGGCAGAACAAAGATACTGGAACATTCCTCCACTGGAAAAGTCTTGATAATTGCTTTCTCCAAGACAAAAGGGCTGAAACTTCAGAATACCAAAACAGTTGGTTGATTTGAATGTATTCAGCCTCATCCTCCACCCATAGTGAATATAGAGTGTAGAAGGGCAAAAGAAAGAACTCTTTATATACTTCTGATAGTTGTGCCTCAATTATATCACCATGGGGGTTTTAAGGTAGGTTAATGGTATGGTTTTCATGAATCAGCAGTTGAAACTTAGAAGTACTGAGTGGAATGAGATCAATATAAGGGAACTTTTTTGGGTTTAAGATTAAGGGATTCAGAGTTGGAAGGGACCTTAAAGATCATTTAATCCAACCTCATCATTTTACAGATGAGAAAACTGAACCCTGTAGAGGTTTACTAACTTACCTAGGTAAGGAATTCAAGCTCAAGTTTTAACCCTAAATTCTGTGTTCTTTCTATTCCATAATTGCTAATGGGAACAGCATACACAGTCTAGCAAAGTTGTGCAGTCAGCACAATTTTTCTCTTGGGCTCCCAGATGCCAAAAGCTTTTCACCTAATTTGTTTTCATAGATTCACAGACATCCAAGAGCTAGGTGCCACAGTGGATAGAGCACTGGGTTTAGAAAAAGGAAGACTCATCTTCCTGAGTTCAAATCTGGCCTCAGACACTTACTAGCTGTGTGACCCTGGGCAAGTCACTCACTCTTGTCTGACTCAGTTCCTCATCTGTAAAATGAGCCAGAGAAGGAAATGGCAAACCACTCCAGTATCTATGCCATGAAAACCCCAAACAGGGTCCCAAAGGGAGACATTAGTCTCTTCTATCTCTTCTTGTTGTTCAGTCATTTTCAGTCATGTTTGACTCTTTATGACCCCATTACAAAAGAGGAAACTAAAGTCCAGAGAGGACATTTGTCCAAGGTCACACAGGAAGTGGCAGGTCTCCTGATCCATAGCCCAATGTTCCTTCTACTCAGCCAAATTGATTCTCCTCAAAGTGCTATCATCTATTCTGGACTTACTTTCCCAAATTGAGATGCTCCCAAGAATGACTATGTGTACATGTGGGTGAGGGGAGCAGGGAGAAGGAGAGAGATAGAGGCAGCAATGGGGCTTCGAAGCACAGTCAAGGAGCTTGAGGTAGCTAAAAAGAAAGAGGGAAAAATCTAAGAAATGTCTCAGCCCTGAACAGGAATGAGACAAATAAGCCCCTGGATGGCTGCAGTGATACCATAGTTTTTATAAACATAACCTAATTGTATTACTTCAAAGTCCTGAAGTTTATTGCCCTGTTTAATGATGTGTCCCGTTATTTATAGTGTAGCTCAATGAGTCTGCTATTGATTTAATACACTTCTTTAAAGACTGTCATTGTCACAGCTATAAAACGAAGCTATTCCCAGACAGCTCAATTATGTGTCACACTTCTATAAACCTCTCCGAGTCACCCACAGCTTTCAGGGATGCAGGGTGGGGTGGGGGGAGAGGGGAGGCAGGGAGCTCCACTGACCTTGGGTAGGGGGACAATCTGATATCAGACAGTGTCTGTTTCCCAAGGGCCAATTCTGAGTCTGAATTGTGGGTGACTTAGTGTATGTAGGGGGAGATGGGAAAAGTGTGGGGTTTCAAGGTACAATGTTAGGCTGAGTCAGGCTAGGCCAACTCTAGGAAGGATGTTATTTATAATCCTCCCCTGGCTCCCATATGCCACAGAGGCGATAATGACAACTCATATCTTTAGTGCTTCAAGACTTAGAAAACATTTTTCTCATAATAATCCTGTAAAGCAGAAATGTTATTGTACCCATGCTACAGATGAAGGCACAGAGAGACAAAGTGATTTTCCCAGAGTCATACAGTGTTAGTTAAGATTTTAATCCAGAGGGGTGGCTAGGTGGTGCAGTGAATAGAGCACCAACCCTGGAGTCAGGAGGACCTGAGTTCATATCCAGCCCCAGACACTTAACACTTACTAGCTGTGTGACCTTGGGCAAATCACTTAACCCCATTTGCCTTGCCCTCCTTCCTCCAAAAAGAAAGAAAGAAAAAAAATTTCAAGCCAGGTCCCTCTTCATTCTGAATCTGGCATTCTTTCTACTATGCTAATAAATAGCTGCTTTTCCCAATAAATTGTGATCTCCTTGAGGGAAGGGACTAACTTTTGCCTCTTTTGTATCCTGAGCACTTAGCACAGTACCTGACACATAGATGGTTTATTGACTGACTGACTGAATTAGTATTAAGTTCGTTAATATAAAAAACCTTTTCCAAGGTAGCATTCTATAATTTTTCTCATCCACCTCAATTCTCTCACTGCTCCAGTCCACACAGTACCCTGCACACAGTAGTAGTAATTTTCCTGAAGCACAGATCTGACCCTGTGATTCTTCTACTTAGACAACTCTGATGGCTTCCCAATGCCTCTTATATAAAATATTAAGTTTCTCTTTACCTTTTTACAACCTAGTTACAACCTATATTTTAATACTCTTATGCTCTAAAATTCTGCCAAACAATTCTTTCCTCTGTTCCTCACGTAAGATATTGAATCTCTTGTTTCCATGCTTTTTCACTGACCATCCCCATTTCAAGGCAGCCCTCCCCTCCTTACCTTCACCTCATATGGAGCCCCTCTTTTCCTTTAAGGTGTAGCCCAAGTACCATCATTGACAAGAAGACTTTCCTAAGCCCCCTTAAATACAAGCATCCTTCCTCCCAAACTACCTTGCATTTCACTACTTTGTGTTTATTTGCATTTATTAACTTTATATATTTTTGCCATATACATACATCCATATGTAGGTACATACATACGTATATATATTTTTTCATCTCCCACATTGGAATGCAAACTCATGGGAAATGGGGATTATTTCCTTCTTTTTAATTGTATCCCCCCACATTGTAGGCACCTAATCAATATTGATTGATTGATCTTTTTCTGAGAAGCAGGCAGCATGTATTTTAAGCTCTCTCTTTTTCCAGATGATGTTTTGGAGGTTAAATAACTTGCCCAGGGTCACACAGTGAGCTAACAGTAGAGGTAGGCCTAGAAGCCACATCTCCTTTCTCCTAGTCTAGGTGAATAGCCAATTTGCCAGCACATCAGGAAAGGAGATCACCATTGAATTATACATTTAGTTCTGGAAGGGACTTTGGAAATGTTCTCCTTCAACTTCTTCATTTTGCATATGAATATAAACAGGGGTTGGATGACTTGGTCACATAGAAAATAGGTAACCGACTCTTCCCTTTGAGTATAAATCTAACATATTTTTCAGGACTCTTCTTAGAATCTTGTGACATTCTCTTAGAGCAAGGGTATCCAGAGAAATATGAGGAGACTCTAAAGGTAAAATTTCAGGTTTCTTGTCCCTTTTTTGGTAAGATGATGAAATCATCACAGTTCTTTTTCAGGGGAATGTAGAGGGTGGGGGGAGGGCATGTGTGTGTGTATGTACAATAGAATTAGGAAGGGAAAGGTATTAATGGAACCTATTCTGCCCCCACATCCAGTTAAAAACACAAACAGAATTCACATGAGATAGGAGAGCAGCACGTATACATTTGAGAAGATCAAAGTCACAAAGCTGTTAGGACTAGATTTCTCCTTCTTGGGGAGCCTGAGGCAGAACTCATAGCATGCTAGAGGATTTCTGTTAAGGATTTCTAGACTAAGCCCTTCCTTTTAGATATGAGGAAACCGGCCCAGAGAGATTAAACAAGCTTCCCAAGGTTAAAGAGTTAATCAGTAGTTGGACAAAGACTAGAAAAGAATTGGAAAGCATAGTACTTATGCACAAACATATCAAAATAAAAGGGTTGAACTGAACAATACTAGAAGGCATGTAAATGATCACCTACTCCAACCCCCTTCTTTTACAGATGAGAAAACTGAGCTCCAGAGAGAAGAAATGATTTAGTTGAGGTCATAAAGTTGGAAAAGCAATGACTACTGTTCTTTCCACTAAGCCAGGTGGGTTCCAAAATCTTCCCCTTTGTCTAATCCTTTCTGGGGTCACATTTCCCCAAACTGAATTAAGTAACTGGACCAATGGGCTCATGAGAAAGCACAAAAGGCAAACCAAGCAGGAAACTGCATTCCCTTTTTCTGGGTCCTACCACATATTCAGAGCTCACCTTACCTTTCTGATACTGGAGCCATAGCTGCTGTTGGACTTTCTTGCTGGGGAAGTGGATGATGCAGGTAAGCTCAGAGCCATACAAGGCTTCGGCAATGTAGTGTGAGCCATAATGCTGGATGAAGGACAGTAGCTCCTCCCGGCTGCTCTCTTTGTCAAGAATCTTCAGGATGTTGGTGAACCCTGCACAAGGAGGTGAGCACACAAGAGGTGACCAGGTCAGAACCATCAGCCTAGTGAGATGTCAGTAGGGTCATTTAACAGTTGTGAACAAATTAGGTTCCAGAAGACATTTAAACTATCCCTATGGAGGACAGTGAGCAAAAGAAATTATCAGCTTCATTCATTCGTTATTTTACTGAAGAGGCATTAATTAAGCACCTATTATATGCAGAGTACCATGCCAGGCACTGGAAGAAATAACAAGTTTGGAAACGGAAGTATCTGTTCTCAAAGAACTGATATGGAGATACTAATGTGCAAACACAGGTAATAAACAACACAAAATAATAGGAAGCAATATGATTAGTGGAAAGAGTGATGGATTAGAGCCAGAGGACCTGGGTTCAAATTTTTACTCTGCTGCTTACTACCTGTGTGTCCTTGTGGAAATGATTTAATTTCACTTGGTCTCAGTTTCCTTGTCTATGAAATTGAAGGAGTTGGACTAAGTTAGTTTTAAGGTCTCTTCTTGCTCTAAATTCTGTGACGCTCAAAGGGCATTAGAGTTTCAAAATACAATGATGTTTCATGACGTTCAGAGATAAAAGGTGCTTACTGACCAGTGCAAAGGCTACTATGAACACCGTCCTCATCCTCTCAGTCAATTAAGTACAAAACCTCAGTCATAGTTGAATATCCTCCTGCATCACCAATATCCAATAATTTATCACAGCCTACTGACCCTTCCTTGGGAATATTTTCAGCATCCATGCTCTCCTCTCCATATCCACTGCTATCACCTCGTAGCAACAGCACCAAGAATACAGATAATTTTCCCTTTTTTGGTTCAGATATCAATCAATAAACATTGATTAAGTACCTACTATCTGACAGGCATTATGCTAAGACATTACTTATACTTTTACTAGTATAGTATTCTCCTGGTGAGGAGATTCACTTACCAATTCAGTTTCAAAACTCTTCTATGACTTATAATTTTGAGACTTAGGGCATATGGAAGATAAGTGACTTACCTAAGATCTTACAGCTAGTACATGTCAGAGTTAAAGTATTAATGACTCCAAGGATCACTCTTTACTATGCTATAATGCCTTTTGACTGATATTTATATGAAAATTTAAACTTTTCAAAGGGCTGTGTAACTTCCTCTTCTCCTGCTTTATATATCTCCTCTTATTTGAACTTTTTTGGGTAGGTACTACAGGTATTATTATCCGTATTTTACAGATAGGAAAGTAACTGATTTTTCTTTGGTCACATAGCTATTGTCACACCTTAGATTTGAACTCAAATCTTCCTGACTCCAGATGCAACACTCCATATGCACTGTGCTATGCTACCTCTCATTACCTAGACACTGTAACAACTCTAGAATGGGTCTCTCCCTCTTCAAATACATCCTATGATCCACTATCAGAGAAAACCACCCCAAATGTCACTTTCATCACATCATCTCTCTGGTCCCAAACCTTAAGTATCTCCCCACTGCTGACAGAATAAAATACTTATGTGTTATGTGGATTTTCAAGGTTTTCTGCAATAAGGTTCTTATCTTTATTCCTAGTGATCAAAAAACAAGGGTGCTCTCTTCCAGTAATAGAAATATATAGATGATTTCATTGGTATAGGGAGCTCCTTCATGAAGAACTTTCCTCTACCAATTCAGGTCCACATATGTAGACCTCTGCAACTAATAGTCTTAGACTCCAGTGAAAGGTGATTAATTTACTGTATGTGTTGTGCTTTCTAGCCTCCATTACCCTTGCTGAAGACCTGATTGGAATTCTCTCTCTCCTATACCTTCTCCTTATCAGTCAAGGTCCATCTCAAATCCCAGCTCTTTCAGGAAGACTTTCCAAATTATTGTGATTTAGAAACCAACAAAGATGTAGAATTCAGACTTATATAATTATAATGACCAAGCTTGACCCTTGAAAAAAAAATAAGAAGATACACTTCTTTCCTTTTTTCCTTGAAAGGACTGATGTGGGGTTGGGGTGGGGTCGGAAGGGAGGCAACTGTAAATGTAGTATGTTGTATATACCTTCAAACATACCTGATATTGGTTTTCCTAAACTTTTTTTTAATTGTTATTACAAAGCAAGGTTTACTGGCTAGAATGCCATTGAGGGATGAAAGGAAGAGGGGAAGAAGCATATAGGGAAATGAATATGATATAAAATAAAAAATAAAACCAACCACAATACACCTTTAAAAATAAAAGAAACCTTTTCTACCCACAGACATCTCCCTCACTGAACTTATAAAACTCAGTATCTGTATCATCTGCCTACTACTTAATCATATATTGCCTTGTGATTTCTCTGGTAATGTCTTATATCATAACACTTCAGCACAGGATTTAATGTCCCTCCCCTGCACCAGAATCATATTTCCTCTATGATAGAAAACAAACTTCGGTTTGGCATTTGAAGCACTTCCCAATCTGGCCCCAACCTCTCTTTCCAAGCTGATTATATATTACTTCCCCTCACACTTTACCAAGCTAACCTATTCCCTATTCTTATACCAAGCTGCTGATTCCCAGGCAGGACATTTCATTTCCTGTCCCTGTAATTTAGCACAGGCTCTGCCCGTGTCTGTTATGCTCTGCCTCCAGTGTCCTTCAGGGGTTACCTCCCACAAAAGGCTTTCTCTGATCGTTACCCCCTGAAATTGTTTATTCTGAATGTATTTTCTATGTCCTTATTTAGGTATAAGTTGTTGTTGTTTTTCTTCTTGTCAATAGAATATAAGTTCCCTGAAGGCAGGGACATTTTTGTTTTTGTCTTTATACCTTCAGACTTAACACAGTACCTATCACATAGCATTGTGCTTAAGAAAGGCCTGTTGAATTAAACTCAATTGAATGCATACCTATCTTGTCTTCCCAATTAAACTGTCAACTCTTTGGCATCAGGGGTCATGTCTCACACTCTTTCCTATGTCCCATAACATCCAACAGCACAGTGCCATGTACAAAGTCTGTATACTGAATGCATGATTTCTAAAAATTGTTCCTGGTACAGAAGTAATATTGAGTTCTCAAAGGCTATGTCAGTCAGTCAACATGGATTTTTTTTTTAAAGCACCTATTACGTGCTAGGCAATGTGCCAAGTGCTAGAGATACAAAGGAAGAGAAAAACAGTCCGAGCCCTCAAGAACTTCTCATTTCAGTGAAGAAGATGGCATGCAAATAAAACTTTGTCTGCAAGATATATGCCATGTGAATGTAAGCTAACTTCAGAGGGAAGACATTAGCAGTAGAGGACTAGGGAAAGGCCTCTTGCAGAAGGTAGGGTTTGAGCTGACTCTTGAAGGAAACCAGGCAAGCTCTGAGGTGGAACTGAGGAAGGAAACCATTCCAGGCATGGGAGCCAGCCGGTGCAAAACACCAGGTTGGTAGATGGAGTGTCTTGAGTTAAGAACAGCAATTTGGCTAGTATAGCTGGATTGCAAATTGTGGAGAGAAGAGTTAAGTGTGAGAAGGTTAGAGAAATAAGAAAGAACTAGGTTGTGAAGGCTTTGAAATGCCAAACCAAAAAGTTTATATTTAATCCTAGAAGTGATAGGGGCTCACTTGAGTTTGTTGAGCAGGGGGATGACATGGACAGATCTACACTGCAGGAAGGTCAGTTTGACAGGTGAGTGGAAGATTGATTGGAGTGGGGAAAGACAAGAAGAAGGGAAAGCAATTTTAAGGCTATTACGATAGACCAGCAGAGAGGTGATGAGTTACTGGCAGCTTCTACCAAACTGGAAAGATGTTTAGTTTTGGCCCAGGGGTAGAATCAGCTTAGATAAGTTCAGAGAAGTTTAGCCTCTATGTAATGAATTTTTTCACTCACAGCGTCTTACAAAGACCATCTACTAAGGTATTGATGGGTTTTGGTCATTGTCAGTAAGAGTAATATGCCACTGAAGTAAAATAGCCTTGAAATAAATAGAAAAGACCACACTGAAGTTTTTCATTAAATACCAAGCTCCCTTCATGCATTTTGCATAAGATTCAATTTACAAATATTTGATTTACACAGCACTTTTTCAGGGACCAAACTATTAATTAATTAAAGCAAGTTGTGCCTGTATGGCACTAGCAGAAATGGAGCAATATAATTTCCAAGCTTGGATTGAGGGAGAGCTGGGATACAGGGAGAAGGAAAACACCCATCATAGGGAAAGGACACTTAATTAATACACAGCCCTCTCTGTCAACTGACGTCACTTCAATTAATTCACATCATTAAATAATTAATATGGCTATGTTACAAAGATTATCGATTGTGTTAAGAATTAAGAGCAATAATGCTGATTCATAATACATCACTTTTCAGCTGCTGAGGCAGAATATTTTGCAACCATCAATGGATGAAGCTATCCATTCCATGAACATAGTAGCAAGTATGACTGATCTCATTTTGCTAATGGACAAAGGCAGGTAGGAACATGGGGATTTGTTCAACTGGGAGGTAAACTGCCAAACTGTGGATAGGACACTGAGTATTCTAACACCTAGTTTTCTTTTATACCTATTGGCAATATGACATATGTCTTGCTATGTCAGGAGTTCTTCACTTAGGATCTGTTGACTACCTGTTTTTGAACTTTGTTGGGAAAAAGGTATCTTTATTTTCACTAACATCAAACTGAAATTTGTTATTTCCTTTCATTAAAATAGCCCTTTTTTCCTGAGGAGTTCATAGGCTATATAGCAGGCTAACAAAGGGATCTGTGAAATGAAAATGGTTAAGAATCTCTACTCTATGTCAAACACATTCCAATGGAAAGAAATGCTGCAAGAGCAGTTCCTGTGTAGAAAATGGTCAAGGGAAGAAATTAGCCTGGCATTCTCAGGGGACCCACTATGATAATTTAGAAGACTTTAGATAACATTAATCTCTGTTCTCTATGACCTGGATCCCTTGTTATATGAACCATGAAATCTCAAACATGACTTTACCCTGTCATGTAAAGTTACCTCTTTTGTACATTTATGCCTTGTCTCTCCAACTGCAGTGCAGCCAGTTAGAGACGATGAATTTACACTTCTTTTGCCTCCTCATAAGCTCAGAGAATTGATGGACCTATTGGTTGGTTAAACTGTCTGAACTAACTTTCTTGGTTGGAATACATAGCCCAAGGTTGCCCATCACAAGAAGGCACATGTGCCCTCCACTGTACAGTGTGGGGAGATGCTCCCATGTACTACTTTGTTTGACTATTCAACCATAGAGTGTATACAATGAAACCTGTGAGTAAAGATCAGACTTTTCTGCCTGGCATATAGGGCCCACCACAATCAGGTGATACCCTATTTTTACAGGCTCATCTTCTTCCCTTTCATGTACTCATTATCCCCAACACACTGGACTATTTTGCTCTCAGAACATACATCACTCTTATCCCCCCTCCTGCTTACAGATATATATATATTAATATTCATATAGGTATATGAAATTATATCTATCTACTTGGAATTATACTCCCCTTTTATCTTTTGAATCCATACTCATCCTTTGAAACCCAATTCAAATGTCACTTTCCCAAATGGCCTCACTCACCTATTACATAACATTTATTCTGCATTTCTATAATGAACCTATCATGTAATATTGCACATTTTAGTTGCCAATATTGGTGTTATCCTCCAATTAGACTTTAAACTCTGTGAGGGTAGTTACCATGTCCTATGTATAAATTTTATCCCATCCAGTGTCTAAAACTTAATATATATATATACCTAATAGATGCTTGTTATGTTACATTGGTATGTTTGGTATGGCATGATATGGCATGACATGCTATGGTTTGGTATTGATATTGATATAGCAGTGCAATGAGTTTCTACTCTTTATAGAAAGATAAAGTGTGTGTGTGTGTGTATGTTTCTTCCAATAACTGCTTTATTTGACTATGAAGCAAAGAAAGACAGGATATTCATTCAACCAAAAAGATCGAGGACCAATCTGGACTAGAGGAGGATAGCTATTCTTTGTTGCTCCCTACTTCTCAAGTTGAAGGCCCTCACCTGCAGAGAGAGTGATGGTACTGAGTTTCACACGGTAGAGGTTACTACGGACCCGCCACTGCTGGACCATGGGGTAGCCCATTGCCTCATCATATCGGATGTCCCCTGTGTGAGGAAAGCAAAAGACCACAAAATTAGAAAAATGTATCAGTCATACCTGCATAGGTTTTAATCACAGGGAAGTTAGATCCTAGAGTTGGAAGAGACTTTAGAACATAAAATGCTTAATTTTGAAGGGAACTCAAAACACAAATTGCCAGAAATTTAAAGTACCTTAAAACATAGAATTTAAAATTTAGAAGAAGCCTTAGAAGATGGAGTGCTAGAGCTGGCAAGAGTCCTAGAGTATAGGTTATTAGAATATAGGCTGGTAGAGACTTTAGAAGGCACTAAGTCTGACCTCATTTTGTAGGTGAGGAAGCTGAGACATGGAGAAGTGAAATGACTTATCCAGCATCACACAGCAGACTAGAGAAAAGTCTAGCTCTGTGTGATATTTTGTCAAATCTTTTAACTTGTACAGAACCCAATGAGATAGCCACCTGATTGCCTCATTTGGGGTGAAGGGGAAGGGCATTAAGGAACAAATGAAATAAAGAATGCTGAAGTGTTTTGTAAATGTAAAAGTGTCATGGTATAGGCAATCATTATTCCTATACCAAAGTCTTCCTCCAACAACTACTCATGGCACAGAGATGACACGGGGTTCTAGAAGACACTGCCTGTATTGTATAGACTCTGGCAGGTTGTACAAAGCTGTGAAGCCTTCACATTGGCTTTGGAGACACACAATAGACATAAGTCTGTTGTCTAAGGAACAGCCCAAGTGTGGTACCTTTCTCATCTACAGAAGTTTGGCCACCATAACAACTCAAGAAGATTATCTACTGAATTTTAGAGGGATTGAAATCTGCAATCTGATGAAATTATGGATTTTTTTGATTCATAATAATAATATTCAAAATAACAAAAAAATAATAATAGTAAAATAATCAAAAAAGGATTATCACTATTATTTATGGACACATGGTGAGAACAAGGCATATTATCTGTTTCCTCCTAGTTCCTTGATGACCTGGAATTTTAAATCTACTTAATACTGAGATTAAAATGAATATATCATTAAATAAGTTTATTTCTTCTTGGACATTATTGTGGTTAAAAAAACAAACAAACAAACAAAATGGTCCATTATGCGCAACTTCTTTTTATTTTTTTTTTAAAGCAATCAGGGTTAAGTAACTTGCTCAAGGTTACACGGCCAGTTATTTCTGGGTGTAGTGCTGAGTATCTGAGCCCAGATGTGATCCCCAGGTCATCCCGACACTGGAGCCGGTGCTCTTACTTGTTGAGCCACCTGGACACCCCTAAGCAATTGGGGTTAAGTAACTTGCTCAAGGTTACACGGCCAGGTGTTTCTGGGTGGGTGCTAAGTGTCTGAGCCCGGGATTTGATCCCCAGGTCATTCCGACACTGGAGCCAGTGTTCTTATTCGCTGTGCTACCTGGCCACGCCTTGTGCAACTTCTTTTTAACCTTAACAGCCATTCAGTACCAAAAAATGTATATACCAATTGTATATGTCATAAAGCAAATATACAATTCCCCTATTAGAACCCATTAGAAATAATTAGGGAGAGGCAGCATGCTGCAATGTGTAGACTGTTGCACTTTGAGTCAAGGAGATCTGGTTCAAATTCTGGTTCTGAAAATCACTACCTATGTGACCCTGGGCAAGTCATTTACCTTTGTTTTTTTAGCCTCAGGCAGCTCTCTAAGATTCCACATAGGTTGTGATTTGTATTGATGGACATAGGCCTCCTATTTATTGTTGTCCATATGTTGATACAGAAGTCCATCCTAATAAAATTCCATTTCTGTTGTTACATTCTCTCTCACACCTCTCCCATACACTTCCACTTTTATTTGTCCTTCTTGGCTACTTTGGTGTCTGCAGAGCAGATACTCCTGGGAATACGTAAGAGGTCAGAAAGATATTCCGGAAGCACAGTGAGCAGCAGGGTACCATCTTCAGGAATCAGAAACATTCCGAGTAGAATGTAAACATTCTACTGAAACTCAGAAGGCAGACAGATATTTCAAGGGCATTTGAACCTACTGCAGGAAGGGATAGAGAAATGATAGATGTGAGTGTGAATATGCTTTCTTTAAACTCGCTTGGGCATCAGCAGGCATGCCAATCTTGGAGGTAGAATGCTACCCAAAGAAAGGGAAACGCAGGCAGGTGGGACTTAGAAAACTTACTTCATAATGACCCATCTACAGAAGAGATGCTGCCTCTTCACGGAGTCTGGCAGTGAATTTCGGAAAGGGATGGTGGTGGGGGTGATGCACAGTTTCTAAGAGGTGTCATGATGGGCAGTGGTAGATGCTCACATTGGAATATTCAATGGAGCTCCTGGTTTCCATGTTGCACAAGGCCTAGCTACAGCAGCATAGAGACAAAGGGCAATGTGGAAAGAATGAACTTTAAGTGAGAGGAAGCAATATAATAGGGGGAGGTGGAGAAACTTGGCAGGAAGAAAGAAGAAGGGAGAAGAGATAGAATTGTTTTCTGGGGAAGTAAAATAGATTTAAAGCATATACAAATCCTACTCCATGATGGATTTTTTGATCATTTATTTTTACACTGAAAGTTTTAACAAAGACATTAATAAAGAAATAGACTTGGAAATTGAAAACTTCAGATTCTAATGCCAGAATCCAGCAAAATGGTGAAGGGAAAAGAATACTGGATATGAATTAAGAGAACCTGGATATGAATCCTATCTTTGACACTTCTCACCTGTGAATTCCTGGACAGCTTACTTATTTTCTGTGTGCTTTAGTCTCCTCATCCCCAAAAATTAGGAGTTTAAACCAGAGATGTCTAATGTCTCTAAATCCATGATCCAGGCTCTGAAGCAAACTTTCACATGAAGTCAAAGCTACTTGCAATGTTTCAGAGGCCTTTCAGGGAGGCAAAAGCACTGGAATCAAAGTGAGGAGTGTTGAGTAAAGAATCCCTGGATATGACATTTATTAGCTGTGTGAGACAAAGCAAGTCACTTCCCTTTTCAGAACGCCATTTCTTAGTAAAAAACTGGGGTTGATATTTGTACTGTATCTATTTGACAGGGTTGTTATGAGGATTTTGCTTTCTAAACTTTGATGGGCTATAGGAATATGAATTGGATTTCATTTGCTTTTTCTCCCTATGTCAAGGATGACACTATATGTAGGGATTGGAGCTTCCCCAGACTTTCTGCCCATGTAACCCAAAGAAAGAGGCATCACTGAATGAGCAGGGCTCAGGACTGGCTGAGAAGAGAAAGAAAGGACTGTGTGAAGGGAAGATGAGGGGAAGAGACATTGAGTCTTACCAGTGAGCATCTGGAGATCAGGAAGAGGTTCTGAGAGTACACCTCGGCATTGCTCCTCCACAGGCAGTGGGATCACCATCAGCCCGTCAGCCAGCTGGGGAAAATCCTTGATGAAGTTGTTTTCCCTGCAGAGAGGAGCAGAGATATATTCCAAAGCAATGGAACAGGAGGCTTTGGGAAAGAGGGGGCAGGGCTCCAGTCTAAACAACCATAGGACCTCAGAGTAGACCTCTTGATGCTAACTGGCAGGACTTGGGAAGTTGTGCCTTTTGCTTAGATTTTAAGGCAGCCTGAAATATGCTTCATTTATAGTGCCAAAGAGAGGAGATACTGTATCCTGAGATATTTTCCATCTCTTCTACTGTCAACTAACTGCCCAATATTTATTGATCACCTAATTTATAAAAGGCACTGAGGGAGATTCAAAGATATAACTGATACAAACCAGCCCCACAAAGAGCTTAAAGTCAGGGAAGTAGGGAAGAGAAGACATGTACACACAAAAAGATAACCCACAATGCAAGATGGTACACAATAAGGGTCAAACGAGGGATACATCATGGTATTGAAAAAATCTTGGGTTTGGAATTAGAGTCTCAGAGTTGGAAGGGACCTCAAAAGATATCTAGACTAACTTTCCCTGAACAAAAATGCCCACTACAATACTACCAAGAAGTGATCAACCAGTTTTTGCTTGAAGACCTTTAGAAAGAGGAAACCCACGACCACTAGAAGTAACCTATTGTGCATTTGGAAAGTTCCGGTGGTTAAGGAGTTTTTCCTTATATAGAACCTAAATCTTATAAATCTTAAAACCTAAAGCAACTTCCATGCATTGCTTTTTCGTTCTGCCCCTATAGGCTGAGCAGAACAAGTCTAAAGCTTCTCCCCACCCCCTACCTCCAGCAGCCCTTCCAATAACTGAAAACAATTATTCTGCTCTTTGCCAAGTTTTCTCTTCTCTGGGCTAGACATTTCCCCTTCTTTTCACTGATACTCATATATGGTGTAGTCAAAAGGCTCTTCTGCATCTTGGTCACCCACGCACGGACACTTTCCTCTTTACATTCGCATCCTGACTTTGCTTCTTCCTGTTTGTGTAATCATGAGAAAGCTACTTCATCCTTGTGGGCCTCAGGAATAAGAGGAAGAACTGGCATATACAATGTGCTTTAAGATTTACAAAGTGCTTTGCACATGTTATTTTATTTGATCCTCACACCAGCCCTGTGAGGTAGATGGGATTATTAACCTGTTGGACAGATGACAAAACAGGGTGAGGGAGGTTCAGTGATCTTCCCCGATACCATAGCTAGTATGTCTCTGAGGCAGGATTTGAGCTCAGGTCTTTCTGACTCCAAATCCAGTACTCAGTCTCTTATGCTACCAGTAGCTTCACCTGTAAATTGAGGAGAGGCTTGGATTAGATTATCTTTAAGGAATCCTCTTGCATCAAATCTCATATTTCTATGTTCCTATAATTATATAGGCCACAAATGCTATAAGAGTTCAGAGGAAAGACATAACTGAATTAGGAAGGCAAAGAAAGACTTCCTAAATGAGGAAGGACTTAAATTGGGCCTTGAAGGAAACAGAATTCAGATGGGTAGAAAGGAGCAGGGAAGTAGTAAGGAAATCAGAGTGTGCATGATAAATTGGACACGCCAGGGCCCAAGTCTACTAGACTATCTAGAAATTTTCTGTCACATAAAGAAGCTTGCTCATACTCTTATTAACTCATACATTACTCCTTTCAGGGGTATTTTCACTTTAAAATTACTGGATAGAAAGGAGTGACTTTCTAATGATGGAATTTCAAGCAAAATTCTATGAACTGTAAGTTTCTCTATTAGGTTATAAACTTTTAAAATATAAGGACCATGTCTTATTTATGTTTCTACCTCTCCTAGGACCTATCAGAGTAGTTGTAGTAGTGTAGTAGTAATAAATATACAACATGTAGTAAGCGTTTATTCAATGTTTGCTGGATAGGGATAGGGACTGGAGCTGTGATTTTACTCGTGTAGAGAACTTCCAGTGAGGAAGTTCCCTTGCCAATGTACATCAGCACCTTCTCTGGAACTCATTGCCCCAGAGAATTGCCTAGAAGACCACTGAGAGGTCAGAACTTGCCCAGTCACACAGCTTGCATGGATCAGAGACAAGACTTGAACCGAGGGCTTCCTGGCTTGGTGGCCAATTCTCTCTCCACTATGCCATGTTGCCTCTCTCAATATTTGTTGAGCAAATGAGATAGTCTTGGCCACTCCCCATTCCTGAAGTGTTCTCCTTCCTCATGTCATCTTTACCTGGCTTTCTTGAAATCTCAGTTAAAATCTTCCCTTCTACAAGAAGTCTTTCCCAATCCTCCTTAATCTTAATGTCTTCCTGCTCATATGATCTCCAAATTATCCTGTGTGTGTGTGTGTGTGTGTGTGTGTGTTTTGTACATAGTTGTTAGCACCCTCTTAAATAGTGAAATCCATAAAGACAAAGTCTGAGTTTTTACTTTTCCCTAGTGCCTGGCGCATAGTAGGTGATTAGTAAGTGCCAGTCAAGGTGTCCTTGCTAGTATTCTTCACTTCATACTTAATAGGAAGCTACTTCATTGATCTTGTTGGGTTGGCCTTTCCATCATATCTATGAGAGAGGATACCCAGTATATAGCAGAGTACTGAACTTGAAATCAAGAGACCTGAATTTGAGTTCCAGCTCTGACATTTAGTGGTTGTGTTACCTTAAACAAGTCTCTTAAACTTTGTAAACCTCATTTTTCTCTTCAGCAAAGTGGGGATGATAATATTTTTACTAACCACTTCACAGGGCTGTTGTGAAAAATGCACTCTGTAAAACATATCACAGAGATGGGAGTTGTCATTCTTCTCATCATCTTCATTGCTAACCTCAGCTCCCCAGTCCTGAGTGCCAAGAGTCGATTTGTTCTTCTAATAGACTTTCCCTGTGTAAGTATTGCCGGTGGTTGCTGCGATTACTCCCAGCCTCTGAAGCCTCAGGGAGGGAGGGAGGAGGAGAGAAGCAAGGGGAGGGGGATGTTTATAGCTCTATTTCTCCACTTGGCACAAACAACCTTGAAGTTAAAAACAAAATGGGAAAAATGAAAGCAGGCAAAAAAACAAAACAGGTACAACCAAAACAAGCCCTTTGAAGCCTGTTTCCCAGAAAGTTGAAAGGCAGCCGCAGAGAACCGAGAATGAACGTGGTCGCATTCTTTCTACGGGCTGTGGCTCCCCTGGCACCAGAGTACCCTGACTTCAACCGCTACAGGCAGGAAGGTTTGGTTCTCCCTTAGGGATCAGGACAGAATTCCCAAACCAGGTTTCATTTTCATGGAAAATGATCAATGATGAGGCATGGTATCCATCACAGAGGTGCTAAGAGTCTGAGCATATGGACGAGAACAAAATGAGCATTGATGACCCTTCTGCTCTGCTGTTTGGACCATTTGACAGTCCTTGCCTGGGGTCGCTATGGGGATATATATGCGTGCGTGTGCGTGTGCGTGTGTGTGTGTGTGTGTGTGTGTGTGTGAGAAAGAGAGAGAGAGAGAGAGAGAGAGAGAGAGAGGGAGGGGGAGAATGAGAGAGAATTTAAAACAGCTCAGATGAACTAATTACAGCAACATGTAACAGTGGAAAGAATCAAAGCTACTGAACGTGAGAGTAATTCTTAAAATATATATATATATGTATATTTAAACAAACAAAAAAAAGACATAAGCCTGAGAATCAGCAGACTGGGGACAGATTCCAACTCTGTCACTAACTTGACTTTGAGAAAGTCATACACCCTTTCTCAGCTTCATTTTCCTCATCTGTAACACAACAGAGTTTGACTTAAGGAAACCTGAGGTCCCTTCTTCCTCTCTGGCCATGTGCTCACACCTCTTATACTTGGGATTCACCTTGCTGGCTTTAGATTTTCCATCTACTGTAAAATGATGCAGTTCAACTAGAAGATCTCCAAGGTCCTATTCATCTGTAAATGAGAATGGTAGGATTGTAGATTTAGTACCAGAAGACATCATACAGACCTTCTGGTCCAACCCCTTTTCTTTTACAAGGAAGAAGTGAGGCCAAGAGAAATGAAGTAATTTGAGCAAAGTCTCATAGTAAATAGCAGAGCCAGGACTGGAAGCCAGGTTGTTGGTCTCCAAATCCGGAACATTTTTTTTTTACCTGCATACAATAAGGAGTAAATCACAGGACTGTGAAGTCTAGAGCTGTAAGGTATCTTTGAGGCTGTCTATTCCAAACCTTTCATTTTACAGATAAGGAAACTGGGATCTAGGCATGTTAAGAGACTCGCCAAAGGAGTCCTGTGAGCGCCTTGTTTTATCCACTTTTGAGTTGTTTTAAGAATCATGTGACACAATATTTGTGGATGCGTTTTGCGGCCTATAAAGTTGCAACATCTATACAGATGTGGGTGGATATTATTTTCATCATTATGGTCAGTGATAATAGCTACTACCCCAACTAACCATTTCAACATCACAGAACATTGAAGGTGTTTTCTCCAGCCAGAAGCTAGGTAGCTGCAATTTGGGACTCAACCAGCAGAGGGCTCTAAATTCCTTTCCATTTGCTTTTCTCTGACAACCCTGGCAGCCCTGATCTCTTCCCTGGGATTTGTCAAAAAACAAAACAAAACAAAAAAACCCCTTTCTTTTAGGCTTTCTAAGAGCACCCTAGAAAGGCTGACTGCATCTTCTACCTGTTGGCTTGGGTGGACTTGGCACCAAAAGCTAGAAGAAGAAGGGGGGAGAAATAAAGCAGGATATAATAATAAAAATAATAATAATCACAGAATTTGAGAGTTGAAAAGGACCCTGGAGGCCATCTAATCCAACCCACCCAAGAAAGGAATCTTTACTCTAGCACACCTGATAAATCACCCTGGAATCTACTTGAAAGACCTCCAATGATAGGGAGCTCATTCTCTGTTGAGGCAGACCATTCCACTTTGGGACAGCTCTGTTGGGAAGTTTTTCTTGTCATCAAATCTAAATTTACTTTTCTGTGACTTACACTCATTGTTCCTGGCTCTACCCTCTGGTGCCAAACGTAACAAGTGCAAACCCTTTTCCATCTGAGAGCTTTTAACAAACTTGAACAGAGCTATCAAGCTACCATGTGCCCTCTGACTCTTCCCCTTCTCCAGGGTAAACATGCCTTTTTTCTTTAAACGAGTTCTCATATGGTGTGAATTTAGCGGGGCTAGAAAGGTGGGGAGCTAGGTCAGGAACTTGGAAAAGAAGGGGCAGATGACCTAACTTGTATATCGTCAGATTTGAGGCTAGGGTTTTGGTTCAAAGGACCTGAGTTCAAAACGTCTCTTTATATTTCTAAGCTTTACTTTCCTCATCTGTAAAATAGAGCCAATAATACTTAATCTTACCTATTCCACAGGATTATTCTGAGAAACAAATTGGATAATACAGTCAAATAATGATGTAAAATAATTATTGATATTATTTCTGAATTAGGGCATCCCCATCCTCTGACCCCTGACAGAAAAGTGTCATGGAATGAGTACTAGATATAGAATAGGAAGGACCTCTTTCAAAACCTGTCTTAGTTTCTTCTTCTATAAAATGCAAACAATGATATTTACAATAGCTATCCCAGAGGGTTATTTTGAGCATAAGAGAGCTACTATATAATAAGCACTATATAAAGTTATAATATTAATATCATCACCGTAGAAGTTACTGATTATGCAAATAATCAGTTGTCTCATCTGCAAAATGTGAAGGAGAACTGAATTAAGTGATCTCTTAAGGTCCCTCCCAACTCTGAATCTTATAATTCTACAACATAGGAAAATGGATAAGGAAATTTTTTTCAATGATGTTAAAATGCTGTATGTAGAGAGGAAATAGAGTCAATGAGTGGATTCTCCCCTTACTGTGACTGTTGAACAATGCCTTTGCAGAGTGGATACTAGGGCAGACAAGGCAGACAGCTGACTAGGGTGTAAAATGCAGAATTTACAGCCAGGGAGGTCTTTTAATATGAATTCTTTAAAATGCATATATCTTAATGCAACTCTCAAGCACATGTAGATTTAGATTACATGGATTAGGTACAGTCAAAACTCAAAGCCTCTAATGGATAATTCTAGACCTTTGTGGGCAGGCAGCACTGAAGCCCTACAGGCTTTCTCAAGAATTTACTCTGTCAACAGAAGGCTAAGCAATACAAATAAGGTGACAAGAATCCTAGACTCCTAGGTCTTAGTGCTAAAAGAGACCAGGAGAGTTCATCCATTCTAGTCCCTTGTCTTCTGCGAGGTAAGGGGTGATTTTTATTTTGCAAATGAAGCACCTGGAGCTTGGAAGGTCACAGAGTCTTATAGTAGGAAAGATGTTAAAGGTCCCCTCTACTGAAAGCAGACACCCTTATATAAAGCCTCTGAAAAAGTCACCCAGTCTCTCCTCCAACATTTCCACTGATAGGAAACCCATTCTAGTATGAGGCAACTCATTCCATTTTTAGAAAGTTTTAATTGTGATTTTTTTTTCTTTACCTTAAGCTGAAATCTCCCTGTGACTTTCACCTATTATTACTAGTTCTCCCCTCTGGGGTCATGCAGAAAAACTTAAATCTGTCTTCCATGTGACAGTTCTTCAAATTTACCAAAGTCCTTCATAAATCATACTTTGTTGTGATGTATTTTATATGTGGAAAGAAAAAAATGCGGAGTTCAGCAGACTACAGTATGCACTGACCATGTATCTGTCAGTGATTCTAGTGTATTGCCTTTGTTAAAGGAGAAAATCATTTATAATTTCCATCTGCACAAGTATTGACCCTTAGCTTCAAGGACCAACCATTGATGGATGCCAGATAATTAAAAAGCCAAGCAATATTTTAAATGTTCAATCTACCACCTATTATGTGCCACCAGTTGTTCCCCACCACTATTGGCAGCAAAACCGGTGGTGGTAAATCAAAATACCTAATTCTGTCTGCCCAATGATGAATGATTTCTCTCTTCACAGATTTCTGAGAGCCAAGAGGAGAAAGCACTAAATCGGGGTAGACAATTGTCACTTAAAGTCATTTTACTTTGTATCTTGGGATTACTCTAAGGATTTAGAACTGGACAGGAATTTGAAGATCAGTTAGACCAACTATCTCCTTTTGCAGATGAAGAAAATAAGAACAGAGAGGTAAACTGATCTGCCCAAGGTCATAGGCTGTAAGTAGCAGAATCCGATTTTTGAACTCAGATCCCCTGACTCAGAATTCAATAACAACAACAAAAAATAACCTCCCGACCTTCCCCCTCCCCCTTTTCACATAACTGTATATCCATGCTGGATTTGAAATTATATAAGTTTCCTAGAGCAAAATAGAAGAAAAAAAATAAGCTTAATGAGGAATCAGTATTTGGATTATAGCAGAACTGAGTATTTATGGCTTCTAGCAATAAGTACAAGCTACTCAGACTCCTATTTTAGGGATTTCTATGATCTGGTTCCAATTCAAGTTGATTCTACAAACATTTACTAAATGCCTACCATGTACAAAAGCAATCTTTCTAACCTTATCCCATACTTTTTTTTGTCTTTACTCATTCTACTTTCCAGTTAAACTGGACTCAATGTCTTTGCCTGAATTCAACATGCCACTCAACACAACACACATACACAGAAACACACACATACATGCATGTGTGTATGCATACATACATAAATACACATACACACATACATACAGCTGTCCCTTATGCCTGGGATGCACTCTGTCCTCATCACCATTTCTCAGAATCCTTGTCTTCCTTCTTTCAAGGCTCAGCTCAAGTTCTATCTTTTCCAGATTGCCTTCCTTGATACTCTCTCCCCGTTTCTTTCTGTTCTCTTCTTCCTTATATTGCCATTTACTTATCTGTGTGCATATCATATGCCTCCTAGTAGAAAGTAAACTCACTGGATTTGGAGATTATCTCACCTTCATCTTTATATCCCATAGTGTTGTGTAGGGAAAGTACTTATTTGCTATTGAATTGTATTGAAACAAGTGTTAACTACAGAGGTGAAAACCAGTTTATTCACAGTATGAATACTTGAAGACTAATAAACATTGTAGAAGTGCCACTTATAAGTCATAAAGCCCCAAAATAATTTTTATAAAAACCTTTAAATATTCAGTAATTGAAAATAACATCTTAATCAAGGTCCAGAAGACCACAGGTAAATAAAATAGACATGAAAATCCTAATATTTCTCTAATCTTAATGGATTCTTTTCCTAAAAAACAAAAACAAAACATATCAATGATCAAGTTAGATATTTTATAATAGGACATGGTATTGACCAGAGTAGTGATGCCTGTATCAAAGAAACATCTTATGATGAGTGCTGTTCTAAACTATGGCTTCTTGAGTGACTTTCAATTGTAAGTATTTAATCCCTGGAATTTGGCTAATGTATGGAAAATAAAATAAAGTATTTATTTTGGTTTCCTTGTATTTTCTTTGACAAACAAAATAATATCCTTTCAAATCCTTCCTTAAAGGATACTGAGACAGGAAAAACCTGCACCCATGCATAAAGGATTACACAAATTTATTGAATCATTGTATGAATGTCCTTGAATTGAAGGGCATGAGGAAAGAATGAAGGATACTTTATCAATGACAAAATACAATTATCAATTATATTAGAAAGGCAAAAAGTAGTAGGAAGTTCTCAAATGTACTTTGTAGACTTTTAGTTTTATGCTCAAAAAAATTATTTGAGATTCTAGCAATAAAGTGGAAAAACCAAATGCTGGAAGCTTTTAAAAAAATGTTATAGCATGCATAATCTTAACACAGCATTGAAAAAGATGATTTCAAAGCATAATATTGGTTTTATAAACTAATTTTCTTGATTGTTATTGGATTTGCAGGATTGGGACCATATGATTTAAAGCCAGAAGGTTCCTTAAGAATCATCTAAACCAATCTTCTTCTTGTATACATAAGAAAACTGAGTTACAGTGAGGTTAAGTGACTTTCCCAAGGTCACAGAGATGGTAGGGATCAGAATCTATACTCAAACTCTGGCTTTCTGATGCACTACTGAGATTATTGGTTTTTCTGGGCAACAAAGTTTCAGCTGAAAATGTCTGAAATTAAGAAAGCAAAATATTTCTTACTGTAATTCAACTGCATCCCTGATATTGCCTTCCCAGAGCAAATGAGGCAAATAATTTGGTGCATCATTGTTATTGATGGGAATGTTTCTTTAAGCTTCATTTGTGCCTATGATGAGACTGGCTGGTAGTGAATTGACATTACAGTTTCTTCTTTGACAATAATAAGCTGGAGAGTGTTCAGGGAAAGATGACCATGATGGTAAAAGATCTTGATCCCATGAAGACTGATTGAAGAATCTTGGGGATGTTTAACTTGGAGAAAAGGAGACTGAAAAGAAACACATACATGGCTGTGTTCAATTATTGGAAAAGCTTTCATATAGAAGAGGGATTAAACTTGTTCTGTTTGGCCCTAAAGGACAGTAAATTGGGTAGAAGTTGCAAAGAGGCAAATGTTGGCTTGCTGCCAAAGGGGAAAAATCCCAACAAATAGAACTGTGAAAAAGTAGAAATAGATGCCTTCAGAGGTGGAGGGGTCCCCCCCTTGGGGGTATTCAAGCAGAAGCTGGATAACCAAATATCAGGTGTGCTCGAGTGGAGATTCATTAATACATGGATTGAACTAGATGACCACTAAAGGCCCTTCCAACTCTCAAATTGTGTGGTTCTGTGATATAGCCATTATTATTTGGAAGAAATGATCTAAAACAATGTAAAATACCAATCCAGGCTATGACTGTACAGCACATATAGAGAACATAGAATAAAGCAAGAAAGTCAAGCATTCTTTAAGAAAATGAGTTTGTCAGAGGTAGGCCATGTGCAGCACACATTTTCTATCAAAAAGGTATAAAGGCAGGCCTTTTTAAAAATAATGTGGCTATTTCTTTTATTCAGAATAGTATAAAGATTTTTCATATTATTTTCAGTTTCCATCAGGTTCCTGGGAAATGTTAATGAACACATTACAGATATATCTTAAAGGTCATTTAAAAACATGCTGGTGTTCTAAAGTAAGATCATTCACATACATACATAGCACCACACAGAAACTTTTAAAGTACTGAATAATATTACTGCAAAAATGTCAGCATTTTCAGACAAGATTTTTATGATCCAAAGTCTTTCCATTAAATATACCTTATTTCTTTGCTCTTTAAAATTTCTAACTAAATCCTTTGTTTGTATGTGATCTTCATTTGGAACAAACTTTTAGGTTTTCTGATTATCATTTAGTATTAAATTCTGAACCATCTTGACACAATTTATAGGACTACAGAGTAGTAGATCAAGAGTTGAAAGGGACTTCAGCGGTTATATGGTCCAACTCTCTTATTCTTACAAATGAGGAAACATAGGACCAGAGGATAAATGACTTGCCCAAATCATGAAGATAGTATATGTCAGAGGCTGAATTTGAATCTGGGGCCAAAGACTCTAAATTAGATGTCCTCTTCCACTATTCCATTCTCTGTTGGCCAATAACTGGAATTCATGAATGCACCCCAAAATATTAGATGGAAATAAGGAATTTTGAGCATATTATACCAAGGTGTAGTTTATTAACTGAAAGTCTCTCATTTTCTCTATTTTTTTCAGAGTCTGAATGATTATAACTTTTAAATAAAAATAAACAATAAAAGAAACATTTCACCAAGAAATGAAAGTTAGATTTATGTTAACTAGCAATTACTCTTGTGTACAGATAAAAGAAATATTCCTTTTCCTCACAGCCAACATGAATCAAAAAAGCTTTGCAAAAAAAAAAAAACCTTGGATCTTTACTTCTTTTCTAGTACTACACTCAGAATTAAAAAAGGCTGAATTAAAATGAACCACACACAGCTCATCTATGAGGTATAGCAAGGACTTGGGTCAGCTGCAAAGAGCTTCAATCAGGAGCAAAATTTACTGTATTCCTAAAATAAGCAACAACTTATGATTTTACCAGCTTATTGGCTCCTATCCAAATTTAACAACAGCATTACATAGTTATTGGAATGTGTGTGTGTGTAGTTGTGTGTGTATGGTTGCATTTATGTCTGGTTGTGTATATGTGGTTGTGTGTATGTATGTTTAAAATCTGCCTATTACTGTTATATTGTGTGAAAAGGAGCTTCAGAAAATGGAAAGTAATAAAGAATTATTCAACATGATTTATGCCACAAGATTCACTGTCAAATCCACGTTTTGCTTTCCATTCAATATACTGTAAAGTGCATTAATGGTGATGATGTAATGAATGATTGAAGCCATTAAAGAAGAAAAGTTATGTTATAATCACTATTGCATTATCTGTTTTATCTATATATAACTACAATATTTGTACTACCTTCCTCACAAGACTGTTATGAACTAAAGCATTTTATAAAGCTTAAAGGACTTTTAAGAGTGAGCTATACATTTTATTTTTTTCTTCTGGGTCAATGTGGCATAGTGAAAAGTATTAGATCAGAGGACTTGTGCTCAAATTGTACTTGGCCTACTTAACTATTTCTATGCTAAGTCATTTAGCCTCTCTGGATTTACACTTTCTTTGTCCATAAAATGAGGTAGGTACATTGCATGATGTCTAAGTTTCCTTCCAGCTCAAAATCTCTGTTTATGCTATTTTACCTTTAAATTTAAATGAAGAAAAAGTGTATTCTGGATTTTCTTTGTAGGGTGGGGGAGGGTTTCAAACTTTGCTCGAGATATAAAAAAAATATTTTGGACCAATTGTGTTCCAGAGGTAGTCTCACCTGAGCCAGTGGCTCCAGTTCCCCCTTCCTGACGAATACTGTTATAATCACTGGAATATCACTAGCTCCAGGCTAGAAATGTTCCCTGTGGGATTATTATATTAATAGCTCATGTTTCTATAGTGCTTTAAGTTGAATGAGCAAAGGAGATGGCCTTTTGCAAACAGAGGAGTTGGGCCAAGCCCTCCCTTCTTGCTTGTGTTAGTTGGAAAAGGACCAAAGCTTTTCTAACAGGGAGACCTCACAGAGCTCTTTGCCTTAATGCATGCAAAAAGGATAAAAGAGAAGTGCTTCTGTGAGAAGAGGAGAGAAAGAAGACAGACAAATCTTTTAGGGTTCTGGACATTAGGAATGCAGAGGTAGCTAGGAAATGTGAGAATGTTTCCAGTCAGGTTGTGGGAAATACCTGAACGAAGTCTGTAGCTCTGGGAGCTGCAGTAATGATATTGGTACCATGGACAGCACCAAAGAGCAATAGAAAACTTGGAGATAAGAAGTCTGGGCACATAGATGTTGGAGTCAGGGAGAAAATGGTGAGATGACACTAATGCACTTCATGAAGGCTCTCTACTTAAGTGTGAGACATTACCTACCATGCTGAGAGTGTTGTTTGCTTTGCTTTTTTTTGGGGGGGGGGTAGGAGTGGGGGAAGGATGAGGGCAGGAAATGGTGCACACTTGAAAAAGGACTATATTGTTCCAACCAAAAGGCCTACAATATTAGTCTCTTCTATTGTTTGTATGCATTTTGATAATCTTGGCCTAAATTTTATGTCTTGTTAGCTTAATGCTTTCAGATGAACTGAATACCCTTGGGCAGAACTAGAAGTGGGTTGAATCCATATACAATAGATATGAATAGTAGTTAGCCTTTATATAGTGCTTTAAGGTTGGCAAAGCAATTTACATGTTATGTAATTTGATCCTCACAACAGCTCAAGGAAGTGGGTGCTATTATTTTCTTTGTTTAACAGATGAGGAAGCTATGACTGAAAAAGGTTAATTGACTTGCTCAGGGTCACATAGCTAGGTAATTGTCTAAAGCAAAATTAAAACTCAGGTCTTCCAGATTCCAAGTCCTGCACTGTGTCCACTGTAACATCTGTTGTTGATATGAATGTTCCTGGAACAGGAGTAACAAACCAAATGTGTGGTAGCTTCGCCATTATTTGAATCAATATTGAGAGGTTGCCCAAATATAAAACCTGTTCTGTGAGGGCTCAGCCCTGGAGCCTAATAAAAAGTTTAAAAAGTCCTTTTCCCATAGCAGCCTTATGTAGCATTTAATGTAAGGATTTTAATTTTATTAAAATGAAACTGAAGTCCTTAGAGGTTAAATGACATAACCTGGTCATAATAGTTTAAAAAAAAAAAGCAGAGCTGGGACTCTGATACACAAGTATCCTGACTCTAATTTCAGTGTTCTATTTTCCTGGGTGAAGCACAGTGAAGTGGCTCTCCTATAAACTCAACACCCATATTTTGAAAGTAAGGAAGATTCCATTAAAAAAAAAACTCTGGGGTGGCCAGGTAGCACAGCAAGTAAGAGCACCAGCTCCAGTGTCAGGATGACCTGGGGATCGAATTCCAGGCTCAGACACTTAGCACCCACCCAAAAATAACTGGCCGTGTAACCCTGAGCAAGTTACTTAACCCTGATTGCTTAAAAAAAAAAAACTCTTCATGGAGTGTATACTATTAGGAACTATCCTGATACTGTGTGTGTTTAGGAGGTAGGAGCATTAAAAAACTCAAAACAATTAGATCTCATTTGATAATAAAAGTCAGCATGGATACTGGGCTAGGCTATGAATACAATCATTTAAAATATATATATATATATATATATATATATATATATATATATATATATTCTGAAAAGTCCAATCTTTGTGGAGCTTTGACTAGGACATATTATTTTATTTGGAATTTGTGATATTTTTATTCTTCATTCTTTAGAATAAATCACTACATGAAACTCACTTATAATTGAAATGAATTTACCATTCCTTTTGAGAAGTTGCAATGGCCATCAACACAGCTAGAGAGACCCTGAGGTATTGAGGCAGGGGAATCACTTACTGGTGTGTTGCAAATCATGCTTGTGGGAATAGGAACTTTCTCCTCTTTGAGCTGGGGCTGCTTTAGGCCAATGGTTCATCCTAGTGGCTAATGGGACAATTGATTCTGCCAACATTCACTGAGCTCCTGCTATGTGCACGCAAAGATAGAGACATGTGAATAAATATCATCATTAACCTGTTAACCAGGGGAATCCTCAAAACAAGACCCTCTAGTCCAGGAGTTTTAAACCTTTTTGTGTGTCTAGTAGAAGTCTGGTGAAATATTTAGATCCCTCTTCAGAATGTTTTAAAATTCATAAAATGAAATACAGGGGATTAAAAAGGAAATAATTGTCACTGAAGCATAGTTATCAAGATGTATATTTTTAAAAATATGTATGGACACTAAATCACAAACCCCTGATGTAGTCATGCTAAACAATGAGATGGAGTTGGGCTCATCTATGTCTATGTTAATCTAAGCATCTGAGTCCTGGAATTCCAAAGATTTTGTATACTTCTGTTTTTCTTTAAAGAGATAAGACTTGACAGATCTTGAGTTGACCTTGATGAATGTCTGAAGCACATTGAAATGGATTCATTGCTCTCCACTGAGAATTTCTTTGCATTTCCAGAAGAAAAGGTGGGTCCCAAAACATGGAATATGAGAAATGGAAGAGTCCTTGGAATGTCAGAGTGAGAAGGGGACTTCGAATATAGAATGTTAGAGTTGAGAACATAGAGCTAGGATAGATCCTAAAGACCACTTATGTCAGACCTCTCTCCTTACTTTACAGATGAAAAAGTGGAAGCCCAGAAAGGTGAAGTAAATTTACATCGTTTTTAGTAGCAGAGAAAGGACTGTGACCTTTGTTCAAGGTTTTTTGTTTGTTTGTTTTCCCCGTAAAACAATTTGTTTTTCCTCTGTTCCCAAGGAACATGTATCAAGTGCAGGAGTCTTACTGGTTTTTCAATGCATTTTCCAGCTGACTGTTGGGATTATTTAACCAAATATTCTATTTTTTAAAAATATTTTTCATCCTCTTTGGACTTGTTCTGTGAGATAATTAATAATTGTGCTTTGAAAGATTATCCAAGGAGGAGGTAGAATGGGAAACCACAGTCCATCTGGGAATTTTCCTCTCATCCCATTATATCACTCTACCCTGATGGGGGAAGACAACATTATTAGGCAAGCTTTGACCCATGGAAGAGTTTTTGGGAGAGGGTAGAGTTATGAACTGAGATTATGCCTCTGACATAGTGGGTGGGTTTAGGAAATGTCCTTGATTTAAATGCCATCTGGAAGGGCAGCATGTGTCCAGGGGTTCCCAGGGTAAAGGCAGTGGTCAGCAAGAATTTAACTTAAAATGAGGAAGAAGGGTTAGCTAAGACCTTCAATGCAGTCAGCTCCAAATAAGAAGCTACTTCTTAATACATATGGAAAGAGTATTTTAAGGGAAGTCTAGATAACCCAGGGAAAAGAGGTTAAACTGGAAAACTTTCCCAAATCTTAAATATGATAAGCTAGGGCACAGGAAAATAGTTGGTGCTGGACAGTCTTCCTGAATACACCTCTGCCTCTCTGATTCCAGGAATCTTTTCTTTTTCCTGAATATTTTTCCACATAAAAACCTGGTTTCTCAAATATCCTGAGGCCCCAAAGCTTGGGGATTTGATAGGAAGAACAGGTTGAAAATATGAAAATCAAGAGAGGATCAGAAACAGCTCAGGAAGGATGGTCATCCCAAAATAAATGTTCCCTAAATATATATGGGGAAATACAAAGAGCTCTTTCAGACATGGCAATTTATAATTAGCCTTTCCAAAGTAGTTTTTTTTATAATGAAATGGTAAGTGGGGAGGCAGCATAGTCCAGCAGAAAGAACACTGGGTTTAGATTGGGGGATCTGGGTTTAAACACATGCTCTGTCATTTATTCCTTGTGCAACCTTGGTCAAGTCACTTTCATTTTTACTGCTCCTATTTCTTCAGTGGGGGTTGGGAGAGTTTGGAGTAAAACGTGCCTAAAAGGATCAAGGGGCCATCACCCGATGGAGCTCCTTATTGTGATTTATGGTATCTGAAAAAAAAAAGTCTAATTTCAACAAATGCAGAGGAAGGAATGATGGCTGAAAGTGAGGAGAAGTAGGTTCTGGTCCTTGTTATGATACTCTTCCTAGTTTTTATTTTCTTACTTTATAAAGTGAGGAGGGTGGGGCTAGATGGTCTCTGAAATCCTCTTCCAACTCAGATAGTTTGTGGGTCTATGAGATTTGTGTTCTATTTCAGTCTATCTTGGTTCAGTCTCAAGTTCAGTAAGCGTCAAATAAACCTTCTTCTGGGACACTGGGAAAGTCTTTTTCCTTCTTTGGGGACTTACTTTCCTTCTCTGTAAAATAAAAGCTATGAATAGATGATAGCTAAGGTCCCTTTCAGCTCTAGTATTATATATTGAGAGTTTGGGGATATGTTGGGATTTTCGGTTTGGAGTTATCCTTCATCTCTTCCTCCAAAGCATCTATTTCTTAACCTTAATGTTTACCACTCAGGGTGTGCTGGAGCCAGTTTGGATTAGCTTTGGAGAGCTGATTGTGAAATATTTATTGTGAACTCTTACACCTCAAAAATTGGCAAATGCTACAAATCAAGGCTGTATTGTTTTGTTGATTCTCTAGATTTAAGAAAGAGATGTAGAAAATGTTATTAATTTGGGTTACATTTAAAATTAGCTCTGGGTACTTTTATCTAACATTTATCAGCATATTATTGTTACTGCTCAGCAATAACTCCCTGGTAATCAGGCTACCTGGAAGCCAGGTATGAAGAAACAACTAATTATTCTTAATAACTAGGTGCTGATCTTGGTTTTAAAAGAAAGCTACCTAATAACCCCTTTCCTCTGGAATGTAGCAAAGGGGAAGAGGGCTGTCAACCTCTCTAGCACTGGCTCTGTGGTGTCTTGAATTTTAGACACATGGTGAGGTACATGATGATGCACAGGTTGTATGTCTACCCTTCTTTCTAGCTGAGGTGACTTTTGTGCCATTTGTCTCAAGTGAAGAAATTCCTAATTACAACTCTGTTGTTATCATACTCTAGTGTATTAATTTAATAAATACATGCACCCTATGTTTTTGACTTGCTGTGTGACCCCAGGAAAATCGCTTCTACTCTCGAATTCTCAGTTGAATTCTTTGCAAACTATGAAAGTTGGATTATATAAGTGCTTGGAAAATAGTTGGTGCTAACTACATGCTTGATGAATTTATTTAGATGATTTCTCAGGGATCTTCCATCTCTGGTGTTCAAAGAGCCTCAGATCTTTAGCTATCCTGTGTTCTTTTGCAATCACCTCTTCTTATAGACATTCGTATTTGAGGGTAGCTTGGGGAGCACAGAAGGGGAGAAGAGAGCATGTACTCCTTTTGCCACTCAAGGAGGTTGTCATATTTACAAGATCACTTGCTAGTACATGTGAACATGGAGTGACTGCGCCAACAGGATATGGCTGATATGAGCAGCCTTCAGAGCCAAACCGATACAACCAACTGGCAAAGCCCTCTGGTTATGCCTTACATAAAATGGGGGGCAAGGAGCCTATGAAGCCCCCAGATTCTCCCATGGGCTCATGTGGCATTATATATAGGGGTGAACTCTGCAGCCCCTGTGCCAATAGTGAGTTCTGCAGCCCCGTGCCAGTGGCTCTTCCTGAGGGCCATGTGGCTTCCATAATTAAGTTAGCACATGCAAAAAAAAAATCACCATCACAGATGTGGTCGCAAATTTTAGCTAATTAACCATATGGTTTGGATGCTTGACAGAGCCAGGGAGACACTCTGGGTAAGGGCTGATTTTCTGAGGGGGGTTGGATATTAGGGGTATCACCATATCTAACTAAAACATGACAAAGAAGCCCCCTTGAAACAAGGCATATGTTAAGATTCCTCCTTATTCCATCAATCTGGAGAGAGGGCATCCAAAAGATATGGTCATCAACTTACCATGAAATCTAGAGTCTTTTCCTAGGTCTAGCATTATTCAATTAATTTATTTGACATATATTTGTATATGCTGATGGACTAAAAACTAATACAGATGTAGATAAAACTCTGCCCATATCATATAGTGAAGAGGGGAAAGGGGAGCAGTGGTGAGAAAAGTGCATAAGTAAGAAAAGAAAGGCCTTACAAGAGAGACAAAGGGAATGACATTTCATTTTGGAAGGAGAGGGAAGGAAGAAGAGTAGAGGGGAGACAGAGGGAGGGGGAGGAAGGAGAGAGAGAGAGAGAGAGAGAGAGAGAGAGAGAGAGAGAGAGAGAGAGAGAGAGAGAGAGAGAGAGAGGTCACATTGAATGTGCTGAAGAGATAAATGGCATTTATCTTTTGGGTCCTCATTTTTTTTCTTATAAAATGGAGAATACTTCATTTGTCTTTTTCACAGGCTTGGGAAGAAGAGAATTTAGACATTTTCTAACCATTCTATGCAGAACTGGCGTCAGAAGACCAGGGTTTGAATCCTGACTCTATCAGGTTCACTTATGTGAGGTCGGGCAGGTAGCTTCATCTCTCTGAGACTCCTTTTCTTCATCTGTACAATGAAGGGGTTGGGCTGGAGGGCCTGTAAGGGTGCCTTCAGTTCTCAATCTATGATTATGAACACAGATTGATCCTCTTTAAAAAAATCATGGAGGAGTTCAGCAAAACATGCTGATCTCTTTGTTATCAAACTATGACATGACCAGATCCCAGGTCAAAGAAGCTCCTGAAAAAGCCACAGAAACCATCTTCTGCCTCCAGGAAGTTGTACATTTAAAGTTACCCAGATTAATGAACTCCGATCTGTCAATGAAACACATTTCATGTTTTCCTTGCCAAGTACAAGATTTAAAAAGCCTTATGGATTCTTCATATTTCACCTTCATTCTCCATATTGCAAGCTTATTCCATTTCACCATCATTCCTTCTACCTTTCTTGACAATAGGAATACAGTAATGATAATATAATAATAATAATAATAATATCTTCAGTCTTTCAAAAAGCATTTAGTTAGCCCCCAATGTGTGCCATGCATTGGACTAGGCCATAGGGAATCAAATAAAAAGAAGGAAAATCTCTACTCTCAAGAATCTTACTTTTTATCAAATATTGTCAGTCTCCGTGTGGGAGAAAACTACTGAATTAAACAGTTTTACTCCTGCTACTATTTTTGAGTCATTTAGAGCCTCACCTTCTTAATAATAACTCACATTTGTATAATGGCTGCCACCCAATGACCCTGTGAGATACAAAGCCCAAGTCATTTTGATGCAGATGACTTCATTTATCCTCATGACACTCTGCTGAGGAAATGATGATTCTTCCCATACCTGAAAGACAGCACAGTGTACTGGATGCAAAGCCAGCCCTGAAGTCAAGAGAACACGAGTTCTCTTGAATTAGAGGTCCTGCCTCTAATACAAACTGTCTATGTGACCCTTGGGCAAGTCACACAGCTTCTCATTCCTATGTCTATACCCCAGACTATGTCTCAGATAAATTGCCAACCTACCTTGGCAGAATTTCCTCACCTGGGAATCCCCTATACCAATGAAATCACAACTCTAATCTCTATGCCCTAACTCTTAGTCTTGTAGAAAAAAGAAAGGGAAATAGATTAGTAAAGGAGATGTCATCCCTATTCCCATTCCCATTTTACAGATGGAGATGATGAGGATGAGGGAAATGGCTTGTGCTTGTTAATTTAACAGGTTACATAATGCAGGCCTAGAATCCAAATCTTTTTGATTCCTAGTTCCCAGTTCTTGTCACAGGCTTGTGGGAGTAAAGAATTCAATTTACAGTTGTTATTGCTAGAGAGAAAGAAGGAAAAATAGTACATAAGTATTTATTAAGCACTTATTATATGCCAGGCACTGTGCTAACTACTTTACAAATATTATCTTATTTAATCATGGCAACAACAGTGGGAGTTTTTACAGTTGAGGAAACTGCAACACACAGATTCAGTGACTTGTCCAGGGTCCCATAGCTAACAAGCATCTGAGGACAGACTTGAACTTGGGTCTTCATAACCTTAGGCTCAGTGCTTTGTCCACTGAGCTATCTAGATGCCTGTGAGTTACAATAGTTCTGAAGCCTCCAGTTTCCAGAAATACAGGTTCTAATTACATATCTATACTATAAAGTATATCAATAAAAGCATTGTGGTGTATCAGAAAAAAAATTATATTGAGAACCAAAACACTTGGATTATATCCTGTTTCTACCATTTACCATCTACTTAAGTTTATGAAACGATTAGTTATCTATGTTTGAGAATCTTCTCTTATTGGATTATAAACTCCATGAGGGTAGGGATTATCTAAATAATCTTATCTTTATTATCTTATCTAAATTCTATATTTCACCCAATGCCTAGAACTAGGCTGTGTACACTGGATATTTAATAAACATCTGTTGCATGAATAGACAAATAACCTTTCTATGACTCAGTGGTTTCATTTATACAGTCAGGATAATAAGGCGGCAGGCACGATTCCTTTCATAAGTCCACTCTGATGATCAAATGAGATCAGTCCCCTCATTAGTCACCAAAAACATCTGAGTAAACTATCATGTTAGTGTTCAAAAAGGCAGTTAATTCATTCACTATGTCATTTGTTCCTCCCAAAGCTGTGTAATTGTGAAGTATTATTAGGTTACAGCTAAAGTCTTAAATCTGGCTTGTCTGAAGAGCATCAAGACGTTGTAAATGCTGCCCAGCATAGTATAACACAAAGTAAAATTTGAAATGAACACAGTCTTTGCTCATGATTTGGACCTGTCTTGGCCACAACTTTGATCCACTAGTACCTGTTGGTCTGGAATAATTTTAATATGGTGATAATAGTATTATCCATCCATAATAAACTGACTTCAGGTTTACAAAGCACTTTTCATACATTATCTCATTTGATAATTATAACAGTTCAGTGAGGTAGGTGCCACAATAATTATCATCCCTTTTTACAGATGAGGAAGCAGGCTATGGATGTGAAGTGTGTGTGTGTTTGGCACTGGTGTGTAAGTACGTGTTTGATAACTTGGTGTGTGTGTATGTGTGTGTTTGGAACAAGTATGTGAATTGTGTATTAGGCATTAGTGTGTGTCTGTACTTGGTACTGATGTGTAAATGTGTGTGTGTATTTGGCACTAATGTGTGTGTATACTTGGCACTGGTATTTGTGCTTGAGGTTTGTCTTTGTGTATGTGTGTGTGTGCGTGTGTTTGGCACTGGTGTATATGTGTTTGGTAACTGTGTGTGTATGTGTGTATTTGGAACAAGTATGTGCATTTTGTATTAGGCATTAGTGTATGTCTATACTTGGCACTGATGTGCATATGTGTGTGTGTTTGTCACTGGTGTGTGTTTATTTGGCACTAATGTGTGTATATATTTGACACTGGTGTTTGTGTTTGACGTATGTGTGTGTATGCTTGACACTGGGGTGTTTATATATGTATGTGTACTTGGCAATGGTGTGTGCACTTGGCATGTGTGTTTGGAACTGGTGTGTACGTGCATGCATGTATGTGTCTCTGTGTGTGTCCATGTGCACATATTTGGTGAGGGTGATGCTGATGGGTCCACTTCATTAACCCATGACTGCAGAACTCTGCTTCTAATCTTGCTGTCTCTCCCACTGCTGTTGGGTGTTTTCTTTCCCTAATGCTAATGACTAATAGAAAGAAGACAAAGCAATTGCTGTTAGATTTTCCTCCACTGCAGTGGTTTCTTCCTTACCAAAGCTCATTAGATGTGGCTATATGAAAAACCAGCCAAGATGCCTGGAGGCAGAACAGGGAAGACAAAAGGAAGGAGACCACTGGCAAGTTTATGTGAACCCCCAATTCACACCAGTGTTGCATTAGGTTAGTGATGACACCAGACTAGACTGAGAGAAAGAAGCTGGATGGCCAGCTTCCTGGCTACACTTTGATTGGGTCCCTGGGAACTGAGGTGTATTCCTTAATTTAATAGACTTAGGAGCTCAATTTAAAGGTTTCCTTAGAATTGTTTGGCTCTAGGAGACTAATTCACACGAAAAAAAGAACAAAAACCCCTGATTGATATACTAGGATGACAATTGATGAATTTACACTGAGAATTATAACTGCAAAGAGGGTCAAACTATTCATGTCAGCTGGTTTTCATGTGTTCTTCCCATATGGAAAGTAGAACTGAATAAGCCAAATCCATAATATAAGCTTGCTTGGTGAGCATAAAGGAAGAATAAAGGGAGTTATAGCACTACCAAGCTGTGATAGCCTGATGTCCTATCTCCACTTTGAGCCAAGCTGCCCGGGTGGATTCTATGTTCTAACATCCTTTTCAGCTCTATATTCCAAAGTACTTTCCAGCTCTGACATTCCACATCCCAAGATCCTTTCCAGATTTAGTACTGTTTTCTAGCACTCTGTCCTAAAGTCCCTTTCAGTCTCTACCGTTCTGTGATTCTATGACAAAGCCTTTTAGGGTTCTCTCTCTCCTAGAGAGTATTAGATTAAAAATAGGCAAAGTATCACCATACAATCATCCCTTCCACATCCTGACTTTCCCCATTGTGGTTTCAATATATTGTGGGTTGGCATAAGAAATTAAATGGGAATTTGGGGGGGAGTTTTGTAGATGCCAGAGATGACATGTGAAGGCTGGCAAACATAAAAAGTTTAGAAACTCAGAAATGCATAAAAATATGCTTAGTATTATATAATACCAATATAGTTCACCTTTCGATACCATAAAAATTCAGACTTCTTCTCTGGTACCGAAAAAAACTTTACACAAATTTTCTGGATTGCAGGGGTGCCACATCCCTAACCTACCAATATGGAAGAGATAACTGTACAACTTTCTTTTTTTTTATATATTTTTAAGCAATCGGGGTTAAGTAACTTGCTCAAGGTTACACGGCCAGTTATTTCTGGGTGTGGTGCTGAGTGTCTGAGCCCGGGATTTGATCTCCAGGTCGTCCCAACACTGGAGCCGGTGCTCTTACTCGCTGAGCCACCTGGCCACCCCTAAGCAATTGGGGTTAAGTAACTTGCTCAAGGTTACACGGCCAGGTGTTTCTGGGTGGGTGCTAAGTGTCTGAGCCTGGGATTCGATCTCCAGGTCTTCTCAACACTGGAGCTGGTGCTCTTACTCGCTGTGCTACCTGGCCTCCCCCCCCCCAACTTTCTTTTCAGTACCCAAAATACTTACAGTCATATTATGATGTTCCAAAAGACAGTTCATTCATGCACTGAACAAACTAGTGTTTCTTACGAGAACTTACAACCTGTGTCAGTTGTGAAAGATTTTTTGTTTGTTTGTTTTATTTGGGGTCAGGTCTGGACTCACGATTTTAACTATGTAGGGAATACTCAGGAAGAAAATACCCTCTACAAATTTGTACTGACAACTGTTATGTCATTTAGGAGTTATAGAAAATTGCCCGGAGGCACAGAGATGTGCCTTGTCCAGGGTCCCATAGACAGTACATTTCAGAGAAGGAATTTGAACCTGGATTCTTGACTCTGAGGTCAACATTCTACTCACCACATAAACCCGGCTACTTTTTATCAGATGCTGCAAATATAAATAAAACATGGTCTCTGCCTTAAGGGAGCTAAGAGGATGTTAAAATATTTACATTCTAAAGTGATGCTTTTATTTTTAGGTAAGTACTCGAGGCCCTATTGCTAAAATCTAAGAAGGATTTGACATTTTCCAATCACGAGCTTCTAATACTTCCCCCATACCTTGTTCTGCCTTCATTGTGTATGTGTGGGGTAGCACTGTTCAAAAACTTATGTTAGCTTTGCCTCTCCCCCCTCCCTCAACATACATACAATAAGTTATCAAACTTTATCATTCTCCCATTGGCAACATTTCTCACATTCATTCTGTCCTCTTTATTATTCCCACTGATGCCATCCCAGTACAGGCTCTTATTACCACCCATCTGGACTATTTCAATAACCTCCTTAGGGTCTTCCTACCTCCACTGTCTCATACTCCCCAATCCTTCATACTACTGTCAGAATAATCTTTCTCACATACAAATAGAGTAATGTCTCTCCATTTCCCAAAAATCTTCATTGACTCCCAATTGCCTACCATGTAAAGTTTATATTCTTCTGGCTGGCATTCAAGCCCCTCTACCATATGGTGCTATCCTCCCTTTCCAATATTCTCTCATATTACTCCCCTACATGTACTCTGTGTTCTCACAGAATTAGAGAGCTCTTGGTCTCCCACATACATGCTGAACTTTCCCACCTCTGTGTCTTTCTTCTCACCCAAGCTATAACCTAAACCTGAAATGTCCTCTCTCAGGCTTTACCCATAGAACTCATTCTTTAATAGCACCTCCTCCAAGAAGACTTTATGGATACTCTCTATAGATAATTGATAATTACCTTTACCCTTAAGCACCCTGTGCTGTACCAATTTCATGCATTTCCAGGTAACATTATTTATTACAGCTATCACTGTGTGCCTTATCTTTATACTAAATGGTGAATTCTAAGTATAAGGAAGATTATGCTTATATTTGTATCCCTAGTATTTTATACAGCACTTAACATTTTTCTATTCATTCATTCATTCATTCATTCATTCATATGTTGTTTCTTTCCCTGTCTATACAGTACTCTGTACATAGCAGAAGCTTAATAAATATTTTTAATTGACCTTAGTTTTACCAACAATACATTTACAAAATTTCACTTAAAATATATGACTTCTGGCTAATCTCATAAATTTTATGTTGACTTGATTTGGATTTTAGAGATGGATATTTTCGTGTATTCATTCAACAAACATTTGTTAGCCATCTAAGACATACCATTCATTTTATTTGGTGCTAGTGGAAAAAACAAAGACAAGATATGGCCCCTGTCCTCAAGAAGGTTACAACTTCTTAGGGGTGTTTAGGCCATAAAAATAAATATGATGGAAATTAGAATATGAACCATGAATACTTCCAGAAATCCAGGATCTCATTAATGTGAATATCCCTTTCCAGTAGTGGAGATTTTAAACTACCCCCTTTCACTCTTATATTGTGTGATTCTAATTCGTGTTCCCCATAAACACTCTATAGAGGATCCAGCCAATGTAGCATTTAGGGAGGCACCAACACAACATAATGGCCAGTCTATTTATTATGGCTTGCTTTCACAATATAACCTGTCCATCTCCATTTATATCACACATTTCCTGGGTAATATCTTTTATTATCTTTTTGCATACAGATCATCACCACCAATATGGCTGGGGCTAACATACCCATCATGCACCTGTCCTTTGGGACTACTATAAGGAAGAGTAGCAAGTGCTATGGAAAGAGGTAAGGAGAAGAGTCCATTTTCTCATAAAAAATGAAAGGGTTGGGATAAATGTTCTCTAAAATACTTCCAGCTATGTGATCCTAGGGGAGTTAGGAGTGGGAGGAGGGATGACATGGAAGGGAGATCAGGAATAGCAAAACTTCATGGAGCAGGTAATGTTTAAACCAGGCCATGTCCTTTTGGGGGCCTGTAGGCTCCTCTTGCCCTAGCTGCCATTAATGCAGGCTGGTGTCCATGCTACATTTTCTTTTTTCAAATCCTACCCATTTGTTAGAGAGCCTGAGTCACAAATGCCTAGTAATGTACAACAATGGAAAACAACACTTCTTTTAGTAGAGTAACTAAGAACAAGTCCAGCTGATTCTATTTAGATAGGTAATGGTAGAATGGGTCTGATATTATAGCTTCATCACCATTTGCTCTCCACACAAGTAAATGTCACATACAGGAAGCTTGCTAACAGTGTGAGTCATGAATTAGACCAACACTAAACCTGTGGCAACCCTGGCCCCCCACCTCCACACAGACACACACACACTGATACACTTCAGTGATAAGGTATAGGGATGTGGGTGTCATACATCTTCTAGCTCCTCTCTATCTTTTCCCTCATATTCCATCCTTTTTTTTCACTTCTATGAATAATCTACTCACACTAATTACCACACTCCCCTCATGCCCAAAGAAGTACTGGTCTGCCTCCACACCACTCATGTACCATCCCTCTTCCTGATCTCCAGCAATCTCTCTAAAATGGGGATAATAATATCTGCCTACCTTTCAGGGTTGTTATGAGGCTTAAATGAGTTAATGTATGTAAAAGACTTTGTAAACTTTAAATGTCAGTTATTACTGGCATTCTCTTCTATTTCATGTATCAGCTGTTCTCACAATGGTGAAAACTTTAAAGGGTCCATGGCACAATGTGCATGCTTCTATTCTCTCTCCTTGCGGCATTCCAATGACTTGATTTTGAATGTTAATGTTTTTTGGGAAAACATATATGTATCTATCTATAGATATATACATCTATCTCTGTCTCTGTCTATGTTATCTTTGAGAATAGGAGATAATTATAGAAATACGAAGATCTTTAAACTTAGAGTTGATCTTTAGTTTACTTTTCTATGTACTGGATTTGTTGCATAAAATTTTTAATCACAGAATCATAAGATTTTGTCAGAAGGCATAATAGCAGATATTTCTGTAGTGCTTCAAGATCTGCAAAGTACATACATATGTATATGTATATATGCACATATGTATATGTGTGTGCATGTATGTCTATTATCATATTGGCTCTCAAGAGACCTTAGAAATCAGCTAGTCCAACCACTCCCTATTACAGATCCAGAAACTAAAGCTCACAGAGGAGATGTAAGGTTTACAAACAGCATCAAAGCCAAGACTAGAACCCAAGGGTCCTGACTTCTGGAATAACAGAATCTCCATTATGTCTATAGCTGTTAGAGCATAACCCAAGTGATAATGTTTTATGAGCATCAAGACAATAATAGGATGGTTCAAGCCTGGCCATTTCAGGTGTAAAAATTATCATGCAGAAGCAGAGGCTACGATTTTGTAGTTTATTCATTTCTTGTGCTGTCAGTGATATTTGGAGACATTCAGGTTTCCTACAATATTGAGATTATCTAGTCTTATTCTCTCATTTTGTGTGCATGTGTGAACTGAAGATCTTAGACTAGAAGATATGAAATGATTTGTTCAAGCTTATTTGTGGAAGGGTGGTGCCCAGAACCCAGGTTTTTAGAACTCTGCTATAGCACAGTGACGAATGGCTTTGCCTTCTTGAGGTCTCCATCAACTGTGTTGCTGTGTGTGTGTGTGTGAAATCTTTAGACAACTCTTAGTACATAGAGTCCACAAGAAAAGAACAGAACCTCTCCCACCATTATTTGGCTTGGATTGAAAGTTCTGGCATTATTCATAGCCTTGATGCTCTAAATTCAGACTCCCTCATTTCCCTTTTTCTTTTCTACCTCACTTCTCTCCATCATTACTAATTCCAGCTTCTTAAATGTGACTCTGGACAAGTACTTGCCACTCTATGTCTCATTATCATCTGTAAAACAAGCTCAAACTTGATAACTTGGTTCCTTCCATCCTCAGTGGTCCATGAGTCTGTGGATCATAGGACATTAACACAATGATGTTATTCTTGCAAGTAATCTAAAAGTTCAAAAATTGCCCCATTTGATAACACTTTGGGGAAATTCTCATATGCCATTTTCTCTGCATGCTCTAAGCCAGGGGTGGGAAATCTGGCCTTCTAGGTCCTTGGGTGTGGCCTTTTGACTGAATTCAACTTTTACGGGACAAATCCTTTTATTAAGGGGATTTGTTTTGTGAAGTTTGAATTCAGTAAAAGGGTTGCACTTGAAGACCTAGAGAGCCACATATGACCTCAAGGTGGCTGGTTCCCTACCCTTGCTCTAGGCCTTATTGGAGCATGCTGAAGCAGTGAGACTCAAGCTAGTAGATGTAAGGTAAACTAGTTTAGCAAAATGCCATGTTTCTCTAGCTTGCAATTTCTTTCAATTTCAGAGATTACTATTACTAGGGCAGAAGCTGCTGGAAACCATGCTTTGAATTCTCAAGGGAATTTAGTGCCACTGATGAGAAAGTTCTTATAAAGTTAATGTCATCTCTTTTTTTTCCCCAGTTTCCTCATTTATACCCTCATCTGTTGTAGGTAAGATTACCCACCTCTTCACTGACTTGTGTATATAAATCTCAGTGTGTGTGTGTATGGTGGGGAGGGGTTGATGGTGTTCCACATCATGCTTCTTGCTCCTGAGTTTCCATTCATAGCAAAAAGAGTACTGTTCCTTCCATTCCATTCCATTTATTCCACAAATATTTCTTAATGAGTGACATTCCACCTAATGCTTCTGTTCCCTGCATAGGCCATCCCCTAAGGCCTGAAATATCATCCTTCCTTTTCTTCCTCTTTTGGAATCCCTAGCGCCCTTCGAGGCTTAGTTCAAGACGCACCTCCTACAAGGCACCTTTCCTCTCTCCTCAGTTATCAGTGCCCTTCCCATGGGGGAAAGATCATTTTGTGTGTATTCATCCCTGTGCTTCTTGTTTCCCTCAGGAGGATCATGGGCTTCTTGAGGGCAAACACTGTTTCACTGTTGTCTTTATAGACCCACGACTTGTCGACCTAAGAAATGTGCACAGCACTGCCCTAGATACTGAGCTATGAGATAAAAAGTTTAGATAAGATAGAGTATACAAATTCCATAGTAATTTAGGCTTTCATTAACCCTCACCTTGCCTGGTGTTTCCCAAGCAATGTTACAAGGAACCTTGAAATACTCCAAGCTGTTTGTTTGCTCTTAGTGAACCTTGATGCTGTCTGTTAGTAGGCATTAAAATAATAATTTTAGAGGATTTTACTGCAGTGGTTCTACTAAAATTTTGTTTAAACTGAAAGGTTCTATGAGTGCGGAAAAGTCTGAGAACTACTGGCCTAGACTATTTCTCTGTTTTCCTAATTGGTCCCCTGGTGTCCCGTCTCTACCCTTTCCAATTCATCCTCCACACAACTGATAAACGGATAGCCCTAAAGCACAGGTCTGATTATGTCATTTTCCTGATCAAGAAGTTCATGAAATTCCCATTTTTCTCCAGGCATACAAACTACACTGTTCAGCATTGAAAAGTCCTCATGATCTTGGCTCTAATCAAACTTTTTTGGGGGGTGGGGGGATAAGGGTTACTTTTACACCTCAGTTTTTTTAAAGAACATTTTATAGATGACTTCTTGGTTTTTTGGTTTTTTTTTTGGTATTGAGGAGGCAATTGGGATTAAGTGACTTGGCCAGGGTCATGAAGATAGTAAATTTCTGAGACCATATTTGAAATCAGATCCTCCTGACTCCAGGGTTGGTGCTCTATCCATTATGCCACCCAGCTGTCCCTTTTTGTCTTTTTATCACAGTTGCTTCAATGCCCCCCCTACCCCCCCACACAGACACAGACACAGACACACAGACACACACACACCCCTACTTCCAGACTGAAACCTACTTTATGATGAAGAAAAACAAACAAAAACATCTGACAGTATGACCATACCTGGAACAATGTATTCCACATTCTACAAGAGCAATTCCCTGTAACCCCCAACAGGGGGCTAGGGTATTATGTGATGCGAACATCTCCAACACTTTCACTGACTATCCTAATTTTTCTTGATTGACTTTCTATCATGTATTATAATTTCTAATCCAACTGGCTCACCTGCTGTTTCCTGTACTTGGCATTATGGCTCCTGCTCTTATGCTGTGGGGTAGCTCATTTTTCCTGACTAGCACGTTCTCCCCCTTTCCCTCAGCCTCTTGAAATTGTAGCTCCCACTGATCCTCAGCTTAGCTTCCACCTCCTAAATAGTACTTTTCCTAACCCCCCCCCCCACAACTATATATATACACATACATACATATGTGTGTATGTATGTATGTACACACCCATATACATACACACATGTATGATATATTTTACTGAGTAAACATAGCATCCTCTCAGAAGAATACAAAAGATCCCTCATGGTAGATGATGATGATGATGATGATGATGATGATGATGATGATGGTAATGATGGCGATGATGATGATGACAATAAGGATAGTGATGATGGAGTTTTGGTCTTTGGTTTTTGTGGTACTTGCCCACCAGAACCCAGAACAGTGTATGGTGCATAGTAGACAAATGCTAGATGAATGAATGAATGAATGACCACATTAAGTGTTCTATGAAATTTAAGGGAGGAAGATCATGAGGATAAGATGATGCCATTAAAAGAACAGGCTGCATCTATATGACATCTCCATTTTACAGAGTGCTCTCACAGCCTTTATCTCATTTGATCTTCATGGCCACTCTATGATGCAGGCAGAGAAACACCAAGGAAACAAAGGCTCAGAGGTGAAGGAAGAGATTCACCCAAGATAATATGGTGAGTCAAAGGGCTAGTCTTGTTACCCTGAATCTTAAATTTTTGTTGTTTTTCTTCCTATGACCTCTGATCTGCTCTCAGTATGATGGACTGAGGGAGAGTCTTCAAGCTGCTCTAGAGGATGGGGCAAGGATGAGGGAGGAAAGCGTAGTGGTTTCTCTTTAGGTAAAAATATCAGAGAGGTAATCTGGCATGGCTAGAGTGCTGGATCTGGAGTCAGGAAAATCTGAGTTCAAATTCTGTCTCTGACACTTATTATATGATAACCTTGGCCAGTACTTAATTTTTCAAAGCCTCAGTTTCATTATCTGTAAAATGAGGTGGTTGGACTAGATGGTCTTTGATGTACTTTCCAGCACTGACTCTATGTTCCCCCTGAGCATCCAGTTACTCCCTATCATAGTTCTGGGTTCTTGAATTACCTGCAATGGTAAAGAACCTAGGCTAGCCAGGACAGTGTAGGGTGAAGCAGAGGGATGGGTTGGTTTCAGGTTATAATGGGAAGAGATTGAGGTTCCATGGGAGCTTGTTTATAGACAAGGATAGGAGTAGAAACAAGGAATGTCATTGCCATTAGTATTTGTCTGTCTCCACTCATCAAAAAGCTGCCAAAACAGAGCCTGAGGTATTTCTCCAACTATGATTGACTGACTTTCCCCTCACCCCCCCCCCCCACATTCTACAATTACAGAATAGATAACTTTATAAAAGAAGCACCACAAATCACCCAGGAAGGAATTTAGCCATAGGGATAGCCAAGGAATTCTCTCTATCCATTTCTAGAAAGCAAAGGACAGAGACTGCAAGATTATCACCTGGCCAAAGATCCTTCAGACAGCTGAGGAAACAAGGAAAGTTAGCAATTTAGGACACAAGCTAGTTCCTAAAGTTAGGAAATTGGCAAACTAGGAAACTCTGTGTGTATATCCTGAAGAAGAACAATGCCAGAAGGATAGGGCTGGGAGGAACCTTAAGGATCACTCTCTTCAGACTTCTGATTTTTACAGCAAAAATTGAGGTCCAGAGAGAGGAAAGGACTTGATGAAGTTAGTGGCATAGGCATGACTTGAACAGAAATTTCCTCACTCCTTCACAGTATCCCATGCTGCTTCCCCATGAAAACAAAACACAGCCAAAGCATCCATTCATTCATTTGTTCATATATTTATTTGAGATAGTCTCCCTGGCCCACGTTAGAACTGTAGTTTGTATTTACTTTTTTATATATAAGGTATTATTACCTATCTGAGTAAACATGATATTGCTTAGAAGAATGTAAATTCCCTGAGGACAAATAACTTTTTTTGGGGGGGGGAGGAGACAGTCTTTGCATCTCTAGAACCTAGTATAGTAACTGACACATAGAAGGAGCTTAATAAATGCTAGATGAATGAATGACCAAACAAAATGCTCTACTTACCTACTTATTTAACTTGCTCCATTTTTCTGATCTGGATTGACTGCTCCTCCATAGGCAATCTCAGTGCCTGGGGGTTTGCCATATTGGTTCTGAACTTAATGTGGATACTCAATCAGTTTTAGTCCCACTGCAGCTCAGAACGCTCAAACTCAAGACTTAAGCCAACTTCACTGTTCCACTGTATAGACTACACATGTATAGTCCACCACATCCAGCCAAAGCTTGCTTTTTAGCACTGGACATATATTGGATCAATTCCAATGGAAGTACAAAAACATCCTGTTGGTGTTTAGGATTTGATGTCCCCTTCATGATGCTGTAAATGATCTTCCAGGCATGTAAATACACCTTGGGAAGGAGTATGTAGTACCTATTATAAACTTGAGATTCTAAGCTCAATTTCCAAATAGATAACCCACGAATCACTAGGATGGTGAAGTACAAAGACCATTTGAATTTGGTATCAGAGCATTTGGGCTTCCATACTGGCTTTGACACTTTATAACTGTGTGATCTTGTATAAGTCACTTCATTTAATTACATCTTTGTTGGTCCATCTGTAAAATGAGAAGATTGGACGAGATTTTCTCTAAGGTCCCTGCCTGCACAAAATCTTATGATCCAATGACCTAGACATTTCCTGGAAAAGGATGAAGCCAGCTCAATACTCTTGTGATTTGCCTCTCTGATATACCTCAATTTAAATGCTAATTTCCCCGGCACTGATGGGGGTGAAAAGCAATTGGATACTGTTGGCTGTTTGTTAATATATCTAAAACATTCATAGACATTCCTTAATGGTGAAGGAAGTGAGGGAGGGACTCAAACCCAGAGAAAGGATAGAGGTATATAATTGGTCAGACTTTGTCCCTTGTGGATTAAATTCCTGTCCCTCCTCCCCTACCTTCCAATTAGAGGTTGAAATGAGGGAATGGTGTGTACCTATGTACGTTTGGGTGGTGATAGTGGTAATGATAGAAGGGGGATCATCATCAAGCAGATGGTGGCTAAATAATGAATTTGGGGGGAGATGAGATGGGCCTGAGGGATTCCTGGAAACTCCTAGTTCCATATCAGATACAGTAATCAGCCCCTGGCAAGCTACCACCAAGAGAAGACAGTGACCAGGGAAATAGCTTGTTTTACACATATCACCACACCCATCCATTTCATGAAGCCCTGAGAACTCCATGATCTCAGAGAGAAAGACCTTATAGAATGATATGATCTCTACAGGAGGATAAATGTCTTGTCAGATTCTTGTATCTGTCCAATCTGCATCGAGACAGGGAAGCCATACATCAAAATTGATTTAGGGTGAAGGGGAAGGAAGTGAATTTTGGAAGTGTCTTATGAAACAGCTCAACTTTCAGGGTCACTGTCTCCTGTTTCATTAGTGGGATATATCCTCAGCCTACTACATAATAAACAACAACAACAAAATAACTAGTGACAAATACTACAGGGAGGTGTTCTCAGACTTGGCACCACAAAGTTCAGAATGAGCCTTTTCCTACTACAAATTAAACAGATTTCCAGTTCCAACTTTGCAGGAGCTACAGGGGCAGTAGTATGTAATTACATCTGTGGAAAGAGAAAATATAGGCAAGGCATAAGAACCATTTTTGCTAACTCTTGCTTTCTTGTACTCTCTGCCGCTTAGTATTTTCCTTATGCAGACTAGCTACTTTTGAGGAAATAACCACCATTTGGTGCTAGAACTTGGTTTCTAATTTATATCACTGAATAACAACATCTGTGCTGCTACCATGGCAGAGGGAGAGGGTTCATAATGTTATAAGTTTTTCCTTAAGTCCATCTGCATTGAGAATCAAAGAATTTCATAATATTGTTAAATGTGCCAGGGAATGAAAGATAACCATTCAGCATTCCATTTTGATAGCCCTTTCATGTTCTCAATGGCATAATCAAGTCAACCCTTAGCCTTCTTTTCTCTCAGATCAACAAACCCAATTCCTTTAGCTTTTCCTTCTGGAATGTACTTCTTTCAATTGTAGACCATCTCAAAGCTACTCCAGGTTCAAAGCACACTTCAGGAAAGCATCATTCAGAATCATAGTTCATGAGGCCTCATTCATTTTTTTTTAACCAGACAAACCAGAGGGCAAAGAAAAGGGCAGTTTCAAGCAAAGGACAGTTAGTTCAGTAGCACAGAAAAATGAATTTTAAGAAATACTCTCCAAATTCCTCCCCCCACCAAGAATATATTGATATGCTTGATCAGAGATTTCCATAACTTAAGTAGGAGAGGAAGCACTAGAAAACACATGTGGCCAGGGAAACTCAGGCTCCCAATGCTGCACCCTCACTGGAACCCTTCTCTATTCTCCTTGTTCTTTTTAAAACCCTTTCAAGGACATCAAACTTTTAAACAGTATTGTAAAAAGCTTAAGTGTCCCATCGCTACAGAATTGGGCAAAAGGGACCTCCATTCTTTATAAAGTCTTTTCACCTGTGTTTTCCTTCCTTCCTAAATGTGCTCAGCCCTATGATTGACTATATGACTTGTTGCTGACCTCAAGCAGCTTGCCATCTATTTGAAAGTGTCAATTTTTCAATAGATATTACTGAGATATAACTTGGAGAGAGAATGTCTTACTTAAGGCACAGCCAGATGGATACAATAAGGAGCTCTGTTCTAGCAGGACTGCACTATACTTTTTTAAAAAGACAAAAACAACAAAAACAAGGCATTGCATCTTCTTCAAGTCTTCCCCTTTCAGGCTGAAAAGTCTTCATTTCTTGAATCTTTTCAGTGTGAATTCTATTTTCCATCCATTTTATCATTTGCACTGCTCTCCTTTGGACTCACTCCATGTTTTCCTTCTTAATAGATGGAGCCCACGCATTATTCTAATAAAGGTCTGACAAACCTTTTTAAATATAAAGAGCCAAGGAAGGCTCCCCAAAGCCCCTGCTGAGATAGAACTGTTTTTAAGCACACTGGGGGTGTCAGCTGATCTTTGGAGGGCAGTCCCACTTAATAATGCTGTTTGGTGCTTTAGCATCCTGCCAGGAGCCCGCAGAATCAGCACAAGGATCTCAGCACAGCAGCACAGCATCCCCACGGTGTTGCAGGGGAGTGGGGGGGGGTGCTTTACTTAGAAGTACCATAGATTAATGCCAAGGGGGTTTATTCTCCCTAAGCAACCACTGAAGGATCTAGGTGGTAGAAGAGATAAAAAAGCAACATCTCCTCCTTCTTCTCTTGCTTTCTCTCCCTTTTTCTTTCCTTTCCCCAAAGTATATGGTGAAGTTATTGTCCCCGAGAAGGTCATCCTTGCCCAATTTGCCTGGGAGCCTGAGATCTCTCTTGTCTATTCCTCATATATTCTGTGCTCCAGTCACAGTGGACGGCCACAGGATCTCTTGCATATTTTTACACTCAGAATATCTTCCCTTCCCTTGCCTCCCACCATTCAAATTCAGAGGTCTACCTGTGTCCAGTTTCTTCCCATGCTTTTCAGTCTAGCTCAAATGTCACTTCCTCCAGGCAGTTTTATTTCATATAAATGTTAATATTAATGGTAATAATATCTAGCACGTATATAGAATCTACTATGTGCCAGACACTGTGCTAAGTGCTTTGTAGATACTATTATTATCTCATTCTATGGTTGGGGAAAATCAAGATATACAGAGGCTAAGTGACTTTTCCAAGGTCATACAGTTAATAAGGGTCTGAGGCTGTATCTGAACTCAGATCTTCCTGACTCCAGGTCCAGTGTTCTATCCGCTGTGCTACCTATCTTCACCCAGGTAAAAGTGATTAATTATTTCCTCATTTGATCATGTAGATTTTAGATCTCCCATGTATAATAATATTATAGTTTATTTTACTTGTACACATTTTGAGCATCATAGAAGCAGAGATTTACAGCCAGAAGAGGTCTTAGATATAATTTAGTCATACAATTATTCAATCATAAATCTTGATATTGAAGGGACCTCAGAAGCCATCTAGTGTACCTCCCCCTTCCCAATTTTACAGGTGAAGAAAATGACTTGGCTAAGGTAGTAAGCATCAGAAACAGAATTTGAATCCACATCATTTGAATATAATCATTGATCTTTCCACTATACCAAACTATCTCCAATTCCCTTGTTTTATAGTAGAGGCAACCTGAGAAGTGAAGCAACTTACTTACAAGATCATATAATATACCTACCCAATTCTGCTCACACACTTGCCCACTGATCTCTTGTCCACAAGCATACACACTCCCATCCCTTAAATGTTTGCCAACTGGAAGCAGAAGAGCACAGATATAGATCTGAAATGGACCTCAGAGGCCAATCAGTCCAACACCCTTGTTATATGGATGAGGAAAGTGAAGCCAGGAAGATTCAGTGATTTGTACAAAGTCACATCAGTAGTAAATGTCATGGATCGTCATTATTAGAGGCAGGGTGTGAATCTACGATCTCTGACTCCAGAGTTACTGCTGTTTCTATTGTACCACCCCATTTCCCCCCTGCATTTAATAGATGAGGAAAGTGAGGCCCTAAAAGGCAAAGGGACATCCCCTAAGCTATAAGGTCATATAGTTCATCTGCCTTTCCATGCCCATACACTTGCTCAAAAACATACCATTGCATTCTCACCCAGAAATACACAGGCCTCTCTCCCCTACACAGGCACGGTTATGTTCACAAAAGTGCATTTGCAAAGAAACACATATCCAGCCCTACATACACAGAAGTACCCATATGCCTGCCCCCATGCACACATCTGACTGCACACTTGGATGCTCATGTGTATACAAGCGCACCCCCATTCAAACACATACCAAAGCACCTCCATCACTACATATAAGGACTAAGAGAACTCCACTACTGCCCCTCAAGCTTTCTTCTGGCATCTTCTCTGCCCATGTTACCAGTCCAAACTTGGACTCCAGAACTCTGATCCTTCTATAAACCTTCCTTCCTTTTATCCAACCCAGATGTTTTAAGGAGTTCTTGTCGCATTTTTTTCAGCCTAGTCAAAAATGCCAAGTCATTCCCACGTTAGGGTTGGGAATGGGGGAAATCCCAAACCCCAACTTAAAGTCAGAGATTTCACAAGCTCACAGCTGGAAGGAATCTTAGAAGCATAATACATCTAATTTCAAATTCCATTATATTCAGCTATCCCCATAAACCATCCGAATATCCCAGAAATACCAATATTATGGCAAAAAAAAGTAACTGAGTGAATAAAGTCATAGAATAATGGTCCATCACACCTAGAATTCTCTCATTTTACAGTTGAGGAAATTGAGGGCCAGGGAAGTGAAGCAACTTGCCCAAACAATATGTAAATCACAGAAGATAGACAGCCACGGGACTATAGAGAATCATAAATGTCTATTGAATTGAGAATGCTGGACTGATGAAACATTGTGATCACTCATAAAAATAAGTACACAGCCTATATCATGTGCCACTGCTAAATACAGAATATTAATGTAGAAAGTAGGAGTGTCATGGGGCATGGTGATGTCAATGAGTGTCAGAACACAGGTCCTGATTTGGGGTGCACAGAACGCTAGGCCTGGAGTCAGGAAGACTCTTGCTCCTGAGACTCTCACTAGTAGTGTGACCCTGGGCAAGTCACTTATCCCTGCCTGCCTCAGTTCCTTATCTGTAAAATAAGGTGGAGAAGGATATGATAAACCATTCCAGTATCTTTGTCAAGAAAACCCCAAATAGGGTCACAAAGAGTTGGATGTGACTGAACAACAACAACTTTGTGAAAATATGGTCACTGTATTGAGGTGCTATCAAGTTCAGCAACCTAATTTTACAGTTGAAGAAACTGAGGCCTATTTAAGGGAAATGAAAGTGTCTAAGATTATACATCCTGTTGGGGCCAGGATGTGACTTCGACCATCTTCTTCAGTTTCCCTTTCTCTTTTGGCTGCATACACACCAGGCTGCCTGCCTCCAATATGCCCTTCCTTTACAGCTAGCTTTGGCTGACGTTACTCCCTTTGGGTACCAAGGGACAATGGGAGCTGTCTTTGGAGGAGTCCTTAATACTTGGGTGCTTGGGGCTCAGGGGTGGGGGAGGAAGATGATCAGAAGCAGGGTGACTGTCTCATGTGTGCAGCTATCATTAGCTGAGAAAATGCAAATCCGAACGTACTTCACCACAGCAGCTAACAAGATAATGAATATTTTCATCAGCTACAGAGAATACAAACATCTGTGGTAACACCAAACCCTGCGCTCATGGGTGAGGAGGGAGGGAGCGTGCGGAGGTGGGGAAAAGCAGCTTCTCACTATCCTCGGCAAGAGGAGATTTGTTGAGTCTGGGGAAAATAAGGGGCTGCCCTCAGTGTACTCCCTCTGCCCAGGAAGAGAGACAAGGCACTCACTCCAGATCACACTTAAGAGTTTTTCAGGATCTTTCCTGACTCTGCCTCTATGGCTCCTGGTCTCTGGCCCCTTCCAATGACATTCTTCACTGATTCATATGACAAATATGGGCAAGGAAGCCCCCAAAGCAAAGCTCCAGGGAATGATATTTCCATCTTCCCTCTGCCATATCGGTCACTATAACAATTCAGGTTCTCCATCCTCTCGATAGAATTGAAGATTCTTGAGGGCAGGTAGAGTTGTTGTAATTGTTTTTTACCCTGTTTCCCTTCCAATACCCAGAACAGTATCTGCCAGAAAATGCTTGATGATTTGTTGATTTCTTTGGCACTAAAAGGTTTACAAACTCTTTCCTCACAACTCTGAGTGCAAGTGTAATCATCCTAATCTTTTTTTTTTAATTTAAATTTTTACAAATTATTTTTGGAGGGCATTTGGGGTTAAGTGACTTGCCCAAGGTCACAGTCTAGTAAGTGTTAAGTGTCTGAGGTCACATTTGAACTCACGTCCTCCTAACTCCAGGGCCAGTGCTCTATTCACTAATCATCCTAATCTTAAGGATGAGGAAATTCCTGCTCAAAATACTGAAATGACTTACTCAAGTCACAGAATAAATAAATATAAGAACTGGGAGCATCCAAGGCCTCTGCAGTTGCTTTTAGGGGACCTGGAAGTTTCAATAAAAGAAGCAAATTAACTAACAATGATAAAAGTAAGAGGTTTTATATTAGAAGAAATTTTTTTTTTGTCTTAGGTAAGGGAAGGTATTTAAGTTTAGATCCTCAGGAGGGAATGAGGCAAAGGGAAAGGGAAAAGGGGGTATATCAAAAATAATTTCAAAAACATACAACTAGGTTATCTTCAAGAGGCAGGATACATGGGGTCCCAGCCTTGGATATGATGATCTTCAATGTTTTCATTTCTGTAAGTACTTGCTTCTATTTTGCATTTTAACCTATATATGCCTTTCAATGTATATACTATATCTCCCCTTAGAATTTAAGATTATTAAAGGCAAGAAATGTTTTCCATTTTTTGTCTTTGTAGAACAAGCACAAGTGTTAAGTGCTGGTTATACACACATAATGTGTGTCTGACACATATTAAGCATTTAACAAATGCTTATTTGCTTGATTAAATCCTAGTGAAAGGAAGAAAGGAACCATTGAGGTACCTTCCTTCCCTGATACCCATCTTATGCTAAAATCTTAATTCCTCTTCCAGTTCAGTACAGGAAATTTGGGTTGTCTCACAAAGCAGAGTCTCAATGAGGCAGAAGAGGGTTAAATATTTTATAGTGATGGGGTGGGCATCTTTTCAGACAAGTTAATCTGTTTCCCACTTCATGTATCAAAGTCAGATAGGAATTAGTTATCTGGGAGGCTAGAAGTTTCAAGCAAGGAAGATACAGATTTTGGAGGTGAGCTGTTCCAGAGAAGGGACAAGGTACCATGCAGGAGGAGAAGGTGTCTTTGGAGCAGAGTGAATGACACAGCAGAAATATTAGACCCAGGACAAAAAACGCTTTTCAGACTATTGTGGATTTGGATCCAAGTTTTTCTTGATTCCAATTCCAATATTCTTTGCTCAGTACAATCCTGCTTCTTCCATCATAAAAGCTTTTGGATACTCATATTTTAGTTTTTGAAAAATTCTTAGAGATTACCTGGCTAGAGAAATCTCTCTTGGCAATATGCCACAGAGAATCTGCAAGTGAGGGGTATGGCCTGTGTCCAATATCTGGGTGGAAAATGAAGGGAAACAAAAAATTACTCCACTATAGAAAGTCTGTTTATGCAATGCCTGACATCTACATATTTGGAAGCATCTAACTGATTTGAACCTTTTTGTTTTCATTCAAAGGATGTTAGAAAACATCTAGTCGAGTCTCCTCCATTTAATAGATGAGGAAAACAGATTGAGGGATATTCAATGATTTGTCCAAGATCACAAAGATGGAATACAACAAAGCCAGGATTCAAAGCCAGGTACCCTGACTGCAAATTCAGCTTTTTTTTTGTTTTAGACTACTCCATGTTCTTACAGGGTAGGCAGAGATGAATCCTGTATTGAGGGGTAGAGTGGGTCTACAACAGAATGACCATGTATATGGTCCTTAAACATATATGCCAATTCTCAGATTCCATCACCTGGATTCTCTTTCTTACAATGTTGCTCAGCCCAACACTTCTTTACTTTCTTTTTTATTTTATTGATTCTTCAAGAAAAGTAGATTCTAGAGCCAAGATGGTGGAATATGGGCAGCAACCCAGGTAATGTCTCCCAACATTCATTTCCAAACAACTCTAAAATAGCTCCTCAAATAAAATTGTGGAGGGGCAGAGTCAAAGAAAAGGTGAGATTGAGACATTTTCCAGCCTAAGACAATTTAGGAGATCAGTAGAAGAGATCTGTGACACCAAGGTGGGAGCTGGCCTAGAATGCAGCAGCAGCAGCAGGCCTTGGAGGAATAGTGGCAGCATCAGCAGCTTTAAGAGTTCTCAGCTCAGAGACGGTAAGGGGATCAGAGAAGCGGTCAAAAAGAGATGAGATTCCTATATGGGAAGATGATACATATAACTCTTAATTACTTTATCATTATTAGGATAGTTAGGAGGAATTTACATAGGCAGAAAGCAAAAGTGTGAGTCAACTATGTTGGGATGGTCTCAAAAAAACAAAAACAAAAACCCTAATGGGTAAGAGAGAGGGATGCAGTGGGATAAGGGGGAAGAGACAGAATAGAGAATTTTTCCTCATATAATGGAGGTACACAAGGAAGAGCTTTAAAAGTAGAGGGGAAAATGGGAATAGTGGTGGCAGGCAACTCATTCTCATTGAAATTGGTCCAAAGATAGATGAATATACAAACATACACTCTCTGTCTCTCTCTCCCTCTGTTTCCCTCCCTCCCTCCCTCTCTCTCTCTCTCTCTCTCTCTCTCTCTCTCTCTCTCTCTCTCTCTCTCTCTCTCTCTCTCTCTCTCTCTCTCTCCA
>NW_027187368.1:8965046-8984650 GCF_028583685.1 Petaurus breviceps papuanus | reverse complement strand
TCTCTCTCTCTCTCTCTCTCTCTCTCTCTCTCTCTCCGTCTCTCTCCATGTCTCTCCGTCTCTCTGTCTCTCTCTCAGTCTCTCTGTCTCTGTCTCGGTCTCTCTGTCTCTGTCTCTCTGTCTCTCCATCTCTCTCCATCTCTCTCTGTCTCCTGTCTCTCTGTCTCTCTCTTTCTTTCTCTCTCTCTCTCTCTCTCTCTCTCTCTCTCTCTCTCTCTCTCTCTCTCTCTGTCTCTCTCTCTCTCACACACACACACACACACACAAACACACAAACACTCAGTTGAGTATAGAAATCTCTTACCCAATAGAGAAATAGGAGAGGAAAGGGATAAGAGATATGGAGGGGGATGATAAAATGGAAGGCAGATTAAGGGAGACAGTGGTCAAAAGCAAAACCATTTTTTGAGGAGGGACAGGATTAAAAGAGCGAGAAAAGAATAAACAGAAGAAAATAGGATGGAGAGATATACACAGAAGTTATAACTGTGAATGTGAATGGGATGAGCTAACCTATAAAAAAGGAAGCTGAAACCAGAATTGATTAGAAAAACAGAATCCAACAATATGTTGTTTACAAGAGACACACTTGAAACAGAAAAGTACAAAGAGTTAAAATAAGGGACTGGAGTAAAATCTATTATTCTTCAAATGAAGTAAAAAAGGCAGGGGGTAGTAATCAAGATCTCAGATAAAGCAAAAGCAAAAATAAGCCCAATTAAAAGAGATGATTGGGAAACTACATTTTGTTAAAATATATCATAGACAATGAAGTATATACAAATATTTTGCAATAAAGGTCTCATTTCTCAAATATTTAGGGAGAAGATTCAAATTTATAAAAATGAGAGCCACTCCCCAAATGATAAATGTTTAAAGGATATGAAAATGCAGCTTTCAGAAGAAATCAAAGCTATCTAAATCACATAAAAATGTTCTATGAATGAGAGAAATGCAAATTAAAACAACTCTGAAGCACTACCTCATGCCTATCAGAAATGACAAATGCTGGAGGGAATGAAGGAAAATCTGTACACAAATAAACTTTTGGTAGATCTGTGAATTGGTCTAATAATTCTGGAGAACAATTTGGAACTATGCCCAAAGCTATGAAACTGCATGTTCGATTCAATCCAGCAATACCACTACTAGGTCTATATCACAAGGAGGTCAAAGGAAAAAGGAAAAAGACTTATATGTAAAAAATATTTACAACAGCTCTGTTTGTGGTGGCAAAGAACTGAAAAATGAGGGATTGCTCATCAATGAGGGAATGATTAAACAAGTTGTGGCATATGAATGGGATGGAATACTATTGTGCTATAAGAAATTGGGGGGGGTCATAAAAACATATGTAAGACCTACATGAACTGATGCAATGTGAAGTGAAAACTGAGAGATCACAATACACAATAATGACAATTTTGTAAGGATGATGGAGTGTGAAAGACTTGACTATTCCTATCAATACAATGGTTCAAGATAATTCCAAAGGACTCATGATGAAAAAAATGCTGTCCACTTCCAGAGAGAGAAGTGATGAACCCTGAGTGCAAATTGAAATATAAATTTCTTCCTTTATTTCTTTAGTTTTTTTGACAAGTAGCTAATATGGAAGTATATTTTGCATGATTTCACATTTATAATCGATATTATTTTGCTTGTCTTCTCAGTAGGTAGGGGAGGCATGGGAGGGAGATAATTTGGAACTCAATATTTAAAAAGAAAAGAATGTTAAAAATAAATAATAAATTTACAGAAAAGGAACCAAGACCCATATTAATATAAAATTAGAAGATTAAAAATGTGAAAATGATATGAAAAATATCTAAATGTGGATTCTGAGAGTCCTACCTAATGCAAAACAAGTGTAGCTTTGTTCCAGGTATGTGGGGAGTGAATACTGTACCCTGACTAGAAGCTTTGGAAGGTGATACAGAGGGTGGGGGCAGAGTGGGGGAAGAGCAGGACTGACAATATTCTGGGCTCTTTAGGGGAATTTAGTTTTTCTTCTCTGCAAATGATCTGGGGAAGTTGGATCTAGGCATCATCCTCCAGGCCACTTCAGCTCCAGGATCCACACTACCCCATACCTAAACCTGGAAAAGGACATCAATATGGGAATGGTATACAGCAACCAATCTTTAAACTTTGAGCTCTGATACTCTCTGAATCCTAATTGCCCACCAATACAGATATATTGAGTTTAATAAAAGCTTATTTGTAACTCTCATTAAGCACCTCCCTAAAAGGGATTAACAGGGTCCTGTTTAGAAAAGTTATTCAATATACAAAATAACATTGGATTACTTCCCCATTAAGTTTGAGCAGGACTTCTACCATCTGCCATTTGGGAAGACTTCTCCACCATTGGAGGCTCTCACTGGGGAAGGCTTGTAAAAGAGCATCCTATTGATTTAATTGACAACTAGTTGGCACAATGGATAGAGTACTGAGGCTGGAGGCGGAATTAGGGTTATCTGAATTCAAATCTAGCCTCAGACACTTACTAGCTGTGTGACCCTGGGCAAGTCACTTAACCCTGTTTGCCTCAGTTTCCTCATCTTTAAAATGATCTGGAGAAGGAAATGGCAAACCACTTCAGTATCTTTGCCAAGAAACCTCCAAAAAGGGTCATGAAGAGTTGAACACAACTGAAATAATTGAATAATAATAATCGACTTAATTGTAATCATTACTCTAAGCTCCTGCTTAAGGGTCAATGATTTACATCAAAACAGATACCTGGATTGCTATAAGGACTCCAGGAAGGTTTTGTGTGTCCCAAGCTAATGTTCTGCTTTCTGCTAGTCTATCCACACACACAATAAGAAACCACTCTGGCATTTCCTGGGTTGTATTAATTTATCAGCTCCCACTCCTATTACCTTTGATTCTCAGTAGAATCTTGGTCCTTAGTGTCACCTACCTGTGTTCAGGCATTTATCTACTGTCAGTTCTGAGAAGGACAGAAGGGTGCTGGGGTCAGGCTTACACACAGACTGAGATGGCTATAGAAAGGAAAGGTGGGTAGCTGGAGTAAGATGTCAAACATCTTCATCCCCTTCTTACCCTCACATTATATTGGTTATATATGGCCTAACTAGCACCTAGAGAGGAAGAATAGTTAAAATGTAGTGTCATCATTAGATTCTTCTCCTTTTCAAAACCAGACCCCCAAATGCCATCTCTACTTCTTGACTCCATTTTCTTCTTTCTTCCTTCTCACTAAGTAACTCTTTGCAATGAGGCTTCTAATTTCACTACTTATTGAAATTGCTCTAAGATCAAGGATCTTGTCAGTTCTAATTCCTATAGGCTTCTTTCATTCATCAGCTATCATACCCTCTCAGAAGCTTTTGATACAATCGATCACTACCCTATTCTCCGTTTCCCTTCATAGATACTTCCTCCTCCCTCAGTTTTCATGACACAGCTCTTCTCCTGGATTCGACTCCTACTTACTGTACATGCTTTCCCAGTCTCCTTTGCAACTTATTGATTCATCAGCCAGCATTTAGTAAGCTTATATTATGTGCCAGGCACTCTGCTGGGTGCTATGGCTACAAAGACAAAAAAATAAAATAGCTTCTGCCCTCAAGGAACTTCAGTTATCTTAGGAAAAACACCATGTACACAGATAAGTAAATATGACATATATCTAAAGTAAATGAAACCAATAAAGCAAATGGGTAATTTCAGTGGGGAGGGAAGGAGACATCATTAGTTGCATGAATCAGGAAAGGCTTCATGTGGAAGGTAGTACATAAGTGGAGCTTTGAAAAAAAACTAAACTAAAATCTAGACATTCTAAGAGCCAGAAATGAGGAGGGAGCACATTTGCACTTCAGGCATGGGGCATAGAGCCAGGAAATAGAATGTGTTCAGGAAGTCCCAAGTAGGCATATTAGGTTAGAAATTACATGGAAGGGAGTAAGTTGCAATACATCTGGAAAGGTTGACTGGAGCCAAATAGTAAAGGGTTTTAATGGACAAATTTGTATTTTAGGACCCCTTGTAACTTTTTGACCATGTGTCATATGGTCACATCTGTGCTTCAGGGATATCAATTTGACATCTTTATGTAGGATGGATGGTAAAAGGCGAGAGACTGGTTTTAGGGAGACCAAATAGGAAGTTACTGGATCAGTTGAGGCAGGAGGTGACAGAGGCCTGAAGTAGAAATGGTGTCTACATGTGGGAAATAAAGGAGGCAGATGGGAGATATTTGGGAAAAACAGAATCAGTAAGCTTTGGCATCTAGTTAGATCTGGGGGAGGGGAAAGCAGAAGGAGCTGGAGTCAAAGATGATGAGGTTAACTGAGGTGACTGGAAGGAAAGATGGTGGTGCTCTTCATAAAAATAGAAAAGCTAAAAACAGGTGTGAGCTTTTTGAGAAGAAAATTTGTTCTCTTTTTGGACACACTGGATTTGAGATGCCTATGGGATATTCATTTCAAAATGTTTAATAGGCAGCTAGTGAAATGAAACTGGTTCAGGAGAGATTAAATATGAAGATCAGGTAGTCTTCATAGAAACAACAACTGAACCCAGGAGAGTTAATATGATCACCAAAAGAAAGGGTATAAAAGGAAGAAAAGATGTCTAAGCACAGGGACTTGGACTAGAGGATGGACACTGATCATGATTCAGCAACTGAGACAGAAAAGTATGAGTAGAGTCATGAAAACCCAGAGAGAAGTGAGTATCCAGGAAGGTAACAGAGTAAACTATTGTAGACTGATCAAGAAAGATGAGAATCCAAAGGTCAATGGATTGATAAATTAAGAGGTCAGGTGTAAGGTCGAAGGAAATAATTTCAGTTTAGTAATGATGTTGGAGGCCTGACGGCAAAGAGTTGAGAAATGACAGAAAAGAGAAGAAGTAGAAACAACAAGTATAGATAACTTTTCCCAGAATTTTGTGAGAGAGAAGAAAAATCTGGGATGATAGCCTGAGGGAATGCTACCTCAAGGGACAATTTTTTTAAGGGTGAAGGAGATGTGGGCTGTATAGTACTTAAAGAACTAGTAGGTAGGAAGAAGGAAGATTAGAGGGGGTATGATTGGTGGGCAACTTGTCAGAGGAGATGGAAGGGAATGGAAGGAAGGGTAAAATAAAAAGGCTGGCTTTGGTGAGAAGGGTCACTTCTCTAAAAGAGAGTGAAGTAAAGATGGAAAGGCCTGAGAATGATGGTATAGGTTTTTGAGATATACAGTAAGGGGGAAGAGAGGCTTGTGGAGAATGATTTCTATTTTCTCAATAGGGGATGTCATGAGAGACTTGAATGGATAAGAGGTTTGGCACAATACATGTGAGGAACACAGTAGAGATTTGAGGGGAAAAGAGGACACAACTGAGATTAGATCAAAAGATTTTGTAGTGGGCACAGTCAGCATGGTAACATGACTTTTCCCCTATGATCATTTAATAGTGAGTAGGAAGAGGTGGATGGCAGGAATAAGTCAAGGATGGGATTTGGCAAGGGACAGATGCTGATAGGATGATATGGCAAAGAATTTAGGACCTAGAGGACAGAGTGAAATTTAACTCATTAATTACAGGGTCAAATCTGGAGAAGAAGGAAAGTAAAGCCAGAAAAAGATGATTTTCTAGAAGAACACTGAGAGGTAGAGGGACTGGGAAATCACTCTGTAAACAAAGAACAGATCTAAGAGGCTTGGGACACAGGAAGAGATGGAATGGTTGGAGGATATGGTCAAAGAGAGGAGTTTCAGAATTTTTGATCACGGAAGTAGAATATTCAGGTGATGGAGAGATCAAGGGTGTGACTATGTTGTGTATGGCTGAGGTGGAATGTGGGCATGTCAAACATCATAAGCGTTCAGATTTATAAGTTGATGGGTCAGCATGTTTGAGAGAGTATTAAGCTGTATTTTGAAGTCCTCCATAAGAGAATGTTTTGGAGTACAGAAGAAGACTGCCAGTCACATACTAATAAACTACTTCAGACAGCAAGAATAATGTCAAGAAGATCTAGACAAGGTGATATACCTGGATATACCTCAAAAGCTGAAAGGATCACCTCAAGGTGATATCTCAAAGGATCAATGATTGCAACACCAAAGGAAGGGTCTTGAAATGGCAAATGGAATAGCTTTTCTTCTGGACCCCCTGGTCATGGGCATGAAAGAACGTGCATCCAATACTAGAAAATATGTCCAGGGATGAAAGCATTTCTTTTTCTGGGAGGAACCGACCAGTTCTTGTTGATGGCTAGAAGATGAAAAGAAGAAGCAGAATTATATTAGGGTGTGAGAGGGGTAGGGATAAGAGAATAGGAAATGGTGGTATAGGAGGAAAGCTTCTTCCATCTCAGCATCTGAATTTGCTTGTCATAGGATAAAAATATAATACTTTTTGCCTGGGAGTCACTTCCTCAAGATGACAAATGAATGGGAGAAGATCTTCCAAGTGCTAGGGAACAAAGAAGTTTAGATCTGCATTTAGTGGCCCTTTCTGTAGGTGAGGGCATAGAAACATATGTCAGGAAAGTAAATCTTTGGTCCTCTGTTGGGTCTCTGAACCAAAAGGAGGCTCTGATGCAGGAAATAAAGACCTGGTACCTAGAGCCCTTATCCTAGAATTCAGAGGCTAAATTTCTAAGAGTCATATTCTGGCTAGAGGCCAGGTATGATAGATGGTATGGGAGTTGGGTTGAGTTGGGTTCAATTCAACAACAGTGACTTTATTTTCATTTTTATAAGGGGGTGCAATAGAGCTGAGTTAGGCGTAATTCAGTAACAGTGACTTTTTCATATTAATAAAGATTTAGTGTAGAACTGAGTGATAGCATTGGCACAATGAATCCCATGAAGAGTAGCAGTAGACCTCGGAGCAGTGGGTATTCGAAGACAATCTCAAGAAAGTGCTCTCATTAAAGGACAGTTACTTTGACTATAACATTTCTGGATCTCTCACAAGGCAATCACCAGATTCTACCTCCTTGATTCTCCTTACAATGCTGCTGAACCACAAACTTCTTATGTCCTTGATGGCTCTATCCTGAACTGTCTTCTCTTTTCTCTATCTTTTGATGATCTTATCATTCTCCATGAATCAATTATTATCTTTTTGCTGAGGATCCCCAGATTTCTATATTCATTCTTAATTTCTCTACTGTGCTCTAGTCTTAAAATGCCTGTTGTCTTTCGCTCACTTTTTTTTCTTTTTAAAGCAATTGGGGTTAAGTAACTTGCTCGAGGTTACACGGCCAGTTATTTCTGGATGTGGTGCTAAGTATCTGAGCCCAGATTCCATCCCCACGTCATCCCAACACTGGGGCCGGTACTCTTACTTGCTGTGCTACCTGGCCGCACCTCTCTCACTTTCAAATGGATGTCTCATAAGCACCTCAAAGTCAAAATGGCCAAAAAAAAATTATCCTCCCTCTCTAGCCCAGCCTCAATCCCACCCCTTTTCCTAGCTTCTCTATTTCTATAGGGTATTATAATTCTTCTAGTCATTCAGGTTCATAACCTTGGCATCATTCCCAATTCCTTCTTCTCTTCCCCTCTCCCTATATTTAATCAGTTTCTAATTACTGTTGATTCTACCTCCATAACATATCATATAGGTGTTCCCTCTTCTCCCTTCAAATGCCTCAGGTCCACCCTAGATCATACTCTCATCACATCTTGCCAATACTATTCCAACAGTCTCCAAATTGGATTCCCATCTCCCGACTTCTCCCTCTCTTAAGCCATTCACCCTCTACATAGTTGCCACAGTCATATTCATAAAGTACAAATTTGACTATTGCCTTGATCAGTACTCTTTGGTAGCTTCTTCTGGTGGATTTTAGAAAGAAAAATTCTCTCTTTGGCATCTAAAGTCTTTAGACAGTCTGGCTCTAGTCAGCATTTGTAATCTTCCTGCACATGGCTCCCCCTCCCTTGTGTGTTTTATATTCTAGTCAGTCCAACTGGCCTGTGTTGTTTCCTGAACTTGCCATGTTAGCTCCCACTTCCATGTCCTTTGACAAACTGTGACCCATGCCTTGAATGCATGACTTCTTTTTACTCTATTCAAATCTCTGGCTTCTTTCAAGGCTCAGCTCATCCCCAACTCCTATGGAAGATCTAGTTTTCTCCTCCCTCAGATTGTCATTATAACACATGCACACACACGTGTGTGTATGTATGTGTAGGTATAGATACACATGTGTATATTGTATGGCTATATATAAATATATGTGTGTATATCTATATACCCATATATAGGCATATAGAAAGAAAATATATCCCTACTTCAAGAAAATTTTCATTTTAAGCAAAGGGGAGATAAGTATGTGTGTATATTTCTGCACACATGCATGTATACACACATGTACATGCACACATTTATCTCCCCTTTAATGAAAACAAAGAATTCCTTAAGGCAGAAGTAGGTTGTGTGTGTGTGTGTGTGTGTGTGTGTGTGTATCTCTACCATCTAGAACAGTGCTTTCTTGAACAGTTTTTTTTGTCCTTGTTTCCAAGAGGACCAGAGACATCACAGGATGATTTCTTGACTTGTGCATGAATTGGATTTAAGTGAGGCAGAGCTTCACAACATCTTCAGTCTCACTGTTCTACAGTCACTAAAGTCCAGGGGCAGGATAAAAGTCAGGATGGTTGGTGATGGTCTGGGAGGCAATGGATGACCTTGGTGTCTTTGATACTGGGCTCTAAGTACTCCATAGAGCCTGCTTCAGCTGTGTTCATGAATGTTGGAATAAATTGTTCTCATCTGCCCATTCCACCAGGGAAGTCTTCACGTGCTTTGGGAAGATATCCTTTTAACTCACCTGCAGCTTTGAGGCCTGTCAGTTACCTGCAACCTGGTTTAATCCATATGTCAAGGTGTGGCCTATCTATCAGGGTATGGTCTCTGCACATGGTACAGCTTTTTAGAGCCACAGGAGAGTTGGGTAAAGGTGAACACTAATGATGGATAAGCAGCCCTGAAAAGGGCACAGCCAGCCCTTAGACTAGAGTTGTGAGTCTTCTCTGAACACCCCACATACCCCATACACTGTAGGTATTTAACAAAGGCTTTTGATCAGATTAGCTGGACTAGATGTGAGTTCTCCCACAAATGGTGCAGTTGTCCTGAGACCTCTGTTTTCTCCCTTCTCTTACCATTCAACCCTCTTTCCCACCTCTGGGTCCAGGTGCAACAATTACAAGTTATGGCTCTGTGGATTCTTATATCCAGTAAGCAGAATAAGAGGAAATGGATCATCTGATTATTTTTCCTTCCCTGAGTGAGCAAAATGCTATCTGCGAAGATGCAAGTGGATGGATGAACTCATTGCCATTTTGCAACGTGTTCACACAGCATTTACAGGCATCAACCATAAATTCCCCAGATAGTATACGCTTTTTTCCTTTCTTTTCTTTTTGTCAAAGGCTCTTGTAAATCAACGTCAGAGCTAAGCAATTTGGAGACTTTAGCAGAACCTCTGTTCACAATTTCTCAACATGAGCAGAGCATTTGGTGTCTGCTATATTTTATTCTGTGTGGCTCCTGCAATCAATACTGACCTGCCTGTTCTTCTGACTGCATGACTGTCTTCTCTCTCCTGAAGGCCATGTTCCAATATCTGCATTTCTTCTCCTTCAGGCAAACATCATCCCTCAGGCTTTCCAAGGATATATTCATTGAGGGCAGAATGAGGAGGTCACCTTTATGTTTAGCTGGCACATTTTTCTTGCAAGAATGACAAGTAAAAAGGTGCTCTGGGATACTCTTTGTGAAACCCTGTCAGAAGCAATGGGTACCTTGGGCTGAAGCAGGCTTTACATTACCCTAGAGGATGTTCTTTAGAATGTAAGATCCTAGAAGGCAGGGGATATATCTTCTCTATTGTTATTCTCTCCCCCTAGTACCTAACACAGGGTCGTACCCTCTGGGTCAGTGTTCCATATATTCAGTTTGATGCTGCCACTGGGTTTGAAATTTGACAATTTGAAATGGATTAAATCCATTAAATGGCAGTTGAAATGGATTAAATCAGTTAAAGATGACCTAAGTGCTAATGTTTAGCTGTGTGACCTTGGCCAAGTCACTGGACTAGGAGTCAACAAGACCTAGGTTCAAATCCTGTCTCTGATTCTTGCTCACTTCAGCTTATCTGTAAGAACCCCAGTTTCTTCATTTCTCAAATGATGATGATAACAGTTGTACCACCTATCTCACAGGGTTATTGTGAGGAAGACTCTTTGGATACACGAAAAGGATATTCTTTGGATACAAGAGAACAAAGAATTTCAGAGTAGGAAGGAGCTTCTGGGGTCATCTTGTCCAATTCAGACCTTGCTCTCATCCCAGAGTAGCCCTGTGTCTTTCATTTGGAAACTTCCAGTGTTGGGAAACTGACTATCTGTTAGGTTAATCTCTTCCCTTTCAAATGTGACTATTAATACTGTTATTATTAGTTTAAATGAATTGAAATCGTTAGAGTGTTGTGAGTTACATTAAAGCATAAACAGGAAAGCAGAATCTATGTATAACAAATACACACTTTCTTATTATAAGATCCCTGAGAGCAAGGATTGTACCTTATTTACTTAATCTTTAAACTTCCCCCAACATTCTGAGCCTAGTGCCTTACACATATTAGATAACCATTTTCTTATGGAAGAAAATAATACTTATGTAAAGTACTTCACAAACTTTAATACACTGTATGAATTTCACTTCTTGTTATTAAAGCAACTAACTTTATATATGCTATCCCATTTGATACAACACCCTATCAGGTAGATATTGTATCACTAGCATTCATTTTATAGATGGGAAAACTGAGGCTCAGAGACATAGAGTAATTTGCCCATGTCACACAGTTAACAAGTGCTGGCGTCAGGATTTGTACTCAGGTCTTCTTGACTCCCAAATCCTATAGCCCGTACTTTGTTTCACTTTATTATCTAAATTAACTCGCCAACAAAGGAGGACCTTGGTCTGTATGATTCAACTGGATCGGGGAATGCGGGGGAGCTGGATTAAGAATCAGAAAAATTGGGTCCAAACCTGGCTCCAGTGATTCCTAATTATTTGACCTTGGTCAGGTGATTTCCCCTTCTGAGCTCCATTTGTCTTTTCTATAAGGTAGAAATAATCTTACTCTGTCCTATTTGCCTCAAAGAGTTGTTTTAAGTAAAGGGCTTTGTAGACTTCAAAGCATCACACAAAAGTGAACTATTATTGTCTGTGTAAAGTAAATCTTGCCATACCTCAAAGCCAGTTTGTAATATTTGTGATTCATTCAACAAATATTCATTGATAACTTACTATGTGCAGAGCCCAGCTGGTGGTGCTAAGGTGTCAGAGAAGTCACTCTCACTCCTCTCCTGGAACTCAGTTTTGGAGGAGAGAGAAGGCATTGACATAGAATCCATGAATAGTGAGTTGGAAAGGACCTCAGAGGTCATTTTGTTCAAATTGAACAGGAAGACCCTTATAAGCCTCCCTTCCAAGTGGCCAAGTGGCATTGAGTGCTGGGGAACTCACTACCTCATGAGGCTGGTATTCTAGTGTGGTCTTTTCCAGGCATGGAATAAGCATTACCTTCACTGAAGCCTCAGTGAATCTAGTTTTTACCTCAAGACATCAAGCACGAAATTTCTTGATCTTTCAAATTGCTAGTTTCTTCTCTCCTAAACTACTTTGCATGCATTTTCATTTACCCTGTATATACTTATAGAGATAACAGGTTGTTCCCCTGAAGAATTCAAGCTCTTTGAGAGTAGGAATGGTTTCATTTTTTATTTGTATTCCTAATACCTACCACAATGCTTGGACTTAATAATAGGTGCTTAATAAATGCTTACAGCCACCAATTTATCATACACCAAAGGGGATTTTAGGAGCAGCTAGGGGGTGCAGTGGATAGAGTCCTAGGCCTGAAATCTGGTACACTCATCTTTCTGAATTCAAACCTGGCCTCAAATACTAACTATATGAGCTTGGGAAAGTCACTTAATCTGGTATCTTTGCTAAGAAAACCCCAAATAGTGCCATGAAGAGTTAGTTACAACTGAAAAATGACTGAAGAACAACAAAGGGGAGTTTAAAGTCCTACAAGAGATATGTAATGAACTATGTTCATTATGAAGAGTAGAAGTTTCAGATGTGGGACCCAGAAATATCTTCCTAAAGTATATTTTTAAACAGAGCTTTTATGGAATGGTTAGGAACCAGAGAAGTAGAGGTAAGAGTGGGGAAGAGGGGAGAGGAGATCAGGAAAGACATTCCAAAGAGAAGGAATATTTTACTTGTGTTAAAGTCTGTCAGTCGCACACTATTCTGTAAGGTCTATGAAGCATTCTGGGAGCCTCTATGGGATATGTGACCTGCACACTATGCAGAACAATTTGGAAATAATCATTTGAGGGGTTGAAGTAGCATCCTGCAGACAAATCAAAGTCTTTGAACTAATGAAGTCTTCTTTCTAGTGATATGCCTGATAACTTGGGCTAATGGACTGATCAAATCCTAAGGAAATAGAGATCAGAGGACCATGCCTCTAGTGCTGTAAAGGATCCCAGAGGCCATCTAATCCAATCCTTTCATGGTTCAGATGAGGAAACTGAGGCACAGATCTACCCTTTTTCACAGCAAAGTTCACTAAACCTGTGATACATTCAGAGGAGCCCTTGGTCCTTCTGTGGTTCATAGGACCCTAGACCTTTACAGCAGGAAAGCAGATCATCTAATCGAATCCTATCCTTTTCCAGATAATGAGACTAACAGTAGTAGAGTCAATGTGAGTACCAAATTCACACAGGTAAACTGAGCCAGAATTCAAAATTAGATTTTTGGAACTTTCTTCTCTCTGAGAAGGGAGCTTGGTGGAGGAATGCTGTTTGTTTGGAAACAAATCATGCCTAATTAAGAAAGATGCCCAAAGACTGTCTTTGAGAATAGGCTGTATAAGAATTCCACCAAAATCAGATCTCAGTTCTCCTTGAGAACACAGGCCTGACAAAACATTTTAAACCAAGGAGAATGTTAGGAACAGGAAAGCTGACAGCCTCTAATAGCAGTGTAACAAGGCAACACTAATAAAGAGTGTGGCTGAGAGCTAACGAGCTCCATGAGAAAGACAGAAACAACAGGCTTTGTTCAAAGAGACACTGGCAAAGTACCCAGCTTCAGCTCCATCCCTTCCAGGACTAGAGCTTGTTCCTCCCTATTAGCAATGAGGGAAAAAATACTTATTTATGTTCATGGTTCTCCCCTAAACACTTTACCAAATGTAGATAGCACTCAGAGTCACTGACACTTTGTATCACTAGGCTCTATATTCAAGTATTTCCTACTGATGGCAAATCTGTGACTTGCAGATAACCTTCCCCTTGTGTATAATTTAGAGAGTCAAGAAATTCTTATAGAACCTTGAGATTGAGAAGATGATTAAAGTCCACCTAATCCAATCTTCTACCCAATGAAGTATCCATTCTACAGAATCAATGGCCTATAGATTATACAGACCTTGCTTGAATACCTCCAGTGACAGGAACATCACTACTTCACAAGACAAGCCATTCCATTTATGGACAGCTCTAATTATTATTGCTTTTACCTCCACCACATCTTCCACCGTTGTCCCCTTTTCTTCAATCACACAATTACCAAACTAGCTCAGGTTATCATCAATTAATGCCTGGGATATTACAATAGTTCTCAATTAGATTCTCTGCTTCAAGTCTCTCCCTGTTCTAATCATTTCTTCCCACCATCATCGTCATCATCATCATAACTAATATTTATATAGTGTTTACTATGTGCCAAATACTGTACTAAGTGCTTTACAATTATTATCCACTTTGATACTTACAAGAAACTCCAGAAGAGAGGTGTTATTATTGTCCCCATTTGACAGATAAGGAAACTGACACAAAGAGGTTAAGTAATTTGCTCAGTCACACAGCTGTCTGAGGCTGGATTTGAACTCAAATCTCCCTGACTGCAGGCTCAGTAGGCTATCTTCTGTACCATTACTTGTCAAAATAACATTCCTAAAGTGGAGATTTTACCATATCACTTCCCTGATTTAAGAGCTTCATTCAGTCATCCCGTTACCTCTAGGATAAAATAATAACTCTTCTGTTTGACATTTAATGACCTTCTTAAAAGAAATCACCAGGAGTTCCCTGTACTAATGAAACAATGTGTCCGATCGTCCTATGATGTTTGTCATTACCATGGTGCCTGAGCAGTATAGGTTAGGGGTCTTCTCTGTAGCAGCAGTGCATAGTGGGGAGGCCCTTAATAAACGCTTATTGACATGCAATGACTTGTTAACCAATTTCCATGATAGATGTAAGAATACTTAGGATTCTTTTTTTTTTCAGTCCTGTGTGGTCATTTCCCCAGAAGATGCTTTCATACACTGAGATCTTATTTCCTCCCTATGATTTTTTTCCTTTTTTAAAGATGTCTTTCAGAGGGTAAATTGACTTGACTTCTTAAGATAATATAACCAATCTGGGCAACAGGTAGTATGGGTAATTATCTCATTTAATTCACACAGAAACCTGGTAAAGTCCATATTTCAGATCAGTTCATGCTACAAATGAGGAACCTAGAAGTTAAATGTATAGCTTTTGGTCATTTCCCTAATAAGTGTGAGAGCTAAGATGTAAACTTAGGCTCATGATTCCCAATTCAGCAATCTTTCTACCCTATTATGCTAATTCCTAGGAATTAGCTTGAACAAACCTAAAACTCAGAGAATAGTATAACAGGGTCAGTTCAGAGGACTGAATCAGCCTCATGCAACACTGATAGCCTTTCTTGTGAATTAAATGGGTCATTGGACATGAGGTACTCATCTCTGTTTATCTGACTGCTTGTTCTGGGGGCCTTGTCACATGTAGCAGGATAGAGAAGAGAGTATCTAATGTTTGCAGAATCAGAATTTTGAAGCTGTGTGTCAATAGCTAGGGGTGCCACAATAGAGTGCCAGGAATGGAGTCTGAAATACTTGAGTTCAAATAGTTTCAAACACTTACTAGTTGTGTGATCCTGAGCAAGTCACTTAACCCTGTTCACCTCAATTTTTCCTTACCTGTAAAATGAGCTAGAGAAGGAAATGGCAAACCACTCTAGTATCTTTGCCAAGAAAATCCTAAAAGCAGTTACAAAGAGTTGGACACAACTAAGAATGCCTAAACAAAACAACCATATGTGTGTACATACATATATGTGTACGTATATGTGAGCTATTATTATTATTAGGCAACACTGTATATACTCAAATCTCATCTGTGACATATTGTGTTTGAGTGGCCTTGGGCAAATTACTTAATTTTTCTGGGCTTCAGTTTCCTCATATATAAAACAAGGAAGTTAGACTAGATGTTCCTTCCAGATCTAGGTCAGTCAATAAACATTTATTAAGAACCTATTATGTACCTAGCATTGTGGCAGGATGCAACAAAAAGGTAAAAATATAGTCTATCCCTTCAAGGAACTCAAAGTCTAATGGGGGGGCGAGAAGTTTATATTACATAATTTGAACAATTATGTAATATAAACTATAAATAGAAGATAATTTTAGACAGAAGGCACTTACCAATAGAAATGGAGACCAGGGAAGGCCCTTGGAAAAAGGTGAGACTTGACCTGAGTCTTGAAGAAACCAGAAAAGCCGGGAGTTGGAGACAAGGAGGGAGACTGTTTCAACCTTGGGGTACAGCCAGTAAGAATGCAAACTGGGAGATGGAATGCCATGTGGCATCCTCATTTACCTTAGTAGAACATGCCCCAGCTCTTTGAAGGCAGGGGCAACTTTCCATTTTTGTTTTTGTATCCTGAGCACTTAGTAGAGTGATTTGCAAATACAGACTAAATAAATGCTCAGTGGATTGGATTAAGAATAGAATACCCTTATTCCCTATGTGTAAATCCTTGGAAGCCTCTATTTGCTTATCTGTAAAATGAGGTGACTAACTTGTACTACCTACCGAATAGGACTGTTATGAGGAAAATTCTTCACTTTTTTTTTGGAGGGGAAAAGGCAGGGCAATTGGGGTTAAGTTACTTGCCCAAGGTCACATGATTAGTAAGTGTGAAGTGTCTGAGGCCACATTTGAACTCAGGTCCTCCTGACTCCATGACTGGTCCTCTATTCGCTGTACCACCTAGCTACCCCTAGGAGGAAAATTCTTTATAGAGTACAAGACTCTACAGAAATGTAAGCTTTTTTAGCCTTCTCAACCTCTGCCAAAAATATACAGAACCCACCACCACATTATCACTGTTGTCAGCATCATTACTGTCACCACCATCATCAATTAATGTGTAAGATCTTGCAATAAACACTCATTTTCCTTGATCTATCCACATGTATGCATTCAGCTATGCAGTTTACCATGCTTCAGTTTGAATCTTACTACATTTTTGAGGCTCTGTTAGTAGATTCTGCCAAGGATTTGGTTTGGAGAAATCTCAGCCCTTAGAAATGATGCTTGCATCATTAGCGAAGGTTTGAAAGCTATCATTACCCCTCTGCCACTATATCTGAGCCATTGAAACTGTGCACAGGTAATAGAATCACACAGACAAATAATAAAGAGAATGAAATAGGAGGCAGCCAGTGGAAAAGGAGATCTATCTGTTATCCTATCCTGAAGGGTAATATGTAAACGGGCCACTCTAGGTGCCTGGAGATGGTGAGGTCCACTGAGTTCCTTAGCAGAGCCATAATAAACAGCCCAATTATAACCTCCCTCACTCTAGGTTTCAAAGAAGAAGAAAAAAGAAATCAATGAAATGAATTTAATGTAGTCCCATCCTTTACTTTTATTATGCTTCAAGAGTCAAGTGCATTCACCAAGGAGAAACCTCTTTAGACCCTTCTAATCTTCCCAGAGTTCAAGTGTCTTTAACCAGGAGAGTGAAGAAATCAGAGCAATTAAGGCAGTTGTTATCCCTATCTGTAAAGTGAAGAGACTGGACAGATAGCATGGATGGTTTCTCCTATTTCCAAATCCCTATGATCCTAGAAGCAGTGTGGCATAATGGACAGAAAGCTGGCCTTGGAGTTAGGAACACACTTCACCTTTAAGTGAGCTCATGTCTCACTTTTGACAAACTCTGGCTATGTAACTCAACTTTCACAGAGTCAAGGCAACTCTAACACTGGAAGCTGCAGATAAAGTGCTTACCTATATTGGTAGCGAGAGCTTCCACAGGTGGGAGTTCCTATTACTGAGAAAATCACAGGTCCAGTCTCTATGTCTATGGAACTACATTGCATTAAAGTGCAACAATCTTCAAAGCCATTCTTCAATCAATGATGTAATTAGGTTGATTTCTTCCTTTTCCCTTTCTCTTCCCTTTTTTTTCTTCCTCCTTCCCTTTCTCCTCCTTCCCCTTCCCTGTCCCCTTTTTTGGCTAATACAAATAGGACATTTGTTCTTGTTGAGCCGTGTCCAATTGTGTCTGACTCTGTGTGACCCCATTTGGGGTTTTCTTGACAAAGGTACTGAAGTGGTTTGACATTTCCTTCTCTAGCTCATTTTACAGATGAGGAAACTGAGGCAAACAGGGTTAAGTGACTTGTCCAGGGTCCCACAGCTAGTAAGTGTCTGAGGCCAGATTTGAGTTCGGAAAGATGAGTCTTTTTGACTCCAGGCCTGGCATTCTATTGACTGCGCCACTGAGCTGCCCATACTCAGGAGATTTACAAACATCTATTTTCAGCATGATATAAGAAAAAGCTAACAACTAAAGCAGTCCAAAAGTATAATGAACTGATAGTGAGCTCTCCATCACTGAAAAGTTGTCAAGCAGATGGTATGGATTCAGAGGAAATTTCTATCTGTCATTAAAAAAAATCAATTACATCCAACGTGCTTTTCAACTCTGAGCCTCTTTGACCAGTATTCCATAATCTATGAAGCCTGATCAAGAATAGCAGTTTCCAAAGGGCTAATAAGTATTGGATGGTGGGAACCTCTGAGGTATGCATGTGGCGATGGTGAGAGAAAATAGGGATTTTACTGAGAGGAATGAGATTCCAAGAAGAATTCACGGAAATTATAGCTTCTGGAGCTTGAAGGGACATTACAAGATTAACTTATCAACTCTATCATTTTAGAAATGAGAAAACTGAGACACAGAGAATTTAGGTCTCTGGCCATAGGTGGCACAGATAATCAACTGCCTGAGCCTGTTTTTAAATACAGACTTTGTGACTACAAAACCAAAGTGCCTTCTACCATTTCAAGAACTGAAAAAAAATATTCAGAGGGAAGTGTGTGGATAAGAGAATGTAGGGGGAAGGGTAGCACAGAACCTGCCTCCGTGCAGCTACAATCTCCTAAAAAGGTTAATGAGAGGTAATCCTGGAAATTACTGTCCAGTAAGTCTGAGGTCAATATTTAGTAAAAATAATTGGACAGTTGCTCCCAGAGAAAAATCTGTAAACATGGAGGAGATAATGGAATAGTGAGCAATAAGGAGCACTGGAGGTTCATGCAGAACAAATCATAGTAGACAACTTGATAGCTTTTCCTGACAAAATTGCAGAATTAGTGGATGAAGGGAAGGCAGTAAGTGCTATAGATCCAGGCACCGGCAAAATATCTGATAGTGTCTTCTGAGGTTCGACAGGCCAAATTAATTTAAATAAGCTCTGATCGGAACTGTCTCATGGGGGTAATTATTATTATTGAAAATGAGATGAAATATGGGATCATTAGGGAATGATAAATTGGGATTTTTTCTGGGATCAGAGGTCAGAAATAGAATTTTCCTTTTCCCACTCCCTCCCCCTATCCCCAGTAGGGAATGAGCAGTCACAAAAGGACATGGAACATGCTGACCTCAGCAGGGACTGGTGGGATCAAATTAGCTACGAATCTTATTAGTAGAGTATAATGGAAAGTATACTGGAATGGAAGTCAAAGGACTTTAATTTGGATACTGCCTTTCTCCCTGGCTATCAATGTGACTTTGGACAAGCTGCTCCTCCTTTCTACACTGAATTCGATTTGTCAAACAAAGGAGTGAAATGAAGTGATCTCTAAGGTCCTTTCCAGTGCTAACGTTCTATGAAATTTGGCTTCTTAGCTGGAAGAGATCTGAGGCCCAGGGAGGTTAAGTGATTTTACCAAAAGCCACATAAAAATAAGCCAAACCCGGGTTCTCTGACCCCAGAGTTACTTCTCATTCTTCTCCACCATGATGCCTCTTTATCAAAAGGGACAGAAATGAAATCTGAGTCCACATAGGATAATTCAGAATATCACCAGGGAAAAGAATCCATGGTGCAGAGTGTTGGGTGTATGTTGGGAGCATGGGGAGGGTGTCTGATTGATTAGGAGAATTGAGAAAAATAGGATGGGGAATAGAAAAAAAAATCTGTAAAGGAGCTCTGTTCAGGAGAAGTAGAAGGCAAATAGCCAACGAGCTTTCCTTACATACCACCAAGAGACCAATACTGTTTTGGGATATTGGGGAGGTAGTACATGAGGGGGTCTTGAAAAAGTAACAGAAGAATACATTATGTAACCCCACCGCCAGTGAGAGAGTGTGTGAGTGTGTGTGTGTGTGTGTGTGTGTGTGTGTGTGTGTGTGTGTGTGTG
>NW_027187368.1:8907049-8965036 GCF_028583685.1 Petaurus breviceps papuanus | reverse complement strand
TGTGTGTGTGTGTGTGTGTGTGTGTGTGTGTGTGTGTGTGTGTGTGTTTAGGTGAGCTATGGCAGAAAGTCAAACTCAGAGCAAAGCTAATTTTCCTCCTTCCTTTGGGCCCTCCCCAGCTTGTTGGAGAGTGACAGTTCTATGAATAAGCTCCTCTCATTCTCTACTCACAGCAGAGTTTTAGGACTGGGGAAGAGAGACACTGGTCTTTATTCTATCTGGGTGGTTTTATTTAAATTCAGGCATGAAGTCCGCAGGGCACGAAAAACATCTCCTCAATGGATCGAGAACATAAATAGGAAGTATTTGCTAAGGGGCTTCCAGACCTTTTGCCTTAAGTAATTCTGAGAGGGATGCCATAATGAATTAGCCTCACAAGGCCTACAGCTTGAAGATCTGGGTGTCCACAGTCAATGCTAGTTTCCCCCTGCTATCCTGAATTCCTCCCTTATTTAGAGCTCATCACGTAATTTCTTTTGCTATTTTGTCACACTAGACATTTTTCCATGAATCTTCTTCCTTTATGTTACCAGATATTTGTTATTACACAATTATTCTGCACACTAATTGTCATAGAATACACTATCCAGAGTGGGTACTGGGAATGGACATAAGCTCAAAAGGCAGGACCAGATGGGTCCTCTTATGACTTATGGGGACTCAACTAAAAGCACATACATCCTATCATGTGACTAGGTACACTACACACACACACACACACACACACACAACTGCACAGTTTTGTAAATTTGGCACTCTGTTTCCAATCACCCCTGCCCTATAAAATCTAGGCCCCATCGAGGCCTATAAACCCTTCCCAAATCCTCTCTCCAACTTAGCCAAATTGGCTCAGAATTCATTGTCATTGTTCTTGGCATCTCATTAGATTTCTCAAAGTACCCATTTGTAGAATGATGTTAGTGTTTAGGGCCTAGTGCACTGACTGCTCTATTCTGGAGTTAGGAAGACCTAGATTCATATCCTAACTCTCATACTTACTAGTTGGGTGACCCTGAGGAAGCCATTTAGCCACTCTGGGTCTCAGTTTCTTCATCTGCATAATGGATATGACAATATCTATATTACCTACTTCCTAGGGTTGTTACAAGCTGCAAGAGAGATAATCTATGTAAAATGCTCTGCAAACTCCAAAATGCTCTATAAATATCAGCTCATCTTAAATGTAATGTTGATAACAATGATGACTCTTTATGTTTCTATGAATATATTAGAATTTTTTAAATGTTTCTTTGATGACAAGTTTTGGAGGTAGGTAGTACAGGCATGTATTAGGGCTGAGTTTACCATAAGGCCCTGTATAAAGGGGAGTTACTATCCTCATAATTATCCTCAGGACTGACATCCAGAGAGTATATGACCTTTCTTTCTGTAATATTTTAGGGAATCATTGATATAGGGATTCATTATGCCAATGCAGTTCTCAACCCTTTGTCACCTTAGTAGATGATTTCCATATACATAAATGTGTGTGTGTGTGTCTATCTCCTCTGGTGATGAGTCTCTTTATACTTAGCAAAGCTGATTCTTGGATCAAAGACATACATACAGTTCATGGTCAGGCCAATATAGAAAACCCTTCTTGCTTGGTGTGTTCCCCTAGAACTGTGCTCTGCTGTCATAGCCTCTGAGAGCAAGAGTCACCCCGATTTTATGATGAGGCAGTGGACCTTTGCTAAAGCCCTTTCTGTCCAGTTCCTCCCTGACTCAGAGAAGGCCTAATGGCTCCCTGGCAGACTGCTAACCTCATGTGTACAGGAGCAGTAAGATAAGGTGGATAAGATCAGCTTAGCAGAAGTTCTATACACCATGGGCAACCTACTATTTATGTAAAGGGCAGGGGTATAATCTATGATAAGGCCAAACAGGAATTCTTAAAATTACTTTGCTAATTATTTACCAAAACATCCTAAAAGTAGGCCTGAGTTGATCCTTCCAGAACTTAGAATGGTGACCAAGGCAAAGTATTACTTGGGATGAATATCCCAAACAAACTTTTCTCTGAGGTTTATTGATCATCAGTATCAGTTTGCTCATGATACAGCATGGAAAGAGAATTATACTACATCAGAAGCTCTGGGTTTGAGTTCTGGCTCTCCTAATAATTTTCCAATTTCCTCTGTGATGTTAGGCGAACCAATTATCTAAGACTCAAGCTCCTCATCTGAAAAAGGGACATAATTAAATACACACACACATACACTTACCACTATATGGTTTTAATAAGGGCTATAAAATTATGAGAAATTACTCTTTTGATTCCATATATGAAGCCTAAAACAGTACTAAGAATTTTGGATTATCCTGTATAAAAGTAAATTGCCTTGCATTTAGGGAAACTCCCTGAAATTCAAATATTTAATCACTTTCTTGGTTGAAAAAGAGGTCTGAGAAAGATGAACATTTTGTCTGTCACACCAAGCGGCTGGCCCTAAATCCTCTGTTACACATCATTTTAAGACAGAGCTGCCTGCTTGCAGGAGGGTACAGGTGGCAAGGAGGGGCTGAGCAAGCATGAGGACTAGAAAATCAAACAGCTTCCAGTTTCTCCCAAGACAGATCTTCACAGTTTAAGGTGGCTTAAAGTGGATTGTTAGAACACCAGATATACCCATATGTAGTATCAGTACAACAATATACCCCAAAGCCAAAATTTCAATGGTGTGGAAATTAGCTACCATTTTGGCTTATCCAAACATCTTTATTGCCCTCCACTAACATGCGTCATTAAGAGCTGGCTGATAAAGTCATTACTCAATTTGAGTTTTTCCAGATAAAGCTCTCATTCCTCTCTAAAATAGAGGGTTAAGTTGGGAGACACGGGGTAAGATCATAGGGACCTCAGATGTAATTTAGTCCAAACCCCTTATTTCATCAGTGAGGAATCTTAGGTTCCATGAAGAGGTAAAGAAGAGGGATCCCATGCCTGAGTCTCACAAAGACTCCTTATGGCATCACAAAGGTATCAGCTTCTTCCTTATTCTCTCTGGCTGTGTCTCCCTCACTAAGGGACTTGCTCTTTGCATCCTATACTTTAATTTTAGTTCTGACTTTTAAGTGGATGTTGAACTCAGCAGGTAGTGAACCCTCTACTGGAAACTTCCAGATGAGATGGCCCTAGTCTTTGCTGTAGAAAAGAGTGCCAAGTGCAAGGAGGTACTAGAATGGTCATAGTACCAACTGTATTCTTCACTTGTCAGATCCCTTTGGGAATGACCTGTTTAATTCTGAGCATCACAATTTAGGAAAGACATTGGTAAGTCAGAAAGGGTCCACTGAAGAATAATCACGATGGTAAAAGAGCCTAGAATTTATATATCAAGATTAAATGAAAGTAATAGGGATGGTTAACCTGGAGAAAAGAAGACTGGGGGTGGGGGGAGAGGAAAATGATACTTGTTTCCAAGTATTTGAAACTCTATTATATATATGAAAGATACATTCTACTTGGCCCTGGAGGCCAAAAGCAGGAACAATGGGTGTTAGCTATAGAGACATTTTTAGTTTTGATGGGTGTGTGTGTGTGTGGGGGGAGTAGAACCAAAAACCAAATAAACAACACATACTACCTAATGGGCTATCATAAAAGGTATTGGCTGCCTTTTTACAGGATGTTTTTGAAGAGTAGGTGCTCACTTACCAGGTTTATTGTGGAAGGATTCTTGTTCAGAAATAGTTTTTTTATTAGATCATTTCTAAAGTATCTTCTGAGATTTAAAAAAATATATATAAGTAGACTCACCGACTCCAAATCCATTACTTTTTCCTAATGCATCCTGCTGCCAGTAAGAAGAATGTTATCATGGAATTGGGAATCACTAGATTTGAAGTCAAATGACCCAGATTCAAATCTTAGCTGAATGACCTTGCACAAATAATTTAACTTTTCTGATTCTCAGTTCCAGATGAAGAATTTAAAATGATCAGAAGAGATGACCTCTTAGGTTCCTTCCATTTGTAAATGTATGATCCTATGAACCAGTAAACATAAATCCAGATTTCTAAACAGTAAGAGTGTCTTTGTATAAGTCACTATTATTTCCTCACTCTACACATTTATAAAACAGAGTCAGGTCTGGGCCAGCAAGGATGCTAGTCACATGGTCAGCAACAAACTCAGAATTGGCCATTTCACACTAACATGCAGCACCTCCCCATTCCCACTTGGAGTTAGCTCCAATAGAGGAAATAGCCTTAGGAGCTTGAAGCAATACAGAAAATGATGGGTTTAGCTTGGTTGGGTTGGGTTTTATTAGAGTCATTATTAGTTTGTTGTGCAAAGAGCTCATTAGAAAGCCATCTCCGCTTTCTAATGCTGCATGTTTCCCCAGTAATCACCTCCCTTCCAATTCTCTCCCTGTCCTTACTGATGCAGTTGGAGTGCCTGAGCTATTAAAGGTATTTGGGGGAAGAAGGGGTCCCTGATTGGCTGTCACTGGATGTCAGATCCAGAGAGCCGCAGTCTCTACAATGTGGGGGTGGCTGGGTGGAATGAAAGGCATCTCAAAGATCGAGTTGGCTCCTGAGGACTTCCAGTGGCAGGGTGGGGGAGGGCAAAGGGAGAGTACAGGACGAAGCTAAGGAAGGGAGACAGAATCATCTCGTGCTAGGCTCAGTCGAAAAAGATCAGTCTTCATCTGACAGCTGAGCCTGCAATCACCGTGGAGTTTTTATTAAGGAACAAGAGCCTGGGAGAAGATCGAAGTGACAGATTCAAAATTAACTTGCCAAACTTTCCATCAATATTGTGACAATCCCTGCGTACCAGTCCTACGACCCAATGCGCTGCCTTGATAATATTAACACAAGTTTGTTGGAACAAAAGCCTTTACAGGGAACCTTCGGCTCAGGTCTCTGAACCGACACACTTTGCCAGACAGCACCCTCCTTATTTTCTCCTTCTTCTCTCTCAAATCTCCCCCCTACCTTGCTTTTTGCAAGAGGCTGTGCCCTCGAGCAGACAAGGCACTGCAGACCCAAGTACAAGCACAGTTTGATCAGCCTTCTATCTCCTTTAATCATTCCTGGCCTTGATGCCTACCTTTGGACACAAAAGTCAGGAGCGAAGGAAGTACCTTTGGGATTCTCAGGATGGATTCAGCATAGCGATGCTGACATGCTCCATCTGCCACATGACTGATGTGAGCTTTAATTAAGTCTCTCTTAGTTCTTCCAGTTGGTGGATAAGACTCTTTAGGGGTATTACTTGTCTTAAGAGGGGGGAAACCTCAAAACCAAACTATATTTGGGGTAGTTCAATTAAAAAATAACATTCTTTTTTTCCCCAGATAAATATGTTTTTATTTACCAAACAGGATCATCAGGTTTCAGTATATTGGTGTTGAAGCTACTACCCAAGCAATTTCTCTTTTTCCAACCTTATGTCACACTTCTTCTAGATCCATAAAGGAAGCAGCTTGGCACAATGGAAAGCACACTGGCTCTGGAGTCCAAGGACCAGGAATAACACTCTTCTTTAAAAGTAACTCCTTTAGTATTTGTGGAAAACCTACTAAAGCTGGTATCAGAAGACCAAACCTGGGCCTGCACCTACTACTTGGGATACTTGGAATAAGATATTTTGTGTCTCTGAACCTCACCTTCTTTACCTGTAAAATGGAGACAACACTCTCGCTTTGTAAAATGTGTTTCTTATGGGGACCGCTAGGTGGTGCAGTGAATAGAGCACCGGCCCTGGAGTCAGGAGCACCTGAGTTCAAATCTCAGACACTTCACACAAAACTAGCTGTGTGACCTTGGGCAAGTCACTTAACCCCAATTGCCCCTCCAAAAAGCAAAATAAAAAAAAAGTAAAGGAAAAGAAAAATGCGTTTTGCAACCTGAAAAAAGCTCTTAACAATTATTAATATTTGCATCATCCCCACCATTCAGAGCTCAGTAAATGTGCTACCTTCTTTCATGGAGCCTTCTCTGACCAATTCAAGGCACCGGAGTTTCTCCATATGAATTCATAGCACACACTGTGCCCTTCACTGGGTATTTATATCACATTGCCTCATTGACATTTCACATTATTTTCACAAAGTGCTATTCAACACATAGTGTGGTAGAGATAACTTCGGGATTGTAGCTAAAGGATCTGAGTTCAAAATTAGGATTTGTTACTCACTGCCTGTGTGAGCTTTGGGCTAGGGAGGGAAGCAGGAAACAAGCATTTATGAAACACATACAATATTCTAGGAACTGCATCTCACTTGTTCTTCACAAAACCCTTGGGAGGGGTAAATGTTATCATGTCCATTTTACAGATGAGAAACAGAAGCAGAGAAAGATGAAGGGACTTGCACAGGGTCACACAGCCAGTCAGGTCCTGGGACCACATTTAAACCAAGGACCTCTCGACTCCAGGTCCACTGCTCTAATTGCTGAGTCACCAGCTGCCTTTAGAGAGATGAAGCCAGTGCTTGTCTTATTTTTCCGAATGTCCTTCATAGAACATAACAATGTTATGGGCAGAGTAGACTCTGCATGAATACTTAAAGTATTAAGTGGTGTGGATTGAAATGTTGGACCCTCAAGCAAAATTCAGAAGAAAAATACCTTACTATCTATTATAATCATTAAAAAACCCAATAAACTTTCAACAGAGGGATAGTATTAATGTCCAAATAGAATAACAGAATACTACCAAAGACAGCCTCTCTCCTGGGATTTAACTTTTATTTTTGCTTTTTTTTTTGAGGGGGGAAGGTGTAGCAGCAAGCACCCCAAGCACGTCCTCAGGGTTTGCTGCCCATACAGGTTCTTGGATCTGCTTTGTTAAAGGAAAGCAACTCAAAATGGGTTAACAAGCTTACTTTAATCAGTCAGACATATATCGTTTACCTTGTTCAGGGGAAAAAGGTCAGCACCCCAAACTTCAAAATATACAGACAGAATTATCAAGACATTAACAGATCAAGTAGACAGCTTTCCAAACTGTCCAACCATTACATCCATACCCAGTCAACATCTGGGTTTCCACATCTGGGTTTTTCAAAGCCGGGGGACTCTCAACAACGGCTTCCCAGAATTCAGATCAAATCACAGAACACTTCTCAAAGTGAGTCCCAAAACAAAGCTACACATCAGGGCTTATATAGCCTTCTCCTGGCTCAGAGAATGTAACAACCTTTTGGACCCACTGGCCAATCAAAAAGTATCTACTGAAAAACAAGCCTCCCACCCCAGGCTTCAGGTGCACTTTAGCCTAGTGGCAGGGAAGATCTTCCAAATTTGCATTCCCATTACAGAAGGCAGGGCAATTGGGGTTAAGTGACTTGCCCAAGTTCACATGGCTAGTAAAGTGTTAAGTGTCTGAGATCAGATTTGAATTCAGGTCCTCCTGACTCCAGGGCTGGTGCTCTATTCACTGTACCACCTAGTCACCCCTGGAATCTAACTTTTAATTGTTCTTCCTTGCCTTATCATTATTTTTTTCTTCCCCATGCAGATCTGTGCTTTCAATAAGTTGAGTCACTAATCTGATAAGTATATACCCTCCTGTTTAACCCACAGCAGATTTAATTGAAGTGAATATTCTAAACATTTGTGGTATTTACTGGAGCTTCCGAAATAGTTTACCACAAAAACCTGGTGTCAGTCAACTAGCATTATTAAACACCTACTATGTGCCAGGCACATAGTTATACTAATTATACAAAGAAAGACAAAAAGACCAAACAAACAAACAAAAAACAATCTCCGCCATCCAGGAGCTCACAGCTGAATCCTGGAGTCACATGAACATTGGACTGAGAGTCAGAGGGCCTCAGTCCAAGTTCTAGGTCCTTTCCTTATTATGTCACTCACATTTCAAGATTCCATGACCCTAGGTAAATCATTCACTTCTTAGAATCATAGTTTTGTCATCTGTCCTCGTACTACTTTTCACAGTTACTTCACAGAGTAACTGTGATAAATGAAACTATGCATGTATTTTGTAGCTATAAATATATCTGTATGTATATGCATTAAGTATATATGTATACATGTGTGCATAAACACTATTAGCATTGAGTGGGCTACTATAAATAGCTCTTTGGTGTTTGAGAAGGAACTGTGGAATGGTCTCACTACAACCCTCTTGCTCTGACTCCCAGTTTACTTCCCAGGCTTATAATGTTGGTTGTTTCAATCATGTCTGACTGTTTGTGACCCCATTTTGGAGTTTTCTCGGCAAAGATCCTGGAGTGGTTTGCTATTTCCTTCTCCAGCTCATTTTGCAGATAAGAAAACTGAGGCAAACAGGGTTAAGTGACTTTTCCACAGTCACACAGAGTAAATTGTCTGAGACCTGATTTGAACTCATGAAAATGAGTCTTTCTGATACCAAACCCAGTGCTCTATCCACTGTACCACCTAGCTGCCTGGGAGGTTACAATACCTATGGAAATTTCTTTCTATTCTTTACTTGTAACCTCAAAGTAGAATGATGAATTTAGGGAAGTTTAAGGCCACATCAAGAGAGACAGAAACAAGCAGAAATCAAAAACAAGCTTCCTGACTTCAGAGTCAGCATCTTTGGTAGACCCCCCCCACACACACACACACACATGCACACACACATGTCTGGCACAGACTAACAGACTTATTGACCTCAGGTGGGAAAAATCAAACAATTAACTGCCCATTTATTTAATGGCCTCATATGAGAATCTTAATAGACATAAAAATAAATGTTCATTTTGGAATCTTCAAAGCCTCCTTTGAGGTATTTCCATGCATTATCAGAATAGTAATTATTTAGTGATGAGATTACACAAAGGCCCTACCACTGTGCTCAGTGCCCTCTGAACTAATTCACATCCAATAACTCACCACTAGCTTTTTCAGGAGAATCATGCTTGAATACATTCCTATCTAAAATTTTCTCCTAAAAAGGGGAAGAATAGAACAGTTGAAATAGAAAAGGATTTAGAGACAGAAGCTCAGGGTTCAAATCCCACTTCTGCTATTTAATTACATGGGTCACCCAGTCAATCAACAAGCATTTATTAAATCCTCACCAAGATTTCCTCTAACATCCTCTAAATTCTAAATTTAGTCCTTTTAGTCATGTCCAATTCTTCGAGTTCCCATTTGGGGTTTTTTTTGACAGAGATACTAAAGTTGTTTGTCATTTCCTTCTCCAACTAATTTTTTTTACAGAAAAGGAAACTGAGGCAAACAGAGTTAAATAACTTGCCCAGGGTCACACAGCTAGTGTCTGAGACTGGATTTGAACTCAAGCTTTCTTGACACCAGGCCCAGCTCTCTGTCCAATGAGTTACCTAGCTGCTCTCCTTTACCATGCCCCCGCTATTTATCTTAAAACTTCATTGGAGCCCTGGAATTCATACCTTGAAAATATACTTTGACCCTAGGGCTTTTCTGTTATATTTCATAGCTCCTTCTGGAACCTCAAATCTCATTCCTCTCTGGATTTCCCTTAGGCCTCCTTTGTCTCCTTCCCATATTTTTTCTACTTTCCTTTAATGTACTGTCCAGGGTAGCTAGGTGACACAATGGATCAAGTATAGGATTTGGAATCAGGAAGACATGAATTCAAGTGTGACCTTAGACACTTACTAGCTGTGTAAGCCTAGGCAAATCACTTAACATGTTTTGCCTTGCTTTCCTCATCTGTAAACTGATCTGGAGAAGCAAATGGCAAACCACTCCAATATCTTTGCCCAGAAAACCACAAACTGGATCATGAAGAATTGCATATGACCAAATGGACTGGATAATGTATCTTCTACTTCCACTAGAGTGTAAACTTCTTAAGGGCAGGGTCAGTCTTTGTTTTTATTAGTATGTACATCCCCAGCATTTAGAACAATACCTGGCAATAGTAAGCTCTTAATAAAAGCTTACTGATTGACTGACCACCTACTAAATTCTGGGCACTATGCTAGCTACTGAGGCAACAATAAAATAGTTTCTGCCCTCAAAGAACTTACATTCTACAGGGAAAGACAACATGTGCAGGGTGTACATGTAAAGGTATTTACTACATCTATATCAAATAAATACAAGGTGATTCCGAATGGAGGCACTAACAGATTGGGCAGGGGAGGGTTATCTGGAAAGGTTACATAAAAGAGTGCACATGTGAGCTGTACTTCACCTTTCTGGCCCTCAGTCTCCCCATCAGTAAATTGAAGGGGCTGGAATATGATCTTAAAAATTGCTTTTAATGCTAAATCTTATGACACTTTACCTATTTCTTGAAAAAAAATCACTTCCTCCTACAAACATGTAGCCTATGTAAACTTATTAACATTCGCTCCCTGACTTTATGGAATTATATTTTCTTTCTTTTTTTCTTTTTTTTCCTCCTGAAAGAAATATACACAGTGAAAAATCCTGCTGAGGAATCTATATACAGCAAAATCCCACCAGCAATGAAATAATTTCCTTCAGCCAGAAAAATTACCCTGGACCTCAGTACAACTTACACACATCATTATCTCCTGCAAAAACTCTGTTCTCATTTAGAAATGCAGAATTTTAAAGCTGGAAGAAGGGAACCTAAGCAATAATTCAGTAGCAAACTCATAGAACGTACGTTTAGAAGGGACCTAGAAATCCTAGTCATTTGATAAATGAAGAAAACATGGTCTACGGAAACCAAGTTAGTGACAAGAACAATATCTGTATATAGTGTTTCTATAATACTTCAAAGTTTACACCGTATTTTCCTCACAACTACCACAAAAGGTAGAAAATGCAAGTGGTTGTTTCCCTGCTCTCCAGATACCTAAGCAGACTTCAGTGGTTAAGAAACTTGCCTAGTGTCGGGCAGTCTGTAGCTATGAGATGTAAGACTCCAACCAAGGAGTTCTTTCTCTAGCCAGTGATTTTTTGTTGCATCAGTTTTCCCAGGGCTAGAATCCAAGTCTCGTGGTTCCCAGTCCATTGCTCTCTAAGCATCACTTCCAATCCCAACTTGGCCTAACTAACTTTTCTTGCTAACCTCTTTATTCTTCACCTGAAGTGAGGAGTTCAGAATTGTTGCGCACACTGGCTTGCAGAGGGCAGAGACATGCCTTCAAGGACAAGGATAGGTATCCTTCCATCAACATCAATGACAAATTACTTCTTTCCATGGATGTCACACCAGGGAACAGGGCACAAATGATGCTTGAGCACTTTGCAAATACAGTAAAACTTCATTAATGTAGACCCCACTAATTGACAATTGTAGATAATTTGGACTGGGGTTGGGTGGAAGTTTACCTTTGTACTGTCTATTAAAAAAAGTTTGCTAAGCAAATTAGTAGTATAAACAAGATGGGGGAGGGAATGTTTAATATACTTAAGAGAATATACTGTCTCCAATCACTTTAGTAGCACCCATTTAAGTACAAACAATTATTGTGCTAATTACAATCTATCCTTATCTGTTCAGTAGGTTCCCAAAGGACCTCTACTTGGCAACTCTTAGCCTAGCTTGAGTTACTGTGTGTACTTAAGCATAATGTAAGTGAATTTCCTTAAAAATAGTCTCCACTTCAAATGTTCTACTAATTCAGATGGGCCTCCCTCTACCCAGAAAAGCAATCTATCTGGAAATTCTAAAACTAATTTCTTTCTTTTAGAAAGTGGGGGAAGGGGATTTGAGGAGGAGCAAACATCTCTCTCTCACACACACACACACACAAACACACACACACACAAACTCACACACACACACACAAACTCACACACACACACACAAACTCACACACACACACACACACACACAAACACACACTCACCGAGAAATATAGACTATGTTTTCCCCCTACAAAAGATTTTTCAGAACCAAAGATAACCTTCTTAGTCTAAGCACATAAAAATATACTGTTTATCACTTGGTTTGCTCATACAATTATCATGTTTGGTATATTTAGAGACGTGAAAGCCTAGAATAAAATGGAAAGTTGGGTAAAAGATGTATTTTTCTCTCTTCATTTTAGCCAATTTGTTGCAATCTTTTAAAAAAAATCCTTTAAAAAAGCCTCTCCTCCCCCAAATGTTCATGTCTCTTCCTTTAATTCCTAAGTTTTTAACAGTATGAGATTTCACCAAAGCATTTAATAATAATAGAGATACCCAGGTCCTTTTATGCTTTCCCCAGCTTTTCCTGAAGTAGAATTTAGTCTCACTCTATCCTGGTAAGTAGCTCTTAGCTGCCATCCAATAATAACTCAAATTGAAATTCAGGCACATAAGAGAGGAGCTGATCTGGGCACCCAACCGTGGCATTTGAACATCCAACTCCGGAGCTGGTTTCAGATAACCAACTTTCCTATTGGTGTCAATGTACTCAGAAACCCAGTTTCTGGATGAATATGAAAGATGTGCTGCAAATAAAATAAAATGAAAATGATAAAAATAAAAAAAATGGCATTGCATTATGCATCAAGTGGATGGTAGGTCAAACCTGTCTGTCAGTGCTGGCTTTAGTCAGAGAGAGAATTCTCTGAACTTGGTCACCCCAGAGAGGATTAGCATGGGAGCTTGTCCGAAACTTGATATCATATATCTTCAGCAATACCCATACAGAGAACACAGTTTGGTCTGTAAGGACTATCTGGGCTTCTATGGTGGAAAGTCAAGAGACAAAAATCTTTCTAGATAACCTATCCATACCTTGAGCAATTTTGAATCTGGAAGAGAACTACAGAATGGGCTAACTCACCCAACTTCTGCCTTTTAAAGATGAGAAAAATTAAGGGTTAGAGAAGGAAAGTGATATTTTTGAAGGTCACATAGCTAATAAGGGTCAGAATTTGGATTTGAACTAATCTTCTGTTTCAAAATCCAGGTTATATCTCATTGTATAAACAGTTCCAAAGAAGCACACCCCAATGAAGGTGGAAGGTATTTTTCTTAAATACCACATTCTAATAAGAAGGATCCCCATTATGTCTCGTGCCTTTATAGCTTCCTTCTTGACTCAGTTACTACTCTAGGCTTTCTTGACTGTGTTATTATACTATCAATATATTAATAGTCCCTGTATTTAGATTGTTCTTTAATCCATCTGCTGCGAAAGCAATTTTTCTGCTGGTCATGATGATGCATGTCTATAATCCCATCTATTGGAATGCTCAGGCTGGTAGATCTTTTGAGCTCAAGAGTTCTGAATGAGCTAAACTTAGTTGATGATCCATTAAATTTGTCATTGAAATGATGAGCTACCAGGAGAGGGGGTATATCAGATTGTCTAAAGAGGGGAAAACTCTTAGGAGGGAAACAGGAGCAGTCCAAGGCTTTTACTAACCAGAGGGGGACCAGATACTGCCCCTACATTTCCAGCCAAGGAGAGATAGGGAGACCAAGTTTAAAAATGAAAAAAAAGAATATACATATATTTTTTTCAATTAGGTGACTGGGGTTAAGTGACTTGTCCAGGGTCACACAGCTAGTAAGCATTAAAGCAATCTTTCTAATGAACAGTTTTGAGCATATTATTCTGCTATTAAATGGTACTGGACTTGGAGTCAGAAAGACCTGAGTTTTAATTCTGCCTCAGATACTTTCTTTGTTGTGTGATCTTGAACAAGTCATTTAATTTTTCTTAGTCTTAGATTCCTTATCTATAAAATGGGGCTAATTATCACCTGTCTCACCAGATTGTGAAGATCAAATAAGATAATACATGTGAAACAATTTGCAACCACTAAAGTGACATGTAAATGCTAGCCATGACTTCCTAATTCCAACTGAACAAAGTTCATACTCCCTTATCTGGTATCAGACTTTCCACAATCTGACACCACCACCATACCTATGCCCTCTTATCTTTTAGCACTCTCCTTCCCTTTATGTGCTAGATTGTTCACCATTCCTTCAATGTCCTATGCCTTTGCTCAGGCTATTCCCTCCTTTTAGAATGCCCTTTCCCTGTCTGTCAAAAACTATTCAGTCTTAAAAGTACAGTTATCCTTTCCAGAAGTAGCACTTCCATGATCTGGAAAATCCAGGAAAAAATTTTTATCCCTCCCTTTATACCAGAGAAGAAGTGTGAATTTTTTTTTCTTTTTCTTTTATGGGGTGTTTACAGTACTTTATTGTAAAATTTGGGTTTATTTATGGTATTTAAAGATAAAATATGTTGATATTATACAACATTATACATATATTTTATGCATTTCTGAGATTCTCAACTTTTTCTCTGTTGTCCACTGGCCTTCACATATCCTCTGTGGCTTCTGTAAAACTTCCCCAAAATTCCCATTTAATTTCTAATGCTGACTTGACATATATCAAAACCATGACAGGGAAAGTTACAATGTGGAAGGGATAACTGTACAGCTGAAGCATACCTTCCTCCATGAAGCCTACTCCAGGTTACAGAGCTGAGATCCCTGGGCCAGAGAAACTTCAGAGCAGGAATAGAATCTTCCTCCATCTCCTACCTTATTCTTCACATTTTATTTCTTCAATCTTATTCATGCAACATTTCACCACAGTGTGTGTTGTGTGTGTGTGTGTGTGTGTGTGTGTGTGTATGTGCTGCTTTTAAGGCCCAAGGGAAGGTACAGTAATGGGAATGTGGGAATGAAGTAAATCTGTATGCATGAGATTAAAGCATCTTCATCTAATTTGGGACTTTCAAAGTAAGGGGGAGGCTACACAAAGCCACTCCGCCTCAGGTCATTGAAGTGACTTCAGTTCTTCCTTATCTCAATAGCTGGGCTGCCATCTGTGTGAGGTAAAAAACAAAAGCCTTCTTATCTAATCAGCATTTGCAGGCTGTAGACTGGTATGCTCTGTAGCCAAGTGGTTGTGTTACCTTGGTCAAGTCATTTAATCTTTTAGGGGCCTTAGTGTTCTTTGTAAAATGAAAGAGGCCATTCTGGTCTATGCTCTGACATTTCAAACAGCCCTAACATCATAGTCCTTTTTGGTTAAAATATTCTGTGTTCAAATATCCCAAAACCCCTTCTATGGTTAAAAGTGGGTATCTGCCCAGGTGACCTTGGGGAACTCACTAAACTTCTCTGGGTGTAGGCATCTTCCTCTATTAAAGGAAGAGATCAGACTAAATGGTCTTGAATGTCCTTTCTAGCTCTCAATCCTACGATTCTGTAGTAATCATATCATTCTAAAATGATAAGGAGTTTTCTAATTTTAACTGTCTAGGATTCTAAGTTAAATCCCACAAAATGAAAAAAAAAAAGTCCAAGTTTGACACTGTTAGGAGAAAAGTGAAAGACAGAAGGCCCAAAGGTCTGTGTTAGCTTCCAACAAGGCTTGGTCCCCAACTTTTGCTTCTTCTTCTCTTTCTCACTCTCTTCACTCTGCTGTAGCTTTTTCTTTTGCCTTCCATCTCCTGGCATTCTCAACCCCCTGCTGGTATTTCCTCTCTGGAAGGAAAGCAGCCTCAAGGAACTGTTCTGTTCTAGATGGTTCTATATCCTAAGTCTCACTAGAGCAAAGAGGAAAACGTGCTGGGTGGACCTAAAAGAATGGCCAGGAGCAATTCATAAGAGGAGGAATATGTGGTTTGTGGCCAAGTGCATCTCGCAGATGGACCCCTATGGTTTTTCTTCTTGCTTGTCTGCTTTCTTTGTTTACGCACTGCTGATAGAGAGAAGGCTTGTTTCTTAGGCCAATGGCTATAGAATGGGGAGGTAGAAACTTGGTTCTGCCATTTATTCCCTATATTGCCCATCCGCAAGCATTTATTAAGTGTTTACTATGTGTCAGGCACGGTAATAAGTGCCAAAGATACAATGAAATGGCAACACAGTCCTCAAGCATAGAGGACTTTCCATATTATTCCTCGTGCTCAGTAGCTAAGTAGCGTGACCAGAATTCAAACTCGGGTCATCCAGGTGGCACAGTGAATAGAGGCCTAGTCTTGGAATTGGGAAGATCTGAGCATAAAGCCTACTTCAATGTTTTCTAGCTGCATGATCCTGTGAAAGTTACTTAACATCTCTCAGCCTCAATTTTGTCACCTGTGAAAACAGAGATAATACCACCATCAACGTCCCAGGGTTGCTGTGTGGATCAAGTAAGATAATATTTGTCAAGTACTTTACAAGCATTAAAGGGCGATGTAAATGCAAACTATTATTGTTAACAGTGCCTCTAGGTTTAACGTTGTTTCCACTACATTGTGCTTATATTTACATATATGATGTTTGATATTTGTAAAGCACTGAATAGTTATGGAATATCTGACAGATATAACCTCATTTGATTCTTTTGACAAACTTGGGAGGTATGCTGTATATGTATTATTATCCCAATCTTAAAGGTGAAGAAACTGAAGTCATGTGTTTCTGGGATCTCTTAAAGATCAGAAAGTCAGAGAAAGGACAGGGCTGGGCCTTAGCCTATGTCTCTTGACTCCAGGTCTATAGTTCTTTGCATTATAACACACTATGTAAAGGAATACCACCCAAGGGGCTTGCCGGGGAATGAGCTAGAAATATCCCTAGAGAAAGTAAGATTGGCCTCCTGAAGTCCAGACAGACTTCTCTGATTCACATATGGGATGTGATGGTCCAGAGACTCTAGGTTAGAACATGCAACTATAGAAAATGAGGAGCCCTAAAGGTTGAATAGCAAGTACATAACTGTCAAGGCTGCTATGATGCTGATGAAAGGAATAATGGTGACATTCTAGTTTTGTTTTGTTTATGGTAGAGTGATAAAGGGGAACTTTAGTCATAATAATTGTAGCTGACATTCATACAACATTTTAATATTTGTAAAGTTCCTCATCTATATTACTTTATTTGACTCTGTGAAGAATTTTTTTAGGGTGACCAGATTTGTGATTCAGTGGTGTAGGGCACTTCCAATGAGGAAAACAAACAAATAAATTCCTTCTATCAATGATTATCAGAATCTGTTCTGCAACTCGTGGTCTTAGAGAATAGTTGGGGCACTGAGAGGATGAGTGGCATGGCCACTGTCAGAGGTAGCACTTGAGCCCAGGTCTTCTGAATCGTTCGCTAGGCCTCTATCCCCTACATCATGTTACTATAGGGAAGTGCTACAGGTAACAATTTCCCCGTTTAACAGATGATACTCCATATGTGGATCTGTACAGAAATAAGATTTCAGATATAGTATAAACCAATCTGTGGGAGCTTGATAACAAGGTGGTTTTAAAAAATGTATTTAAATTCTTCTTGCCTTTGAGAAACATTATCTTGAAAGTATCAGGAATTTTAAGAAAAGCAGACAGGATATTTAAGAATTAGTTTCCAGGCTGTAAATCAGGAAGGGACGCTTCACTAGGTACTACCTGGGATTTCAGGCTCCTAGGCCTTCTCTAGGATGCCTATCTGATCCTTTCATGCTCCTGGGGTCATCTGACCATGAAGCTTTTTCTCCTCTAGACTCTGAGATGACCTTCCATGTCTTCTTGAGCACCCAGTTTAGTGCCTTCCTTGCAGTCAGCTGGTGTTTAAGATATACTGAGTGACTCCGTTTCAGTTTCCTAGAGGTCAGGTCATACAGGAGAAAGTCCAATGAGATTTGGTGGCTGAAGACAGAAGGTCAAATCCCAGGTCCTGCACCTGTTACCTGAAGTGACAAGCAAGTCATTTTTCCTCTGTGAACCTCAGTTTTATCACCCATTAAAATAGGGATGAAAAAATGTATACTGCCTCCTGTTGAGAGTGGTTGTGAGTAATGAATTTCATAAACCACAGAGCATTGTAGAGGTAGGAGCCATTATTATTCTAGTCCTGGACATGTACTAGCTAAATGGGGAGTCAAGGTGTTACTAAGATCCCCAGTATTTTTCTTTTCAATTAGGCACAATCTTACACAGAGGAAAGCCAGGGAAGATCATTAAAAAACAAACAAACAACAGTGTGATATTTAACTACATGGGTCCAGCATAGCCCATTTTGTCATTTTTTTTCTTGGCAGGAAAGAGTCAGGAACAGAGACATAAAATTGGACTAAACCATAATACTTAGTATTTACTAGTCTGTTAAGTATTAGCCTAAAACCCCAGACCATGGCTGAGGAATTTTTGTACCATAAGTAAGGTGAGAAAAATTTTGCCCTGTTGTGCATGTATATCTACTCAAGGCTTTGAATATTCACTTTGATACAGGCACCTTGATTTTTGACAAAATCAGTCCCTATATACCATAAAGAATGATATTTTCTTCCATTAAGTTATGTGCCTTTAAAAATACATAATATAAAAAGTTTTATTCTAATAAATCTTTTTGTTTTCCTCTATGTATTGTACCCAAGGCAATGACCCACTGTCTACCCCTACTTGCAGGTCTGCCCAGAATGAAATATTTTACTTAAGAGAAGGGGCTAGGATGAGGGTACAGTGTTCCAATAGAGGAAGCATTGCTCTAAGATGGAGTTCCAAATCATCACAAACATGGAAAGAGACTGCAATGACTGTCTACTTCCCATTGGAGAACTAAAAATAGTGGAACCAAGTCAGTCTCAGTGGCCATTTGGTAAACTCTGACTCAGTATCCTCAGCATGTGTGATGTGGGTGAGTGAACATTGCAAAAATAAGGCTGGCTTTCCTTGACTTAAAAAGATGGAGACCTTATGCCACATTCAGAGGGGGATTTTGGTGCCAAACCTAGAATTTCTATTGCATATCTAAAACAGTGTTTTCTACATGGTAATGTATGCACTGGAAATAAGAGCAGATTGAAAGTTGCCTTTCGAGTAAAGCATCCCCCACTGTGTAGGTCATTCCTGAAATTGAAAATATGGTGGAAAGGGAAATACACTAGATTTGGAGTCAGGGTTCACATTGCAGCTCTCTCTTACCAGCCATATGACTGTGGGCAAGTCTCTTAACCTCTCTAAATCTCAGTTCCCTCATCTGTAAAATCAGGAGGCTCAACTAGATAGTCTCTAAAGTATCTTCCAGTTCTGACACCCTATTATCATTGCACTATTCTATGACAAGGTTTTCTATTTCTAGTATGACTTTTCCACAGCCTATCTTTGGTCCAGGCTCAACCCACACTCTTAAGCAGTCTCATTCCTCTGTTATTTCTGAGGTTTGTTTGTCAGCTTTCTTCTTTGGCCTTTATTGCTCAATCCTAGAGTAGCTCAGAGTGGGAGTTTCTTTAATATCGATGACTGAGGACAAGAAGGGACTTTAAGATCTATCTAATTCGGTATTCATACTTTTAACAGATGAAGAAACCGAGGTCTAGAAACAACAAAGGATTTGCTTGATGTCCTGTGAGTCGTAACTGTTAAAGGCTGAATCGGAATCCAGGTCCTTTGCCTGCAGATACTGCTCACTCCATTGCTCACTCACTGGGTTTTTGGTTTTCCTTATTATCCAAGGCCAAGGTCAAGATTTTCAGATACAGCTGAAGGAAGATGGCCAGTTGGAAGCAGAGAGGGAGAAGCAAGAGTAAAAGAGAGATTTTTAAACATTTCTTAACCACAAAGGAAACCTTGCCAAACCCCACTTTACTCAAAAGCCAAGTGAAAGAGAAGCATGAATCTGACCTATTGCACATCATTTGGAAGGGCGAATGACCCTGAAGGGGATTTTAAGTGCCATATTCTGGGACAGGAGAGGGAAGAAAAGCCTTAGAACTACATCTTTCTCAAGCTTTAGAAGCCTCTAAAGCAACACTTCCTTTTAAAGATCATTACTTTTTCCCCACCCCCAAAGTCCTATGAATTGGGAGAAAACCATATTTCCCCAAATCATTTCTCTTATTAACTTGAGGAAAGCCAGAGATGAGATTTCTGCAATCAAAGGTCCTTATTCTAGGGTCCATGGGCCTTATTTTTTAAAAATTGATATCCTTATTTCAGTATAATTAGTTTCCTTTTAATTCTATGCATTTTGCTTTATGTGTTTAAACATAATTCTGAGAAGGGATCCATAGGCTTCAAAGGGGTCTATGAATCACAAAAATGACAAGAAGCACTGGACTAGAGCCAGGACCTGAAGAAACAGATGAGAAGTCTAAATAAGGATGTGATAAGCAGTCTAGTGGATCAAACTTTATCCTTGTAGCTGAATAATAACATTGAATTTTCTACTTTGTGATACTTGACAGAATCATAGAATAATATTACATCTTTAAGATGGTTCTGAATGAGAAACCAATGGAATTCTCAGGCACCACTGCAAGGTAACAGAGCAAGGGATTTGGTGGTGGGGGCAGAGGCAGGGGCCCTTAAGTCACATGGATCAATATCATAGGCATCCATGTTGAGGACCGGATTTTATCCTGGGTAACCAAGTTGTTAGGCAGACTCAAATAGCTTACCCATTTATTTCACTTAATGGATGCTTACCACCCAAGTTCTATTATAAGAGGAAATCTAATACAGTAGATACAGAACCTTTCCAAGTTACTTTGGGGCAGAAAAAGGTATTACAAAGGGGGAAAATAGCTATAATATTTATGTATCACTTCAGAGTGGACAACAAGCTTTTCATTCAACATCCAAGAAGTAGTAGTGCTATTTTCCCATTTGACAGAAGAAAATGAGAAGACCAGAGAAGTGAAATGTCTTGAATGAGGATCCATAGGGAGAAAGTACTAAAGCCAAGACTAGAATGCAGGCCTTTTTTTTTTTTTACCCAAGTTTGGTGTTATCTCCACACCAGTATTTCCCTTTTGCATCTAGCTACCTGGAAAGAAGCATATAAGGGTATCAAAGAGATTTTATTTTACATGCCTCTGAGGGAAATCAATACAACTACTCCTAATAACTAGCATTTATATCATACCTTTAGTCTTGCAAAGCATTTTACATATATCATTTCACTTGATCTATTATCCCCATTTTACAGATGAAGGAATAGAGATTGAGAGTTGTTAAGCAGCTTGCCTAGATTCATAAATGACTACAGCAAGATTCAAATTCAAGACTTATTGACTCCAAGTCCAGTATTCTATTCACTTTGCCATCTTGTTAATAACAGGAATTTATGTATTTACTTTGTACGAGACACAGTGCCAGACATTTACAAAGGAAAAATGAAAACAAATCTCTACCCTTAAAAAGCTCATGTTTTCTGAGGGGAAACATGTACACACATAAGTGAATATTAAATATGATATACAAAATAAATACAACATAATCCCCCCCTATAGGAAGACATACACTAGCAGCTTGGGGAGTGGGGTGGTGGATTTGTATAATCAAGAAGGGCCTTATATAGAAGATAATACGCAAACTGCACATTCAAGGAAACTTGAGATTCTAAGGGGCTGGAGTGAGAAGGAAGTATGTCCCAGACATGTGAGACCTGAGCTTAATTTTGAGACCACGCCAACAGTCCTGAGGAAAGTGAAATACATGGCAATCTAATGCATACCAACCAAATACAGATCTCCAAATCTTTTCCCTTGAATTACTGGATTGGACCTTGAATTCTCTTTTCTCACTTATTCTAATACTCACATTAAAGTAATAATATGTGGAGTGGTTAGAAAGGGACAATCTGGACTCTTCCAAGAGCCACTTCCAGTCAATTAACAAATGTCTCTATCCCAAAGGCAGAAGTAGGGGGAAATATATAAAGCTACTTAAATGCTCTCTTTGCTTCAATTCCCAAAGTCCTAGTTGCCTGGGGCTTACTGACAGGGGCAGAGATGTGGTGGATTGAGGACTGGGACTTCAGCTTATAAAGCAATGATAAGCTGCACCTCTGCCAAAGAGCTTTCTGAGTAAGGAGACCAAATCTCTGGGCTACTGTGTGTGACAGGAAATGGGGCTATTTTGTGAGCTGAACCAGAAAGAGAGTATTATTAAGTTTAACCCCTTTCAAGCAGGGCTTTGTCTCTGAGAGGATAAGGCTGGTTATGCATGGGGGACAGATAATGCTAATAAGGACCATCAGGGATATTTTTTTATTCAGGGCATTTACCAAAATCCAAGGCCAGGAAAATTACTAGAAAATGAGCCACAAGACAGAGATGGACAGTACAAAGCCTGCTGGCCTCTACAGGAGGTTCATCTTGCAAATGATCATTGGTAGAACATGGGCAAGATGAAAATGGTCATTAAATGCTGACATGCCTGCTGCTTCCAGGATGGTGTCCCTAAGAGCTCTAAGGAAACATGAAATGTGTAAAGCATCTTATGATGCCTGCCTCCTCAGCATAAACCAGGGCAATATCATAGCTAATAACTGAAACTTTCTTGCTGTTTGAATGGAAGGGGATGGGAGAGGGGATCCTTTACTGCACTTGGCTCCAGAAGTTGGCTCAGAAGGATTGATAGTAGGCTTGAGGAAGTTATTTTCAATTCTGAATAGGATACAATATCTTGAATTAAAACTGTCCTGAATGAATCATGTGGTCTGGATCAAGAAGGCAGATTTCTGTTCATTAATGGGAGGAAGACCTCTATCCCACACACATGCCCCTAATATAAACCTAACTCCTACCTTGGAAAAGAAAAACAATGAACCTTTAAGGATGGCAGAACTTAGACTTTATCCTTGGGGAAGGAGCTGAGGGGCAACTTTAAGCGACATGATTAGTGGCATATCATTTGAACAGTAATAGTAGATAGATATTCAAAGCAGATCAGCTGGTGTCATCCCCCTTGACCTTACTTTTTATTTTCTTCCCTTCAAATTGCCATCCCTCTTCTTTTCTCTTCTAGTTGGTCAAGAGGGTGCCTATCCACATCCACCTCTTTTCTGACTATTTTCTCTTCTGTAGAATATAATTATCGGCAACCTTTTCCTTTCTTTTTCTCTCTTTTCCTTCATTGCTGCTAGGAACTTGGAAGTTTGCATGACCTCATTTCAAGGTATGCCCAACTGGGAACATGAGAAACAATCCATTGTCACCCTCTCTTCAGGAATAATTGTGTCATATTTTTAGGATTATTGTTAGGGATTCTATTTTCATTATATTTGAGTAATTTTTTTAATAGATGTGCATGTTTATACTGAGCAAGGAATTTCCCCAGATGGTCCATGTGCTCAATAGCTTCCAATTTATATTGAGTTTATGTGGTTGTTATTGAGCTAATAATTTCCCCTATAGTCTGTGTGCTTCATCGTCTCCATTAAATACCTCTTTCTTCTTGAGCAAAATTGTGTCATTATTTTACAGCACTGAACTTTCAGGCATCCTAATGACTGATGCCTAGATCTAGAGAATACTGACCCCAAGCAGATTTGAGGCTCGAGCAGGCTTGATAATATGAAGGAAGCAGGGAATGACCCTCCCTGAATCTTCTCATCTTTTGCAGGCTTGTTAACAAGCAGTGCTTGAGATCATAGGCCTCTAGATTTGCAAAAGAAAAATTAGGACCCAAAACAGCTCAAAGTGAAGCTCTTCACAAAGAGAAGCCAATAAAATAAGAGAGCAGCTTTTCCCCAGTATTGGCAGTACCTGAAAACATCATAGGTTTAGACTTAGAAGGGGCTTTAGAAATCATCTAGTCTGGCCCTATTATATTGCCAACAGAGAAACTGAGGCCTAGGGCAGGGACATGACTTGCCAAAAGTCACATAGGTACTGAGCAGAAGAGTTGAGATTGAAACCTGCATCCTTTGACTACAAAGCTGGTTCTTTCCACTAAAGAAATTATATACATGCTACCATGTACTTAGATGCCCGAGTTAGGATATAGAAAACCATAAATAGAAGCAGAAACATGAAGAAACAGGAGAGAAATTTCAGTGTGTTCAGTTAATATGTTCAATGGTGCCTAATATTAACGTTCTACTCCCTTCCTTTTGCCTTGTATTTAAACTGAATAACTCAGACACAACCCTTATTTATATCAACGGGGAATAGACAAGGTCTAACTCATACCTGAAAGTCATCTGGAAGACTTGGCCCTGGTTGACATGCTGGCTCCTATTGTTGTAACCATGCAACATCTCCCCAAAGAGAGTGTCGTTGAACTTGGAATCAGGCTTGAGGCACTTGGGGCCCTCACAGACATCCGATAGCATGAGGCAGGATTTACCATCTGGAGCCAGTTTATACTCTTCCACACAGCTAGGAAATGACAGATGAGATAATTAGACTCATACCCCAGCAAACTGTGAGGTGTAATGGAAAGAATGATGAACTGGTACTTAGGAGATCTGTGCTTTAGTCCTGACTCGGTCACTAGGTGTATGAATTTGGGAAAATCATTTCCCTTCTCTGGGCATCAGTTTCCCATGTTAATAAAAGAGTTTGATTGGATGATCTCTAAGGTCTCTTGCAACTTTACCAGTTTATGATTCTATATTGTAATAGTTAATTTCATTATTTTAAAAATGTGTCTTACTTTTATTTACCACATTTGTTTTCTTCCTTTTTTTTTGCTTTTTGGAGGGCAATTGGGGTTAAGTGACTTGCCCAAGGTCACAATAACATTTGTTTTCATATTTCATTCAGTTCTAAAGATATCTCTTCCCCTCTTTTATCCACTTAGTCAACTCTTATAACAAAGGTAAAAAAAAATAAATTTGAAAATAGTCAAGCAAAAACTCAGTAACATATCAACTCTATCTAATTGTATATGAAATATTCCACATCGAGGTCCCTCTACCTTTCCAAGAAATGGAAGGATGTACATTTTCTTAATTCTGATCCAGGGTGAAGCATAATCATAATCACAAAGTGACTAGTTTTATTTTTTTCTTCTGCTATTTAAATTATCATAGCATTCTGTATAAGTTTTGATGGTTCTACTTACTTTACTCTGTCTCAGATCATGTAAGTCTTAAACCATGTTTTTTTAAATAAATTCATATTCATAATTTCTTATAGCTCAGTAATATTTCATTACAGTCACTTATCACAATTTGTTTAGCCATTGGATAATCTATAGGATCTGCTATACTTTTCCCCATTTCTTTGCTATCATATAAAGAAATGCTATGAATATTTTGGTGTATTTAGGACTCTTATTTTTGTCTCTGATCTCCTTTGGTTATATGCCTTGAAATAAGATTTCTGGGTCAAAGGATAGCAATGGTTTAGTCATTTTTCTAAAAAGCATAATTCTAAATTGCTTTCCAGCATAGTTGGACCAATTCATAGCTTCATCAACAGTGCATTAGCATGTCTGCTCTTTTTTCAGTCTCAACCACATTGATTATTTGCATCTATTGTCATCATTGCCAACTTTCTGGGTGTGAGGTAAAATCTCAGAGTTGTATTTCTTATTATTAGTTATTTGGAGCAATCTTTCACAAGGTTGTTAATAATTTGCAATTTTTTGAGAACCGTTTCTAACAGTCTTTTTTTAGGATCCTGTCTAGCTCTAATATTCAATATTTTAAGGTTCCTTTCAGTTTGAAAACATTTTGACCAAAAAACTCTCCTATATTCATTCATTTTGTGCTTAGGCATGATAAAAGCAAAATCTAGAGAAATAACTATCACTGGTCTGAGAGAAGCCCAATACTTTTCAAGTAATTCCTTAAACTAATAATAATAATAATTCATTTATATAGTGAATTTTGCATTTGCAAAGCTCTTCACACATATTATCTCATTGAAGTCTTACAACAGCCCTGCAAATTGAATATTACAGATAATATCCTTTTTTTAATGAAGGTAAACTGAGGCTCAGTATATTCAAGTGACATGACAGTGTTTATGTAACTTTAAAATACCAGAGGGAGGATTTAATCCAGAAGTCCCTGACTCCAATTCCATGATCTATTAATACATGATGTTCTCTTACTTAGTGGGACATAAATCCTATGCATAATTCTTAGGGCACAGAGACATCTCTCAAACATCCTGTTAATATATTAATCAGCAGTTAAATGAAGCGCTTACAACATTTGGGGGAAGTTCAAGAATACTGACATACTTAATTATATAACACCTTCTTTAAACCGTTTTTTTTTTCCATGAACATACAGACCCAAAAAAAAGCAATGAATTGGAGGGCAATTACCAAGTAGTTTCTCAAGACCAAGTATATTTCCAAAGTAGCTGTCTACCACGTCTGAAAACTGTAGCAGAAACTAAACTTTAATCATCCTTGTAACAGCAGGGATGGTCCCTTCAGCACTGTGGACAGCTCTTAGCACATTGCTTTCATTGAAGTCAGAAGCTGGAAATACAAATCGACACACTGCAGCAATGGCTGTCCTGAACCTCTAATCACCCAATCCTGATAGTCAATAATCACCCCTAGAAAATGTCCTCTTGGCAGGGTTATATTGTTACAGTTAGCAAGCTGCACGAAATAGCAATATTTAGAGCAGATAGTGGGGAAGCAAGGAGGACAATAGACCTTCATGGGATCACAGATTTTGGAGCTAGAAGGGGCCTTAGATCTCTCACTTTATAGATGAGGAAACTGAAGCCCGTAATGATTAGAGGATTTTCCCAAGGTCACACAAGAAGTAAGTGGCAGAGGTAGATTTGGAATCTAAGTCCTCTGACTCCAAATCCATTGTTCTTTCCACTGTACAATGCTGACTCTCCTTCACTGATTTTATTTTAAGCTGTGTATCTTACGGTAGGGGGAGGGAAATCAACTAGTGACAACATTTATTTTCTATATGGAAAGCTGTACACAAAACATTGTAGAGGAAATGAAGATAACACATTTATCATCATAATCATTCACAATCCTATGCTACTTTAAGGTTTCAAAAAAAAAAGCCCTGCAAAAGTAGGTAGTGCATATATTATTTTCCTTATTTTTAGATGAGGAAACTGAGGCACACAGTGATGAAGCTACTTTTCCAGGACCACAACTAGTAAATGTTAGATAGAAAATTCTAGCTAAAATATTTTGGCACTAAGTTTAATTCTCCTTGTGTTATACTATGCTGGTCCTGAGAAGCCAGTAGTCTAAATTCTTTTCAGGTGCAAGGCTTACTGGGTATTTTACCCCTCATCTTTTCTCTACTATCCCTTCAGTTTGACAGTTCATGATGAAGCTAGGATCCTGTTCAGGATTGTTTTCTGTGTCACATTTGACTTGGGGTAAGTTGGGGGAATAAAGCCCCAAATTCTTCATACTATATGAGGCTCTGAACTCACTTCTTACATCTCGATCATCTCTGTAGCAAGCAATAAAATGTTATAGAGCAGGGGATGGTGTGTCAGATAAGCTGGCAAGGCCATCCCCAGGGGAGCCATGTATGACTGAAGCAGAGAATTTCCTTTTCTTTGAGTATCTGAGTCTGCCAGCCTCTGATGAATGAGCCTCCTGGATTCTTGGAGGAACATGCTTCTTCACTGCCAAGTCAGCAATGCTTTGTCCTTAAAAACCAAAGGGCAATTACAAACAACTGTGACTGTACCCCCAGAAACAAGGCCTTGTATGCTAGAGGGTTTCTTTTGGGAAATGCCTAAAAATAGCTACGTCCTTTTTAAATACAGCACCTCAGTTTCCTTATTAAGGACTGGGTGGTATAAAATGCCTATCCAAAGTATAATGAACTCATTATACTTGAAGTTCAGAGGACCTATGTTCAAAAAACAGCTCTTATACTAAATATATGACATTGAACAATTCACTTCATCTCTTTAAAGCTCAGTGTAATAAAAGAATACCAGTACTACCACAGAGATGTTGTGAAGAAATCACATCTAAACTGAAATGCACTATAAAATGGCAATTATTATCACATTAATAATTCAAAAATCTATGACTATCAATATGGATACATTTTCTACCAATGGAGATATCAACCACTCATTGCCTTAGCAAATGCTCTTTCTAAACTGGTGTGTGTGTGTATGTATGTGTGTACAAAATGTGGTATCCAATTTTATGATAATGACTTTTCCACACAGTATTTTTCCTCATATAAGAGAGAACCTATCCATTACTGGTTCAGCACTCAAAGCTTTTAATCTTGCTAAGCCTATAGATTTAGAATTGTAAAGGACCTGAGAGGTCATTTAGTCTAACCCTCTTAGCAATGAAGAAACTGAAACTGAGAAATGTTAAGTGACTTACCCAAAGTCACACAGGTAATATGTAGCAAAGCTAGCATTTGAACCCAGCTTCCTCAATTCTAAACCAACCACTATAAAAATTAGTCAGAAAAAATGAATTTAAGTGTCATCTGCATTATTTACTAGCTGAAATGACTTATTAGCATTACCTAGTTGGGATAAGTCACTTCATTTCTGTTACATTCAGTTTCCTCATCTACAAAATGGCATACACTGTAATAACCTCCATCTTTCCTGCTTTTCAGGGCTATTGCAATAATCAAATGAGGTAATGAATGTTAAAACACTGAGAACTTTAAAATGGCACCCAATATCAAGTTATCATCACCTTCATTTATCCTCTCATTTTCATCCATTCATTTGTTCCTTTAATACATGTATATTACTCCTATCACCCCCACCACTCTTGTCTAGCATTGTCAGGTTCCTAAACCTAGCTAATACAGTAGGAAGAGAAGATGTGTTAATTTCAGATGTAATCTTTATGTTCCTCGCCAATTAAGCAAACTATATCCTATCAATTTTGAATCATAGCACCCTTTCTAGGTATAATTCTCTAAATATCTTTCTCCTTTAGGTGCTTGATAGTGATGATGATGATGATAAAACGACAACAACAAACAAGTAGCATTTACATAGCACTTACTGTTTGCCAGGCACTGCGCTGTGCTAAGCTTTTTGTACAAATTACTTCATTTAATTCTCCCAACTACCCCGGGAGGTATGTACTATTATCATTGCCCATTTATAGATACCAAAATTGAGGCAGACAGAGGTTAAGTTCCTTGTCCAGAGTCTTCCTGATTCTAGGCCCAGAATTCTATCTACTGGGTTGCCTAGCTGCTCAGAGGGCATTTTAGGAGGGAGATGAGAAAGGCAGGAGAGGATAATGACCCCTTGGGACACACATGTGCCAACACCATTTGATTTTTGCATCATTGCATCATGTGTTTTACCAGGACTGAGCTGTAATAGAGTCTGGATAGAAGTGTCGTATAGAGAAACAAAGCATTATATTTAGTGTCCAAATTCCAGGGTCACACAGCTAGAAAGTGCCTGAGGCTAGATTTGAACTCAGGTCTTGCTGAGTACAGGTCTGGTGCTCTCTCCACTAGCTGTCAGAAAGACCTGAGTTCAAATCTAGCCTCAGGCACTTTCTAGCTGTGTGACCTTGGGCAAGTCATTTAACCCAGTTGATCTTATCTGTGGTTTCCTACTGTAGTTTCCTGATCTGTAAAATGAACTGGTGAAGGAAATGGCAGACCACTCCAGTATCTTTGCCAAGAAAACCCCAAATGGGTTCACTGCGAGTCAGACATGACTCAACAACAACAAAAAATTTTTATGTATCTTCTTATGGACCATTTCACTTTTGTCTTTATATTCTCAGCTCCTAACACAGTACATGATATGTAGGTGATTAATAGATGCTTATTAATTGATTAAATCATATGATGTTATGATCTCTTAGTCATCACTTTCCCTTTCTTAGAGCTCAAAGGAAGACTCAGGGATAGATAAAGTATTCAGCTACCTGCAGTGTAATGAGAAGCCCAGTAAAGGACACTTTTGATATAACTTTTTTTTCCCTTAATGCACAGATTTGAAATATCAAAGAATCAGATTATAAGGCCACATGCTTTTAAGGATAAATGTTCCTACTCTTCATAGAATATTGGAATTAATTTTATTCTAAACCATATTGCATGTGTTAGTAATGCACAGAAGAGCACAATTCTACAACCTTGCCTTGACAGTGAGAACACTTTGCCTTGGCTCTGCCTTTGATTAGTGATGTCGAGAAATTTGATCCCCAGACACTTGATCACCAAAGACCTCAGGTTTTTGTCTCTGGCTTACAGGTGAATTTGGGATTCATAGGATCATTGGATTTAGAAGAAATGCCCATGTAATCTAGGTCAGGAGTTCTTAATGTTTTTGTGTCATAGACCCCTTTTGCAGTCTGCTGAATCTCTGGACCCTTCTCAGTCATTTTAAATGCATAAAATACAATATATAGCATTACAAAGAAAACCAATCATTTAATTTATCAAAACATTTTTTTAAATAACCAAGCTAACAAACCCCAGGTTAAAAACCTCTGATTTTAAAGTAACCCCTGTGTTTTACAGAAAAGAACACTGAAGTCCAAAGAGGTGACATGATTTATCCAAGGTCACCTGACTCCAAATCTATATATTTTCCTATAAAACATTCCTGCCTCCTAAAAAGATTCCCATCTGTGAGCTTGTTTTCTGACCCTGAGCTTCCTTCCTAGTTCCCTCTCCATCTCTCGTAATAGAATCTACTCTTTGCCAAGACCTTTAGTGGTGTCATTAGCCTCAGGTATCAAGGACAAATAAAAAGCATATATTTGTTTGAGCTCTGTTATACTAACATGAGCAGCTTTCTCCCTCCAGCCACCCTGGGGCACAGAATGGTTTATTTGAAGTTCTGTTTGGTTTTTTTGGTTTTATTTTTTTCTTTTAATTTTATTTTTGTACCATGCCACATAATTATACAGCTTCTTTGGAACATTTTGTCGTCTGGGAGATTTTCTTCAGAAAGTCTAAAGAGCGTAGGCATGTAGGAACTTGGCCAAGATCTGCACAGAGCTATATTTATACATATGCAAAGAGGAATAAATAAATTAAGTAAGCAAGCAGATACAAAATAGGAATTTTCTCCCAAGGCATGGACTTAGTTGCCTTCACTTCTCTCTTCTTATGGGACAGGAAGGTCTTTTATAGATGTGATTTCACCTTTAAGTTCACTTAGAAAAACCAAAGGCCTAGCAAGATCTGACAATCAACTGTAAATCAGCCAATTAATCCCAAAATATTTATTAAGTATATTCTGTGTGCAGAACATTGAGATAGGTGTGAAGAGGGAGGCAAAGTTTAACTTTGACCTTGTCCTTGTCCTCAAAAAACTCATAGTCTAATACATATGCTAGAAAAATCCCGGGCCAACTAAGATTTTTAAGGTTATTTGGAGATATAATATAAAGACATCCAGGCTTGGAGTTAGAAGGGATAGATTTGAGTCTAGGACCTACCCCATAATATCAATAAGCACTTATAAATTGTCTACCCTGTACTAGGCACTGTGCAAATCACTAAGGATGCAAACAAAGGCAAAAACAGGGTCTGCCCTCAAGGAATTTATCCTAAAGGGGAAGAAAACATGCAATGAAATCAACTATATGCAAACAAAATATTTCTCCCTCCCTCTCTCCCTACCTCCCCCCACCTCATAAATTAAAGATAATTACAGGTAATCTATCCAACAGAGAAGTCATGAGTATTACTAGCAGTCACTAATTAGTTGTGGGACAGGGAAGGCACTTGGCCTCTCTGAAATTCCCTTTTCAACCCCTATAACAGGAATACTTGCACTGCCTATATCAGAAGTTAGCTACAAGGACCAAATGGTCCTTGTATGAAGTTCTTTGAAACCTAAAAGTGCTATATTAAAGAGAATTATAATGCAGTGTGGTACAGTAGAAAGAACCATGGGCTAGAAGTTATCCAATCCAGGCTGTGGCTCTCTGAGTGGCCATTGCCAATTTGAGGTTGTTGGCTCTGACTTCAGCTAATTCTGACTTCTTCAAGTGGGAGATCATTCTTCTGTCCTCTCACTGTCTCTCTGACTTAACAAAACCAAATCTTCTGAGGCAAATGTCTCATAGGCATCTCCAAATGGGGCTCACTGTTTTGATGAAAGAGTTTATCTCAAGTGCAAGTAATGTTCCATTGCTAATAGACCTCTTTCAGAGCCTTATATTATTAATGCTAGTTTTGAAGGGTTCTTAATTTTTCATTCTTTGCATTCCTCGGAAAGGGCTAATTGGCTCCTGTATTTACAGATATGCCAAGACAGAAATGGGCCTTCCTGCACAAGGGCTGAAACATACAGATAAGCTTTCTTACCTACAGAGCAGGATCTGCTCCCTCCACCCCCTTCCACCCTCATTGACTATAGTATATGTATATATGTGTATATACATATATGTGTGCACACACATTTTTTTTTTTACTCAATACACTCAAACTGTTTTAGCATGTGGTTTGAAGGGCCATCTGAGGTAAAGCCCAACTAAGGTAGAGTGACTAAGCCTTGTTTTAGGGCACTCAAATTTGAACAGTTCTAGCAATATAGGAAAGAAAAAAACATCCCTGAGCTTACTTAGTACCTAATTAGAAGGTATAGTTAGTTAAAACAAGATGCTAACAGATGGCTTGTAGCTCATATGCTTCACATGCTGACTGTCTCCCTGGACCCACCATGGCTTTTTGGGCAGTAGCTAGAGAGGGTTAGGTAGACTGAGATCTCTAACCCATATTCAGTTGACACTGTCTTAAAAACTGATGTAAAGGCATATTCTGTGCTACTTTTCTGAGCCATGATTTCTGTTTGCCAAATCACTAGTTAAAATTCTGATCTGGACCGTGGTATATATAGTGAAATTACTATATGACAAAAAAGAAGAAGATCTGTCTTTGAGTCCTGGCTCTGCTACATACTCAGTGACCTTGGGCAAGTAACTTCCTTCCTTGATACCTCAGTTTACTTATCTGTAAAGCTAAGCCACCAGCCTGGGAAATCTTAAGTTCCTATTTAGGGATATGATATGATATTATCATTCATAGATGGGAACATCTGCGGAAGCCTACTCAGTGCCACTGAACAACAAAGAGGGTTTTATAAAGCACTGGAAAACACAAAAATTCTTTTGTATTCAGGCTTGCAGAACTGTGCCTATGCATAATTTACATACCTCTGCCCTGCAGTCACTTAAGTTGAAGAAGGACTGCCATAAATTTAGGTCTGCATATGGTAATTTATTTCTTATTTATTTTGCTGATTGACTGCTAGGGGCCCAAGATCTCCCCAAGCTACAGCTAGAGTTCCTGTATGGAAGGAGTTCAGGTGTGGTAGAAGTAGGAAAGAAAAAAAAACTATAGGAGTTAGAGTCAGAAGACTGTGGTTGATTCCTAAATAATAATAATCATAGTTAACATTTATGTAATACTTATTATATGCCAGGCACTGTAATAAGAGCTTTGCAATTATTATTTCAATTGATCTTTACAACATCCTTGGGAGGTAGGTGCTAGCATTATTATTATTGTTATTATTATTCCTTTTTTACAGATGAGGAAACTGAGGCAAAGAGAGGTCAAGTGACTTGCCCAGTGTCACACAGCTAGTAATAATGTCTGAGGTTGAATTTGAACTCGGATCTTCCTGGCTCCAGGCCCAGTGTCCTATCCCTTGAACCATCTCTCTGCTTTGCTAGGCCCCCTTACTACCTTCCACATACCTAGGGGTATGTGATCATAGGCAAATGACTTTACCTGCCTCAGTTTTCCCCTTTTTAAAATGGGCACAATGATATTTGACATTTAATAATAATAACAAACCATTAAGAATAACATTAATAATAGCAGCTAACACTTATATAGTACTTTAAGGTTTGCAAAATGCTCTCTAATATACTATTTGAGCTTCATAACAACCCTGGGAAGTAAGGGCTTCATAATCCCAATTTTACAGATGAGGAAACTTAAACTAAGAGAGGCTATGTGCCTTGGCCAAGTTTGCACAGCTAGTAAGTGTCTGAGACTGTATTTGAATGTAGGTCTTTCTGAATGCAGTTCCAGTGCTCTATCTACTGCTACCTAGAAGACGTATTGCTTGAATTTGGGAAATTACATCGCATTTTTAATGTATTCTTTTATACAAAGATCCATTTTCGAATGTAAATATACTCCCAGTGATGCTTATGGTTGGGAATCTGGGAAATAAAATCTCTGGGGAATCAAAGTCACAGGTGGGCAGAAGGGCAATGGAGACTTGCATGATGAGTCCACATAGGATGAAGTCTATTTCTGAGGATGTGCCTTTATGCACAAGAAAGGCTTAAGGAATATCACTGAGCACATATGATCAGCAAAGGAGATATAGAAGTTATATGGCAAGAGGGACAGATAATATATGGAGAGCCTAAGTGATCCATTGGTACTTGTGAAATGTAGAGACTCAGAGGAAGGCTTCCAGCATTCTGATTACTGCAGATTCTTTGGGGGTGAGGATCTCTAGAACATGTATAAGAATTGCATGGGATGATAAGGCATGCATGGATTAGGACCTGCATCAATGGAAGGAATGCCAACATTGATGAGATCATTATTATATTATATAACTAATAATTAGATGAAGGAAGAAAAGAGGATTAGGAAGGAGGAATGTACAGCAAAATGTCCATTACACTGAGTGTGGGGGAAAGAATGAGCCATTCTGGTTAATTTAATTTCCTGTGTCACTGATAATGAGTCCCCACATCCCTTCTGTTTTAACCCCTATGGATGAAAATTACTTTTGCATATTTTAGGTTGCTTAACCTACTGGGTCTCCCTCTGTATTTCTTTTCTTTTGTAAAATAAGAAGGTTATGCTAACTGTCCCCTGAGATCGCTTCCTAATTTAGAACCATAATCCTATTATCTCATTTTCTTGTTATAATAAGTAATAAGAATAAAGTCCCTCTCGTTTGTAAAGTGCTTTACAATTTAAGAAATATTTCATATACTTTGTCACATTTGATCCTCACAATAATCCTGGGAAGTAAGGAGGGTAAACATCCCCATTTTTCAGATAGAGATTCCAAGGTTAACTGACATTAAATGACTTATTAACATTCCCACAATTTACTAAATTGTAGATTTGTGAATAAAGCTCAGGTCTTTGGACTACAGTTCCAGCCTTCCTTCTACTACACCACCTAGCCCAGTAGGGCCAAAGAACCATCACTGAATCTGCTGCCTGAGTATCCTGCAGGGACATAGTGTAATCATTGTGCACATTAATGACAACTGCCTAGGACTACAGATGAAGATGGAGAGGATTCAAGAGACCAGGAAGAATGTGTGCTGAGTTCAGGACACACTTTGATAAAAATCTGCCTTTAAATCTCTGATGTTCCCTTGATTCATCCCCTTCTTTAAATTACTTTGACAGCACCATAATTCAGATCCTCATCACCTCTCCCCTGGAAATTATAATAAATTCAGAGTTGGATTCCCTTTGTCCAGTCTTTACTTATTCATCTGATCCTTTGCACTCCTGCCCAAATCATCTTCCTAGTTATAAACCTGTCACTTCCCAGCTCAAGAACTGTATTTGGTTCTCTATTGCCCATAGGAGAAAATGCAGACTCACTGCCTTAGGAATAGTAATAGCTAGCATTTACAAAGTGACTTAAAGTTGGCAAAGGGTTTTTCCCTTTCTTGTGTGTGTGTGTGTGTGTGTGTGTGTGCATTTTAGGTGCTTTCATTATTTCCATTTTATGGATTTTATAGTTAAGTGACTTGCCCAGGATCACACTACTTGTAAGTATCTGAAGCACCTTTGACCTAACATTTTCTTGACTCAAGACCACCACTCTATCCAATGTATTGCCCGGTTGCCCAAGGTACCTAACAAGCTAGACTAGCATTTAAGGTCTTCCACAATATAGTTCTAATCTACCCTTTCCTCCTTTTATTCCCCAAGGTCATCCTCTTTACATATTTTATATTCAAGAAAAGTGAAGCTATGCAATGGTCCCTAATCTCACTCTGTCCTCTTCTGCTTCTCTCATTAGACTACTAGGGTGGGGAACCTTCAGCCTTGAGGCTAGGTCCTCAGGTGAGGCCCTTTGACTGATTCCAGACTTCACAGAACAAATCTCCTTAATAAAAGGATCTGTTTGGTAAAACTCAGACTCAGTCAAAAGGTTGCACCTGAGAACCGAGAAGAGCACATCTGGCCTTGAGGCGACAGGTTCCTCACCCCTGGTCACTATACCATGCCTTCCCAACCCAAGTGTGTCTCCTTTTGAATTAGAACGCCTTCTCTTCTATCAAAGATAAACTTAGGTGAGAGAAAGTCACATGTAATATATGCGGAGTTTAATTTCTGCCTCAGACATTAACTTGTGTGATAATAAACAAATTACTTAACTTCAGTTTTCTCATCTATAAAATCTAAATAATATTATTTATACTATCTACCTGATAGGGTTGTTATAAAAAAAATACAATGTAATTCTCTCTCTCTCTCTTTTTTTTTTTTTTTTTTTGGAGAGGGGAAGGCAAGGCAATTGGGGTTAAGTGACTTGCCCAAGCTAGCAAGTATCAAGTGTCTGAGTTCGGAGTTGAACTGAAGTCCTCCTGACTCCAGGGCTGGGGCTCTATTCACTGTGCTACCCAGCTGCCCTAATGTAATTCTTTTTTTTTTTTAAGCAGTCAGGGTTAAGTAACTTGCTCGAGGTTACATGGCCAGTTATTTCTGGGTGTGCTGCTAAGTATCTGAGCCCGGATTTGATCCCCAGGTCATCCCGACACTGGGGCTGGTGCTCTTACTCGCTGAGCCACCTGGCCACCCCTAAGCAATTGGGGTTAAGTAACTTGTTCAAGGTTACAGGGCCAGGTGTTTCTGGGTGGGTGCTAAGTGTCTGAGCCCGGATTCGATCCCCAGGTCATCCCGACACTGGAGTCGGTGCTCTTACTCGCTGTGCTACCTGGCTGCCCCAATGTAATTCTTAAAACACTACAAAAATAAATTGTTATTATTGGTGATGTTCTCCTCAGAAATTATACATACCCCCCACCCCAGCTAGATAGCTAGAAGCAATCTCTTCCCTCATTTTTCTTTCCATTCTGTCACACCTTTACTATGCATTTAATGTTTTTGAGCCTTATATACTCTTTATTTCTGTGTATGTGCCTCTTCCTTACTATGCTATACACTCCTTGGCATGATAAAGCATAGAGGCAGAGAGTCTCTTAAAGATACATTTAATCTAGCCCCCTAGTTCATCCCTCTTGAGCTCTCCAAATGTTAGTGCCCTCTGCTTTCAAACTCTGTCCTCAGAACTCTGTAAATAGCTTCCATTTACTTATCCGTGTCCATATTGTTTCTCTTCAGTGGAAGGCAATGAGGGGAGGGTCTGTTTCATTTCAGGCTTCATATCCCCATCACAGTGCTTGGAACATGACATGCACTTAAAAACTTCTTTAATTGAATTGAATAATAGTAAGACTAACTTCACACAAGATATAAGTGGTACAGCTGAATTTGGACTGAAATCTTATGACTTATCATAGTATAGTAGCAAGAACAATGGCTCTGGAACGAGAATACCTGAATTCTAGTTCAATTCCGATTATCATTTTCTTCGTGATTTGGGGAAATCTCATGACCTCCCTAGCTTCAGTTTCCTCATCTGTAAAATGAAGAACTTAAATAGCTGACTTTTAAGGTGCCTTCAGACTCTAGAGCCATGATCCTATGGACCTGTCCATGAATGTTAAAGCTCTTTCAAATCTGTTGTTATTCAGTTGTTTCAGTTATGTCTGACTCTTCATGACCCCATTGGGTTTTCCTGGCGAAGATACTGAAGTGGTTTGCCATTCCCTTCTCCAGTTCATTTTACAGATGAGGAACCCGAGGCAAATAGGGTTAAATGACTTTCCCAGGGTCATACAGCTAGGTTAGTAGCTGAGGTCACATTTGAACTCAGGTCTTCCTGACTCCAGGACCAGCAGTTTATTCACTGTGCCATCTAGCTGCCCTTCTTTCAAATTAGGCCAGTTCTACTGCCTTACAGGCAAATACTTGCATTTTTATCTTTGTATCCTAGTATCTATAACATTTAATAAATTTAATTTAATAAACAATCGTTAAACTGAATTGAATTATTTTAAGATTTGCTACTTTGGTCTAAAGGTCCAATGAAGGGGGAAAAACTTAGCTAAATAAATGTCCTAAGTAATTGTGTTTCTGCTAGTCATTTAAAAAAAATGAAAATCATCCCCCTTTGTAAGTCACATCGTTTCAATATAACAAGTATTCATAAAGACCCTACTGTGTGTTAGATTTTGTAGAATGTATAGGGGACACAAGGACAATGTAGGAAGGCAGATGTACTAACAAATGTTATAAGAAAAGGATTCCTATAATAGCATTTGAGTGGAGCTTTGAAGGGAGCTATGTATTCTAATCAATAGAAATGAGGAGAGAGCATTTCAGGAATGTGATACAGCCTGTTCAAAGGTAAAGGAGTGGAAGATGGGATGTCATGTATAAGGAACATCTTCTAGGCCAACATGGTTGGAAAACAGAGTATAAGGAAAAATAACGTGAACTCTATCTAGACAAATCAGTTGGATTAAAGAGTGAAGGACTTTAGAAGACAATTAGAGGAGTTTTTATTTTATCCTAAAGGCAACAGGAGTCACTAAAGTTTTTTGAATAAGGGAGTAACTTGATCAGAACTGTGCTCTAAGATTATAAATTTGACAGCTGTGCATAAAATAGATTATCTTGTAGCAATAATGGAGATTGCTGCCTCTTGGCAAAAACACTCACCCGCAAAACATGAAGATGGTGCTGGAAGAGGCATCATAGGGCAGAGGGAGCGTCTGCTGCAGACATAGCTGTTCACAACCCCCATTGAAACCATCTGAACAATCAATCCCTTTGGAATAGTCATAGCAGCCAGTACCATCTTTCATTGGTTTCAGCTCTTCTGGGCACTGCAAGAAGAAAGCAGAATTCTGGAGACTGGGGACATAAAAGGGTATCCTTCATAACTTCATTGAGTATTACAAATAGGAGAAGCCAAAAAGCACAGAGTATTAGTATATAAACTGCAGATTTAGAAGGAACCTTAGAAAAGAAAACACTGTAACACAATAGTATCAGAATTTCTCATATCTTCAGGATGCAGAACATTAAAGTTAGGAGAAACTTTAGATATCACCTAATCAGTCACCCAATCAACTGATCAAACCAGCATATATTAAGCACCTATTATGTGCCAGGAACTACTAGGGATAAAATGACAAAAATGAAACAGTCCCTGCCGTCAAACATCTTACATTCTAGTGAGGGAGACAGTTTGTATATAAAAAAAGCATATACAAAATAAATGCAAGGTAATTTTTTGAACACAAGGCACTAGGTACAGGATGGAAAAAAGAAAAGCTTCACATTTCTTGAAAAGAATTTTGAAGACACAAGGGATTTAAAGGGTCAGAGTTTAGGTGGATGTGTATTACAAGCAAGTGGGACAATTAATACAAATTAATGGAGATGTGGGATGCATCATTTTAAATGAGGAAACAGGTCTAGAGACAAGAAATGACCTGTCCAAATTAACACATTTATTAAGTGGTAAATTCAGCACACAATTCATTCTTTGCTCTGGAAGGACAGTCTTGTATGAACTGCCTTCTACAACCTGGAAAATGAAAGGGGGAGGGGGAGGCCCAGAACCTACTTATTCCTAGATGAAAGTGTAAAAAAAATCAAAGGATATAGTGAAGCAACAAGAGCATGTCAAATTCGCATTTTTGGGATACTTGGCTCATCCATCCTCTTACAGCAAGTCACCCCTTTCACATGCATAGGGCATGAGGAATGAAAAATGCACTGTTTTAAATGTGAAGAAATTATCTTTATTACAAATGCCAAGTATGCATGCTAAGCAATTAAAGAAACATCATTCAATTCAAATCCTGTCTCCTCCATGAAGCCTTCCCTGACCACCATGACTGACAGTGACTTTTCCCACTTCAGTACTTCCATAGCTCATGCTTTCTAAGACATAAGCCATTCACTGGGATCTTTGCATTAACTATCTAAATGGTTAGTTTTTTTAAGGGTATATGATTTGTCTTCCCACCTATAGTACGTTATGTTGGGGTAGATACTATGCTTCATAGTAGACACAATTTAAATATCTGTTGATGCTGAGAGAGAGGGATAAAAGAAAAAAATAGACCCCAACAGACCATTCTGCTCCAAGAAATTGAATAACAGAAGATTTTTAAATATGCAAAAGCAAAAAAATCTTAAAATATCTCAAAGGCCATGATGAGGATGATTAAATTAAAAGGCGAAACTTAAAGTTTAAAGTCATAAGAAGGTAGATTTTTTTGTTCAATATAAATAATTCCCATGAATCATAGCTATCCATCAGTGAATTGGACTGTCTCAGGAGGTAGTGAGTTTCTTGTGACTTCAGGGATATTCAGAGTAACAGGATGGTCCACTTTGTCAGGGATGTTATAGGATGAATTCATGCTTAAGGTGGGGTGGGGCAAGGGGACATTGAACTAGATAACTTCATATGCCTTTAAGATTTCTGCATATGGGGATTATTTATTTCCTTTAATTTTATGCAGTTAACCCATCCTTTACATCTTGGACAGAAGGAATGTAATCTGATGCTCTCCTGCTTTCTAAGAGGAAATTAGGTGCTGGTTTTTCCACAAATATTAAAACCCACAGCCAGACCATTCTGATCCGCCATGACAGTTCCCAAATTTAAATGCTCTTTCCTATGGCTTTCCTTTTCTGCCTCACTCCTGCTATTTCCTCCCCCTTCCCACCAGTCCTTGAACAACCGGAAAAAAAAAGCCCAAACAAAAAAGGTCAATCCTTTTGGAAAATAAATTGCATAGCAGAACAGCTCACAATTAAAAATGCATTATAGAGTTTCTGAGGATGAGTTTGACTCAAGCCGACACAGGTGCTTGTGAAGGCAGGTTATAAATGGCCTCTGTCAAGCTGAAGAAAGGTTATAAAACTGCTACATTTGGTGCTTAAAAAAGAAAATCAATTTTCTATGTGAGTGAAATGCCATACATATTAATAAAAGTTCAGGAGATCTCTTGCTCCTGTAGGGCTCATCTCTGGACAGAAGCCACCAGGGCATGATGGATTCCTGGCCAGTGGGCCATTAGTGTGTGGCCAAAGGCCCATTCTGCCTGCCTTGGGTCACTGAGAGACCAAAACCTGGAAACAGTCCTGCTGCCTTTTTATCAAGCAATGGGAAGTATCTCAGACCTAGGATCAGGCAAATAACTTTTATCAGCTAGGCAATGAACTCTCCTCACCCACTCCCATGCTGACTTCCTTCATTCTATTTTGGCTGATGACCTAGGCTTATAGAGTACTAGAGTTGGAGACACCTTAGAAGATAATATATCAGAATGTGATGAGACCTTAGTGCATTGATGGATAAAGCACAGAATACTGGACCTTGAAGAGGTCTTAAGACATAGAATGTTACAGCAACCACCTCCGAAATCATCTAGTTCAATATTTAAATTTGGGTCCGTGAACTTAAAAGCAAAAAAACAATGCTGTTCTTCAATATAATTATTTTCCTTTGCAATCCTATGTATTTTACTTTATGGATTTGACAACATTATTTTGTGAGGGAGTCTATAGGCTTCACAAAACTTCCAAAGGGGCCTGTGACCAAAAAAAAAATACCAAGAATCCCTTGTCTATTCCAAACCCTACTTTTTACAGACAAAGAAATAAGACCAGAGAAATAATTTTGTATTCCCACAGTCACACAGGCAACTTGACAGGAGTAGTGCAGCCTGAGCATCAAGAACCAAAGCACAGGGTTTGGTAAGTCCTCTTTCAAGAGAACAGACTATGATTTAAGACAGAGAAGGAACACATGTTTCTTGGGGAACATCATAGGCAGCCCTTGCGTGGAGGAGTGCCACAATATTTCAGCTTAGCTTTGGTCTCTGTCTGTCCCCTCTCTTCCTCCTGAGTTTGCTTTCTCCTTTCATAACCTGATTTTTAATCACTGCACAGCCATTTGTTTCTGTTTCTAAATGTGCATTTTAATGTTCATTAATTATGGGATGCAAATTGCTTTGAGTGTAACATTTGTAAAGAACAGCTTCTCCTTACCCTCTCCCCCCCCTCCCCCCCCCCAGGATGAGGAGGCAAGCATGAAGGCCAGCTGCTCCACACAGGAAAAGGAAATTAGAAGAGAAGAAACAATGATAGCAACAATGACGATGGGGAAAACCGCAGCAACTTTTCCTTTGGCCTGAATGAACTGGTGAGGGATCCCTGTGGAGGCTATAAGCAGAAAAGCCTGGCCTGACTTTCTAAGAACTGGCTATTTAGGAAAAAACTCAGCAGCCAACAAAGGGACTAGAATAGAAACTTAAACTTCAGAGGGGTGGGTGGGGGAAGATGGAAGGGAAGGTGGAAGCTTGATGAACGAAAAGAAGTATACAGAAGGGATGAGGGTCCAGCATCGGAGAAATAAATATGACTGGGGAGGAAAATCAGGAGTTTCCTCAGTGGCAATCAGACTTCAATAAAGCAATGGAAGTGATTATGTTTTCAGAGAAGACTTTTTTTTTTAATAACAAGATCCACGTTGATGAGTTCATTGACTTGACTGGGGTGAGTAGTAAACTTTATTGTGAAGAATAATTGTATCCTTGCTAGATATGATGTTTCGGACAGAAATCTGGTATTACCTGCCAGTCAGAGCAGCATTTTTATGAGGGGTTTCAGGATTTCCTGAGAGCTTAGCCATATAAATGAGCATTACAAGGTTGTGGAAAGGAAGGCCCAGAGAGAAGAGGAAACTTGACCAATGTCAGAAAGCATCATCTACCTAGTGGAAAAGTTAGCACTGGAGCCCTGGCAATCTCTTAGCTTCTTACTTAGTGCTCTTTCCATTACAACATGCCAATTCTATCCAAGTTCAAATGGCAAGGATGTTCCTGTCTATAGCTAATCAGCTCACAGGGACTTGGGAGAGATTGGAACTTTACTCAAGTTCCTTATGGGGATGGAAAGGGTCTGTTTGCCATAAGGACTAGGCATTGTGGAAAGACCAAAAGATGAAAAAGAAGATGAAGTCACTAAGAGCATGAAGGTGGCTGATATAGGTTTATTCACAAAATCTTACAAGACATCAAGATTAAAATCCATAATTTTTCTATTTCGTTTATAATCCTACAGAGTTCTCCTCTTTAGATAAGAGGGAAGAGTTAGAGACAAATATAAGGCCAGACTACTTCTCACAGAGGAGAGTAAACAAAGGGCCTACAAGAACACAGAATCAGAGCTGGAACTCTATCCTCTTATTTTACAGGTAGTGAAATGGAACCCTAAAGAGAGGAAATGACTTACCCAAAGTCACACAGGGAGAACTGGGAAGATCTAGACTTTGAATGCAGATCTTCTGATTCAACATGCAGTGCACTTTCCCATTAACAACACTGCGGTCTCTCAATTTACAATGCAGAATCCCAGAAGGTTCTAATAATTTCCTGAATGACAGTTTCATAATGGATGATTCAGGGAAAGTCCTAACCTTTCATGTTGACATTAAGGATCATAACTACCCTGTCCCTTTGATGACTCTAGCAGAGACACAATTCTAAGATAAATGAATTACGAGCAGCTTGATTTAATACAAAGAGTGCTGAGGCTGGAATAAGCAGACCCGGATTTGATTACAGTGCCTGGTGCATAGTAGGCACTTAAGTATTTATTGATTGATTTTGTTCTTTTTGTGTAATAGAGACTGGGTGATATAATGAATGCTAGGGCTGGCCTCAGAGCCCGGAGGACCTGAGTTTAAACTCACCTCTGACACTTACTGACAATGTGACCATGGGAGAATTACTTTACCTTTCAGAGCTCCAGGAAAGTCTATGAATCTAAGTTGATAAGAAGGTGCTAACCTGCACTGGTAAAGGGAATCTTTAACTGAAAAGTCTCTTACTAATGAAATCCTAGATCCAATCCATATCTTCTATCCTCCTTTCTTGTGGAAAAGATGAAAAGCTGTAGACTAAACAATAATTTAATTAATTGGATTCAGAGGGAGTTAAATAATCAAAATAAGAAAGTTATTAGTGGTTCCATTTCAACTTGGCAGTGCACTAGGGATTGGTATGTGGCCCGGTACTGTTCATCATTTTTATTAGTGAAATTACTTGGATAAAGACAAAGATGACATGCCATAAAATGTGTAGATGACACCAAGCTGGGAGGGATAGCTAGCCGACTGGATGGCAGAGGCAAGATACAAAAAGATGTCGACAGGCCAGGACATCGGGCTGAACACAGGAAGATTAAATTCAATAGGAATATATGTCAGGTTTACATTTGGGTCCAAAAAATAATTTCCCAAGTACAAAATAGGAGAGGCATGTTAAATAGCAGTTTCCTAGAAAAGCCTCTAGGAGTTTTACTGGATTTCAAATGTCTGAAGAGCAGTGCTATGTAAAAGAAGGATCTGATTTGTTTCTGGTTCTCCCCACAGGGCAGGACCCGGACAACAGGCAGAAGAGACAATATTGATTTATCAGGGGTGGCTAGGTGGCACAGTGAATAGAGCACTGGCCCTGGAGTCAGGAGGACCTGAATTCAAATGCAACATCAGACACTTAACACTTACTAGCTGTGTGACCTTGAAAATGTAAGTTTTGTCTCAAGAAAATGTCCTGATAGAGCTATTAAAAAGCAAATTCCCTCTAACTGGAGATCTTCAAGCAAAGGGTTAAACACCCTGTGTCCAATATGCCTTGTGGGGATGCCTTTGTAGATATAAATTAGAAAAGATTACAACAGATTAGAAAAGGTACCACTTAGGTACCTTCTAACACCAGCATTCCATAAGTGTGTGACTTTAAATTCCAGCTCTGAACTTTCCTACCTGTGCAAGTTACATGGACAAGTCATTTCATATCTAGTTACGAAAGCTTTCCCATCTCTAAGATGAATCCAATACCACTTTTATTATCTATTTCACATTAGTGGAAAAAGTAAGAATTTTCAAATTCAGAGGACCTGGGATTGACTCCCAGCTATGCTTGCTACCACTGTGACTTTGGTAAAATCCCTTAGCCTCTCTAGGTCTCACTTTCTTCATCTGCAAAAAAAAATTTAAAAAGTTGGATTAAGTCATCTAAAGTGTTTTTTTCATGTCTTGATCATATGAAATTTTATAAAAGGTGATTTGTAAACCAAAGGAGCTACAGAAAAGTTCATTGTTGGTGTTCCTGTGCTTGTTCATATGACCCAGGCGATATAGGTCGTGTTCTTAATAGTAGAATCTGCAAATAACAGCAGGGGAAAGATGACATGGCAGGTGCAACTGAAGATGTGGCGGGCTCTGTTTGCGTGTTCTCCCATATGATACCCTGCTCATGTAGCTGACACTGATCTCTGGTGCAGGGTCCCTGTGTGGGGGCAGGAAGTGGTCCCTCCCCCAGTCCCATTCTGCAGCTGTCACACACGGAGCTCTTCTCCTGGTCTCCATCAGTTATTGCCAGCATTGATTTGTATGGCCAGAGTAGCCTCAAGCCCATAATTACAGTGAGTTTTAATCAACCTTCCGTCAATTCAGCTGCAGTTCAATTTGTGATCTGCTGTGGCAGTGACATACAGGGGGGGTTATTTTCTGAAAAATGACTGGGGAAATCAAATGGCAGCTCATATGGTAGCCCTGCCAAGAAAAGCACCTCCAAGCCAGTTCCTGGCCCATATGGGGGTCACACACATCTGGAGGAAATGGGCCAGGATTAGCAGAAGAAGAGGCCATTAATCAGGTCCTGAAATAAATCATAGTCATGGGCTCTGCTGGAGAGCAGGATCTGGCTATGGAGCCTAGAGGTGATTCTCTGCCTAAAACATACAAAAACTGGTAAAGCTATTTCTCTGTTTCTTATCAACTAGATACATTAATGTTTTCATACACATGTTAAATGTGTCCAGCAGAGCGTTAGAAACTATGAGATGTAAAGCAAAGTATAAGACATTGTGTCCACTCTTCAGGAGCTCACAGTTGTGTTGGAGAGATGACTCACCATAGAAAATAGTAAAATAACAGCAAGAGACAGCCTGTAATTAGTTTTAAATCTTGTCAACAGAGTTGTGCAGTGAGAAGGTTATTTGTCACCCATGTTTCTTTCTTTTATTCATTCATTCATTCATTCATCAAACACTAAAGTGGCTATTATGTTCAAAGCCCTGACTCACCAGAGGGAGAGACATGGGCCTTTATGGAGTTTGAACATATGTGATATGTGATAATATATGATATTATATATGAGATAAATTATATGATAAATATGTGACAAATGATAAATAAATTATATAATAAATAAATATGATAAATCCTTTTTTTTTTGGAGGGGAGAAGGTAGGGCAATTGGGGTTAAGTGACTTGCCCAAGGTTACACAGCTAGTAAGTGTTAAGTGTCTGAGGTTGTATTTGAACTCAGGTCCTCCTGACTCCAGGGCCAGTGCTCTATTCACTGTGCCACATAGCCACCCCTGATAAATCCATTAGAGAGAAGCAGAGTACTCTGTGAGGTTGGGGAGGGGGGTTATACATACACACATATGCATATACACATTTACATATATTTGAATATATCAAGTAATTTGTGATTTTTCTTGATATTAGAACTACCTGTGCCAAAGAAAATCACAAACTCCCTCATACTATGAGATCACAGATTTAGAACTGGAAGGGAATTTAAAGATCTTCTTTTCCAACTCCCTCATTTTACAGTTGTGGAAACTGGGGATAGAGGAAGGGAATGAGTTTCTCATGATCATGCAGCTAGTTAGAAACAGAGGTGGAAGCAAAGCCTAGGTAGATAGAATCCAAGCAGTAGAACTTTTTCTATTATGCCGTGTTCTATATGAGGATCACTTGAAAGACCTGGGAATGTTTATTATGCAGGAGAGCAGATGTATGGAGGTCACAACAGCTGCATAGTATTTGATCTGTTTTGGAGAAAAAAGGATTAGGCTTATTGTGCTGGATTTGAGAGGGCAGGACTATACACAGAGGGTAAAAATTGAAAAGAGGTAGATTTATTACTAATGTAAGAAAATATTTCCTAATATAATTTAAGGCACTGTGTTATATGCTAGAAAAAAGTAAGGAAGAATAGGAAGAAGGGAGGGAAGGGAGGTAGAGAAGGAAGGCTGGGAGAGAGAGAAGGAAAGAAGTGAAAAAGGAAGAAAGGAAAGAGAAAAACCATCCCAGCCATCAAAGAGCTTATAATTTCCAAGTAGCTCTTCTGGAAGTTATGGGTTCTCTGTCATTAGAGCTCTTCCATCAAAAGGTAGATGATTACCTTCTGGAAATGCTGTAGAGGTGATTTTTCTTTTAGGTATGGGTTAGAGTAGATAGCAGCTGAGGTCATTTATTCATTTAGCAGGAATTTTTTAAATGTCTACTAAATGCAAGGCACTTTGTTAAGTGTCGGGATACAAAACAAGTTAAAAGACAGTCTCTGCTGTCAAGGAACTTAAGCTCTAAAGGAACATGGTGGTAAATTCCCTTTTCCTCATGGCTATTCTCCAAAGTCTATAATCACCTTGGAGAACAATTTGGAATTATGTCCAAAGGGCATTTCTGGCTAGGATCTAATACTTTTAGACTGAAAAACAGAGCTTGCTATTTCTTATCCCTTTTCCCCCATTCTTACATGAAAATCAAAAGGAAGTTAAAAGCATTTGTTGCCTTGTTTTGCTCATTACCTTTTAAGGTATATAAAATTGTCACTCTCAATTGGACACTGAGTACTAGGGTTGGAATTTGAGAAAGTTCACTTTATATTATACATATAGCCTCTCGCACACACCTAAAGTTTTAGACAGCAGTCATATTGGAAAGTGATAAGGGCACAGGAAATGAAATCAGAGTACTTGATTCAAATTTTAACTCTTTATAGACATTACCCATGTGATCTTGGAGAAGTCACTTGCTTTTTTTCTAGGGTTCACTTTCCTCAACAGTGAAACAAAGGGGGTGAATTAGATAATTTCTGAATACCTTTTCATATCTAAACCCTGTGCTGTAAGGTTGTTGGCTACTTGGCTGGTGGCTAGGTCATTTACAAAAGTCCTGGATTCCCATGCCACCATCTCTAGTGATTTAGATTGGTAAATAGATGAGGTGCTTGATTCTCAAGGAGTATAAAGTCAAAAAGGGGGCCAGAGGTGTGACTGCAAGAGTTCTAAGGTCAGAGACAGTCAATTAGAGGGGCCTAATTATGTCCATAATTCTATGTCCACACTGGAGAATCTTTTTTTTTTTTTTGCTTTTTTCATCTTTTTTTTTGGGGGGGGCAAATAGTATTCTAGTTTTCTCAAATTACATGTAAAGATAGTTTTCCACATTCATCTTTTATAAGATTTTGAGTTTCAGATTTTTCTTCTTCCCTCCCTCTTTCCTCCCCCCCAAGATGTCAAACAGTCTGATATAGGTTATATTATATATATGCAATCATGTTTACATATTTCCACATTAGTTATGTTGTGAAACAGAACAAAAAGGAAAAGTCACCAAAAAAAAACAAAAAAGTGAAAATAGTATGCTTTGATCTTCATTGAGACTCCATAGTTCTTTCTCTGGATGTAGATAGTATTTTCTGTTAGTCTTTTGAACTTGTCTTGGATCACTATATTCCTAAGAACAGCTAAGTCAATAATAGTTGATCATTGGACAATGTTGCTATTACTGTGTATAATGTTCTCCTGGTTCTACTCACTTCATTCAGAATCAGTCCATGTAAGTCTTTCAAGGTTTATCTGAAATTTGCTTGCTCATCATTTCTTATAGCTCAATAGTATTTCACATTCATATACCATATATTCAGCCATTCACCAATTAATGGGCATCCCCTCAATTTCCAATTATTTGCCAACACAAAAAGAACTGTTATAAATATTCTTGTATACACAGTTGCTTTTCTCTTTTTTATGATCTCTTTGGGATATGGATCTAGTGTGGTACTGCTGGATCAATGAGTATGCACAGTTTGATTGACCTTTGGGCATAATTCCAAATTGTTCTCTAGAACGGTTGGATCAGTTCACAAGTTCACCAACAATCAGGCTGGAAAAATTTGAGCAAAGTCAGCCAGACTTAACAGGGTGGATCCCATTGTATTCCCCATCTTTTGTAAGAAAAAAACACAATTCACACTGCTGCAGCTGCAGTCATGCACTGACATTTGCGACTCACTCCTGCTGATCAGAACCATGCATCAGAAATGATTTTATATGCTGCTTGGCTCTAAAAAGCATGAAGCAAGAGCCATTTAACATATGCTTATGTGGATATATATTTACACAGCTTATGTCAAGTGTAATTTGGGGTGGTTTACAGATTTTATTTTTTGCCAGAGAAAGCAATTTAAAAGAAAAAGAAGACCCAACCCAAATGGTGACAGATGTAGTTATAGGTTGGACCTGCTGGGATTCCCTGGATGGTGAGGGTCCTAGTAGTTGAGGGGCACAGGAATATATGAAAGTCAAGGCTAATAGGAACATAGAAATATACCAGGAAAGGACCTCAGAGGCCATCTCATTCAATCCTCTCTTTTTATGGATAAGCAAATTGAGGCCCACGGAGGTTAGTATGATTTTTAAAAAGATGGGTGAACAGAGTCAGCCCTGGGCAAAAATTATAAAGTGATTTTTAAAAGATGAAAGTAAAACTTATCTTCATTATTTGTTATTCCTGGTCTACCTCCACTCGGTGTCCTACACCATAATGCATTAATGCAGTCTGTGTACTCAAATACAAAAACAGCAAATATTTAGTGAGAGCTTAGAGTGAACACTGTGGAAGGTCCTGGGAGAGAGATAGAGTTGAAATGGGACATGATCCTGGCTCTCACAGAGTTACTGAGCTGGTATCAGAAGCATAAAGAACTATCATAACTGAGACTGTATAACTGGTGCATTCGAAAGCTATGAACCAGTTTTGTATGAGTTCTGAGGGATAAAGCGTCATTACAGTCTGGGACATCAGAGAAAGCTTCATGGAGGAGGTGGTATGTTACAGATAGATATGAGTAAAACAAAAACAAAGAGGACAGGTATTCCATATATAGGGAAAAGCATGAACAGAGAAATAAAGACAGAGAAACAAAGAGAGACAAAGATAGAAAGAGACAGAGAAATAGGGATGGGGTAGAAGACAGAGAGACAGAAAAAACAGATTGACAGAGACATATATATATATATATGTATATATCTATACGGGGGGAAAGGAGAGAGAGGGGAAGGAGAGAGGGAAAGGGAGAAAGAGAGACAGAGACAGATATAGAGATAGAAAGATGGAGAGACAGATGGAGAGTAGAAGAGAGTAGAGAGGAAAGAAAAGATGAGAGAAGGGAAGAGAAGAGGAGAGGAAGGGAGTAAAGGGAAGGAAAGAAGGGGAGGGGAGGAGGCAAAGGAAGGAGAGTAGAAGAGAGGTGAGGAGGGAAGAGTGAAACAGAGAGTCGGGATGGGATGCAGAGGCTTGTCTAGCTAAAGCATAGTGTATGTATGTAGATAAAAGTACGACATGATCAATATGGAAGAGCAGTATCACCCCTATTATGGGGGACCTTGGATTCCAGGCAGAGGAGTTTAAACTTTATTTGGCAGGTAACAGTGAACCCCTGAAGATTTATGAACAGAAGACTGGCATAACCACATATGCTCTGTTTGCCCCAGACTTGTCCCAGAGGACAGAAGAACAAAGAAGAGGGTATGTGGGGGAGTAGAAAGAAGGCAGATTTTGACTCAATATAAGGGAAAATATCTCCCAAGTGAGAACTCTATAAAAATAGATGAGTCCCACACCATAAGAGACTTTTAAGCAATGGCTGGAAAACCACTTGCTAGGGATGTTATAGAACATATTCTGCACCTAGGTGAGCTCTGAGATCCCTTCTAACTCATATTCTGAGAATAGGCAGGAGCAGAATGAAGGAAAACATTGAGTCACGGCAGGGCCCTGCTGTCTTCTGAGTGACCATGATGAGTAACGGACTACTTATATATGTTCATGGATAGACTACATGACAGATGCACACATTCCCTCCCCTGATACAGATTGCCAGCTATCCATGCCTTCCCATTCTCTTATTCTTGTCCATGTCTCCTTGTGAGTTGTCCACTGGGGATCTGCCTAGTGGTTACTATGGTTCTTTAAAGACTTAATAGGCACCAGTGCAGCTCTCATGCTGTTCATCTATTGTCCCTCCCAAAGGGTCCACTGATAATCATCCCTGTACTCAATGATGGGTAGTTTTTTTTGTTTGTTTGTTTGCTTTAATGCCATTCAATCAATCTCCTTAAAAGGCCCTTTAGAAGTTACCCTTGGGCTAGGAATTTCAGGCAAAGTTACAGCATAGTTGGGGGTAGAGGGTCCTCATCCTTACCCTTCAAATTATGCCAACTCTTCATTAAGCTGACATTGCCATTCTCCAAAATGACTCTTTGTCTTTCTTGGAGGCAACATGGCACAATGAAATGCTTGATAAGGTGTCCTAAAGACCTGGGTTTCAACCCTGACACTAGTTATGAAATCATGGATAAATTACTTAACCTCTCTCAGCCTCATTTTCCTTATCTGCAAAATGGGGGTAATGACACCTATAATACTTTGCAGGGGGGTATAATCAGGATTAAATGAGATTATTATATAAATAGGTTCTTGTTCTAGACCTATGATTTCATTAATATTGGTAACTTCCAATGTGGAAATTCCTTCCATAGATACAGATCAGCATTCACTTTTAAATTCTTATCTTAGAGAGATGTCTAGGCACTAAATGATTAAGTAACTTGTTTATGGTCATGTAGCCAGTATATATCAGAGGCAGGACCTGAACTCAGCTCTTCCTGTCTTCTATCCATATGCCACATTGACTCTCCAGTATTATTCATTAGTGTTATTATTGAATCATTTTCTACAGTCCCACTGACACCAAAGAAATGATGGAAATAATACAATAACTTCTCACATTTCTAAAGGGATTTTTACAAAAGCTTACAAGACAGCTCCTCATGATACCAGTATAAGGAGACAATGAGAGCATGAGGACTCTGAAGGCCCTGTCTTCATAAGTTTACAAATGGAAAGTTTTGGGGCGCTTAGGTGACACAGTAGATAGAGCACCAGCCATGGAGTTAGGAGGACCAGAGTTCAAATCCAGACTGAGACACCTAACATGTACTAGCCGTGTGACCTTGGGCAAGTCACTTAATTCCAACTGCTCTGCCTTCCCCTCTCCAGAAAGTTAAAAAAAAGAATGGAAAGTGTGGGCAGAAACCATGTAGGATTTGGTGTGGCTACACCTAGATAATTCCAGGTTAGGATCTTCAGGACACTTTAGGGCAACTATGGGTTGCTTAGTCCTACAGTGTGGAGTCTTCATTTCTTCTACCCACTACCAGAGGGGCCTTTGTCTCTCTAACATTTTTAGACCAGAGGGAAGAGTTAACAATAGAATTGTGGAATTTCCCATTGTTTGCTTTCCCTAGATTCACAGACTTTCAACAGATCAAATTTAATTTCCCTCTTCTCCAAAATAACCTATTTTAAATTCTTGGACCATTCACAGGGTTTCTCGTGGAACAAGTGAAAGCATAGTACTACTCTTACTAATAATAAAACTGTGTGCATTTCTATAACCCCTTGAGGTTTAATCCATGATTTCATAACTAGTGTCAGGGTTGAAACCCAGGTCTTTGTGACACCTTATCAAGCATTTCATTGTGCCATGTTGCCTCCAAGAAAGACAAAGAGTCATTTTGGAGAATGGCAATGTCATCTTAATGGAGAGTTGGCATAATTTGAAGGGTAAGGATGAGGACCCTCTACCCCCAACTACACTGTAACTTTGCCTTAAGAAATCTTATAATATATATGATATTTAATATTCTCATTTGCAGATGAAAGAGATTAAGGGTCAGAGAGTTAAATGATTTGCCCATAGTCTCACTGTTACTAAAAGTGAGAGCTTGGATTCCAATCCAGGTCTTCCTGTCTCTGGGCCTATCACTCTTTCTCACCAAACTGCCTCTCAATGAAGAAAGAAAAACAAAATAAACTTATTGCATTGCACAAGATGAAGTAACATTTTAAACTATGCCACTGAGCAACACGTGGTAGTTCTGGACCACTTGGGGTAAAATATATATGTATGGTGGCAATAAGAATCCAAGGAAAAGAAATAACCATCCCAGGATACAGAATACATTGGATTAAAGTAAAAACCCACACAGTAGAAAGTTTAATATGTTAATTTACAAAGGTTGAAGATTCAGATGCATTTCTTAGTGTTAAGTCTCCAGTTAAAATGCTATCTTGGACTCTTACTGACTGGGCAAGTCACTAAACAACTCTATGCCTTGCTTTTCTCATCTGTAAAATGAAAGGGCTGCACTTGCTAGGTTCTAAGGTCCCTTTTATCCCCAAATCTATAATTCTATGAATTTTCATTTTCTGGAAGAATGAATTTGAGTCATATTTCATGGCAAGGGTTTTGGGGACAGAATGGCCACTTCCAAACTCTTTTGTAGTTTGGGAGAAGATACAGAAATATGGAGCAGAAAGAACATAGGATTTAGAGTCAAAAGACTTTGGATTTAATCTGTCACTGACTACCTGTGTGACCTTGAGCAAGCCCTTCTGGATCACAGTCTCTTCATGTGTAAAATAAAGCCTGAGAAGAGATGATCTCTAAGAGCCTTTCAAATTCAACATCCTATGATCTAGGGATGCCCTTTCAATAGGCAGAGAAGGTAGAGGTGGGATACAAGGGGCACCTCAAAGGTCCTCACTGCAAATAACTCCTCAGATGTCTGGGATTTTGTGTTTAGTGATTCACGGTTTTTTGTAGAAAGATAACAGGACCAGGAAGGAAGAAAAGACCTGGGTCTTGATTCCAGCTCTAACATTTACTAGCTGAGTGATGCCAGGAATCTAAAGCATACAGAGTTTAAGTGATTTGGGAAAGATCACAAAGGTAACAAGCAAAGAACCAGGCTTTAATCCCCGAGTCTTCTGGGTCCTTACCTTGGTGTTTCCACTAGTATCAATTTACACATGAAGCTTATTACATTGTATTTCTGATATTTCTCTGAAATTCTTACCTGGCTTTCCTGAAGTGAGTTATCTTATTGTTAGAAAAAGCAATTTACTCACAGTCAAGGAAAATTAGTGTTAGAGGAGTTGATCAGGGAAGCAACTGACAAATTTGAGACATCCTCCCAATCAACTTGATGAGAATACATGACATAGACCTTCCACGGAAGTAGGCATGTGCCTAGTCCTGTGCTGAGAGGTTCTGGGGAGCTCCTCTGGCTGGTGTTCGGTAACTAAAACTGCCTCAAAGAAGGAAGTCTGAGGGGTGCATACTCTTGTCCAGAGAATCACCCTAACAGCATGTTCAGCTCATCTTTTTTTTTTCACTTTAGATTTCCAGATAGAGTAAAAGAGGTAGCAAGGACTAAAGGGTGAGAAGGAATTTCTGCCTCTGACTCACACATATTAGATGGTCATGACAGGAGGAGAACGTAGTAGGTAGCCTGTGCTTGTCCAGGAGAGCCGGAGAAGGGAGCTCCTACTTTTCCAGTTCTTGGTTATATACTTTTGCTTTTCGCTTCCTTTTCTAAACACACAATTGGAGACTAACAATTCTAAATATTTTTTTAGTTCCCAACCTTGGGGTTACTTTGTGGGTAATTCTGAATTCTAAATTCCCAAAGCTTAAATTTCCCAAGAAATCAAGAGTTCTTGGAATTGAAAATTGGGCATGAGCTTCACAAAAGACTTAACAGTTGCTTCTGGGAGAGAAAGGGGGAGGGAGGAAGAGAGGGGAAGAGAGAGAAAGAAAGGAAGAAGGAGAGAAGGAGGGAGGGAAAGGAAGAGAAAGATTTCCATGTAGTTATAAAACCAAAAGCATGAGCGACCAGGAAACCTAGACCTTGCCAACCTTCTGTGATATTGCTTTGAACTGCTTGGATGTGAATGAAAAATGTTTGTTTATCTTCCATCTTATGGGAGGGTATACAGGTCTGATGGGCCATTAGAGTGCTTTATTTTTCTGTTTTATTTAACGGACTCTAACGAGGTCTTTGTATCTCATGTAGTTTCTATGTTACAGGTTACAAAGGCTGTCCCTTACTTAATCCCCATATTGAACAATTAATTCTAGTATAGAGAGTGGGGATGTTACAACCCACTTTTAAGGAAATCTAAACACAAACTATGGCTAAACATTACTTAGGATGTTTTCCTGCCCCCATATAGAGTGGAGTCAATGAGTTGTAGACAGAAACTGTCCCATCTTGAGATCAGCCCCGCAAGATTAGATATGAGTCCTCATGAACCCAAATATCTCAGAGAAGAGCTGTGCCACTGGTGACTCTAGAAATTAAAATGAGTCTTCCTTGATTCAAAAGTCTATTGATTTATGATCATATGAAGGAACCAATGAATAAGAGGAAGACATGGTGGAGAACATTCAAATAAAGATAAAAGAAAGAAGAAATAGAAATGGCACCACCATCAGAGAAGAGTACAGAATGCCTGGACAGAAAGAAGGAAATGAGAAATTAAAAAAAAAATACCACAGGGCTGGCACAGAAGCATGATTAATTAGTAACATTCTCAACCCAAGTTGGAAACCTTGTTAAAACCTTGGAATTTTCTTCCTCTAGAACTTGGAATTTTCAAGATCTTAGGTATTGGCAGCAGCCATCCAGCTACTATCTTTTCTGCTTCAAAATATTTTTTTGCAATTCTTTGGCAACTCAAATAAAAAGTCTGTATGTGAGAGCAAAGGCTCATGGGAGCATATATTTTCTGAAAGGTGTCAGGGAAGGATTTGAGGACATATGAAAAGGGCAAAGATATTCAAACCAAATGACAATATAATTCCTGCAAGACTTAGCTGAGATGAATGTCATAATAACATATAATAAGTAACACAATATAAAGAAAAATGGACCTGGAAGTTGAGAAACCTGGGTTCTAGTACCAACTCTATCACCAGCTTAATGTGTAAGCTTGGTTAAGTCACTTCATGACCTTTGCTTTCTCATTTAAGCTGATAGTGTCAGCCCAGCCTACTTTAAGCTCACAGGCTTGATATGAAAATCTAATGAGAGTAGATTTTTTTAAATACAGAAAATTATTTTTGAAAAAGAAAAAAAGCACTATTATATTATTAGAATTGTTATTAGCAATAAGAATACTAATTATGAATAGTTCCAGTGTCATTCTGAGAATCAGAAAACAAGGTCTTACATTAATAATTACAGGCTACATTGGTCTTATACTTTCTCATTATTTCCAATATGTGAATATTACTTTCCCCGAACATGTCTAGCTGCTAAAGGCAGGAAACAAATATGCTTCTGCTCTAATCCTCTGCAATATCTAGTATAGTACCAGGTACATACTAGTTTCTATGTGCATCTAAGTGTCAGAAAAGCAACATCATAGTAGAAAGAGTACTAAGTTTGGAGCTGAGAGACCAGAGTTCAAAGTCCTGACTTTACCATCAACTGGCTGTGTGACCTTTGACAAACTGTCTGTCCTCTCTGGGACTCTTCATTTGTAAAATGAAGGAACTAGACTAGGTGATCTAAGAGGCCCATTATATTCCTCTTAATTTTTAACATGTGAAACCCATTAGCTCATAAAATCAGGGAATGTTCAAGTTTCAAGAGACATCAGAAATTATTTGGAATACCACTGATTATTTCTCATTTGATCTTCCCTACAACCCTGAGAGTTAGGTATTATTTTATAGTTAAGGAATCTGAGGCAAACAAAGGTTAAGTGACTTGTCTAGAGTCACACATCTAGGAAATGTCTAAGGCAACATTTGAACTCAATTCTCCAGGCTTAGCACTCTCCCTGTGGCACCACATAGCTGTATGGGGTACACTACTAACCTCACAGTGTTGTTTAAAAGAAAGAACTTTGTAAAACTAACGTACTCTATAAATGGGAGGTATTACTGAAACCCCTCTGAGGAGATTTACTAGAAACTGTATTAAGAAAATAAATTAGTAGTATTCCCTAATTCACTGAGAACCATATTTAAACATACATAGGATTTCTCTTTATTAATTTCAATTATCCTGAAGTAACTCATGCATAGAATTCAGAGCTAAAAGGAGCTTTAGAGGCTATATAGTACAAGATTTCATTTTAGGATGTAGAAATTGAGGCACTGGGATGTTGTGACTAGCTGACAGGTAGTCACTGTCAGAAATGGAATCTGAATTATGATGTTATGGCTTCAGAATCAGCCTTGTTTCCATTCTAACATGAAAGGTGGTCCAGCCTCTTCATTTTACTGATACGGCTTTGGATCCCACCTCAGACATTTATCAGCTGAGTGACCATGGTGAAGTCACTTACAATTTCTAAGCTGCGCTCAGTTTATTCTTCTATAAAGTGAGAATAATAACATAACTATTTCTTACCTCAAAGGGTTATTGTAAGACTCAGATAAGTACATATGAAACACTTCATCAATATTGCTAAGCATTTTCTCATTTTCTCCACCAACTGCGTCCGTGCCCTGGCTTCAAAGCTTAGCTCAAAACTGAATGCAATTTATTTCAATTCACATTTCTTTATGCACCAATTCTGTGCAAAAGTGGGCAGCTAGGTGGCAGCAGTGGCCAGAGCACAGGGCTTGGAGTAAGGAAGACCTGAGTTCAAATTTGACCTCCCTTAGGCACTTACTAGCTGTGTGACCCGGGCTAAGTCACTTGATCCTGTTTGCCTCAGTTTCTTTATCTGTTGAATGAGCTGGAGAAGGAAATAGCAAACGATTTCAGAGTCTTTGCCAAGAAAACCCCAAATGGGGTCATGTAAAGTTGAACATGACTAAAATGGCTGATCAAGAACAATAACAAAATCTATGCAAAAGTTTTGTACTAGGGGCTATTTCCACCTTCAAAGGGCCTTCCTTCCTGCACTGCTCCAGACCAGTCTTCTATCTCTTCTCACAGCCCCTTTTAGCTCCTTTGCTCTGGTTACAAATCTGGCACAAATCTGTAACATGCTCTCATTTTGTCATACAACTTCAGCTGTGCAAGGTCTTGACCTACTGAACTAGCACATCATGAGACCATGGAGTGAGACCTAGAAGGAACCTCAGAGACCACCTAGTTCAGCTCTTTCAATTTATAGATGTGGAAACTGAGACCCAAGTGACTTGCCCAAGGTCACACAGATAGTATTGGAAATAGGACTTGAACCTTGCTTGTCTTACTCTAAAGCCAATGTTCTTTCTCCTGTACTAAAAAGAGAAGGGCCATACCTTCTCCTTGCTTTTATCACCCATAGCACCCCCACTGTGCCGTGACAGAGCAGTGACATAGGACGTGCATGTTGATTGATTGAAACTGACCTGAGCATCACATTCTCATGTCAAGGATA
>NW_027187368.1:8838389-8906649 GCF_028583685.1 Petaurus breviceps papuanus | reverse complement strand
ATATATATATATAGAGAGAGAGAGAGAGAGAGAGAGAGAGAGATAGTGATAGTTTTTACTTGAAATAAGGGGGCTTGTATTCATAAAGGTATCAGGTGGAAAGAAAGCAAACTTAGAGTCTGAAGACTCACATTCAAGGTGCTGACTCTGTAATTAGTCAGTTGTGTGACCTTGAGAAGGTCATTTCCCCTCTCTCAGGCTCAATTCCCTCCTTTGCAATAATAGTAATAGTTATCACTTATAAAGAACATTAAGGTTTATAAAACACTTTACAAATAATATATCATTTGATTTTCATAACAACCCTGAAAGGCAAAAACTATTATCTCAATTATGTAGGTGAAGAACCTGAGGAAAAAGGTTAAGTGACATGTCCAGGGTCATGCAGCAAGTATGTGTCTGAGGCTAGATCTGAACTCAGGCCTTCCTGACATTAGGTTCAGCACTCTATCCAAAGAGCCACTAGATTACTCAAAATGTAAATGTAAACATAAATCTATATAGCAAAGGGGTATACTAGGTGTTTTTTATGGTCCTTTCCATCTCTAGAATTTTGTGATTCCTTAATTTCTCTGCCTCACTTCCTCTAAGGGTATTCCAAGGTGATGACAAGTCAGTTTCCATGAAAAAGTTTCCAACCTATTTATTCCTTCATTCTAAGCATCTCTAAGTACAGTTACTGAAAGCAGCCTATTAATTTGAAAGCCTTTCAACATGTTCCATTTTTACCCCTATCCTCCCTTTGAACCACTCTCAGATACAAATTACTGAACTATATATGTCATTTTCCCCCACCGGGATTAACTTGCTACACCCCTCTTCCTGTCCTCTCCTCAATAGCCCCAAACCTATATATTAATTATGTCTCCTCCTACCATCCCATTTCTTGCAGTCACCTCTGCCACTGAAGACAGGATTGGTGCCAATTCTTAGAATAGAAATCATCTACCCCTCTCTTCCTTTTAGGTCATGTCCTCAGGACACTGTCACATGTCCAAAGGGAGGAAACCCCTTTTGGTGCATTAACCATCCTGCAATGACTGTTCATGACTGCCAAGTTTTGGCAGCACACACCATTTTGGGGAATGACCAAGCCTTTACAGCCACTTAATCACTGGATGCAGATTTATTGCCTACTAACAGTTCATTCCTGTTTTTAATTCCCATCCTTCCTATCTCCTTTGCTTTATCTCTTACCTCTCTCCGATTGGGTTCCCTTAGAAACTAAAGAGGAAGAAGGAAAACCCAAAAAGCTTTAAAAAGACAAGCAGCCCCCACGGAGAGACAACACAAGCTGGGCTTGGAGTCAAGAGTAATGTGGGTTTGAATTCCAGCACTGATACTTACTAGCTACACAAATCTGGACAAGCCACTTGATATCCTTCAGCCTCAGCTGTTTTATCAGTAAAATGAGCATAATAACATTTACACTATCCATTGTAAAGGGTTGTGGTGAGGAAAGTGCTTTGTAAGTCTACGAGCACTATATAAATGGGAAAAAGAAACACATTTTTATTATACTTTTACTATCAAAAGGAATGCTAACGGGAACTCTTATTGTAAGATACCAAAGTGACTTCATGAGCTTCTCATGAAAAGGAAATGGAAATGATATCACAGAATGTCAAAGCTAGGAGGGACCCTATAGATCATCCAGACTTGTGGCCTGTGGAGAGATTTTAGGGGGTCCCTGACACTGGTTGGTAAAAATTATATCTATTTCAATATAAGTGATTTCCTTCGTAATCCCATGTATTGTATTTTATGTATTTAAAAACATTATTCTGAGAAATGATCAATAATTATACTTCACTAGATTGCCAGAGGGGTCTGTGACCAAATTAAAAAAAAAAGTTCAAATCTCCTGCCCCATTTGAATGTTCACATTTTAAAGCTGGGAAAACTGAATTCTAGGGATAGAAATTACTTGCCCAAGGTCATACAGTTAATCCACAGCAAAGATACTTCCCAAGTTGCAGCACGTTGTAGCAATAAATGAAATAGATTTGAAGTCAGAGAACATGGATTCCAATTATGGCCTCAATATTTATGACTTCCCCTAGGTTCTAGTTTCCTTATCTTCCTAAGAGGAAGAAAGCACAGAGAGCCATTGCAAGTGTAGGTTTCAAGGCTATATGATGAGATAAACAGCAGAGGATTAATTGGCACCTTTCATCTCCACATTACTGAAGAAGGCTAGGGAAAAGGGGACATATTTAGCTATAACAGGAAAGAGACTTGCTCCCTGAACCTTAGAAACAGTGGCCCCTGATTGGTCCCTACACCCAGTAAATGTACTCTTAGATAATATAAGACCCTCTGAGAAAAGCCACTTTATGCAAAAAGGCAGGTTAAGATAGCCAAAAGAATGCTGTATTTGGAATGGAGACATGAATTTGAATCCTGATGTGAACACAAACTCACAGTGGGATCTGGGTTAAATCACTTCCCTCCTCAATTTCTTCATCTGTAAAATGAAGGAATGACTAGATAATCTCAAAAGTCCCTTCCAGCTCTCAAATTGTGTAATTCCATGAATTCTTGCTGGATCCTGCCTCTTTCGGGGTAAAAATAGAGATATTAAACACACGCACACACACACGTGCACACAACTGTTCTTCCTGTTTTGGAACAGAGTGAAACCTGTCTCTTTCTTCCCTAAAACTCAGGTTCCAATTTCTTCCCACCTACTCATCTCTTCAACTTCTTCTGGACCAAATGACATACCAAACAGTTCATAATGAGGTGATATAAAGTGTCTCCTTCTTCCTCCACCACCTCTCCCCACCCCCAAAGTCTACCTGATCCCCCCACTCCCAAGTCCCATCTGGGAATCATAGCAGCCAGCGTCCAGGGAGGTCGGCCTCCCCCTGGTTATTAGTGCCTGGGCCTGCCTCCAAGGTGATTTCTCACTCAGCTGCTTCTCCTTTGCTCTTTCTCCATGTCCTACTTTGGTTTTTGTTTTCTTTAATTACAGCCCATTTTAGTCATTAAGAAGGATGAGGGGTGGGGAGGAGGAGAGATGCTTCATTTTCTCTGACTGACGTGGATTTCAATTTCCGCTGTGCTCCGTGCAGTGCCGAGAGGCTCTCGGCCTATAATTTATTGACAATTTCTATCTTAATACATCTTGACTTTTAAAAAGGCGGCATCTTGTTGTCTTCCCAAGCCATGCGTGGTAATCAGGGCCTCAATTGTTTCTGACAATATCTGGGAGGCAAGATTACTTTCCAGGGTGAAATGGTGAACTGAAGAAAAGGGAGGAATGGGAGGAAGAAACAAGCTGGAAAAAATGATACATGTGCGTTGCCCAATGTTTTGTGAGGAGGGAAAAGCTCAGTTGAGCCAGGCAAGCTGTTTCCGTAACGATCAGTCAAAGATGAGGATAATGACAACACCAAGACACATACCTTTAGCCACACAAAGGTGTACCTGCCAGACCAGGGGTGAGGAAACTGAGGCCTCGAGGACACATGTGGCTCTCTAGGTCCTCAAGTGCCACCCTTTGACTGAATCCAATCTTCACAGAACAAATTCATGTATGGACAGACTCAAGGCAGCAGGTTCCCCACCCCTGTGCCAGAGTTTTCCTGAAAAACATCTTTCACCATGTGGCCTCCCTGCTTAGTAAGCTAAAATGACCACTCACTGCTGTCGGAAATACAGTCCAGCCTTTAAACTCCTCCAGTCTGGTACCAAACCCTCTCCTACTTTCCTAAGTGGATTCCTCTCTACCCCACTGATCCCAGTTCAATCCAGGAAGCTCTTGAAAGCAAAAATAGGTGAAAACTAGTGGGAGATAGATAGATTTTGGCTCCACATCAGGAATTTTTTAAAAATCCAAACAGTTAGGCTAAAGTGCAATGGTACAGAACTGGAGCTGTGGAGTACTATAAACGAGTGACTGGAGGTCTTTAGAGATGGAATAGATACTGTAGACAGGATTTTTGCTTTGGACATAAATTCAGGACATCACAAAATCATTCCCATTTTCATCTCTTTGCTCATGGTGTTCACCTTCCCTGGATATACCTCCATACGTCTGAAAGGCAGTGTGGCTCAGTGGATTTGGATGCAGAGACCCTATGACTTTCAGATCTGTCCTTGGCCACCTGTGGGACCTTGGGCAAGTCATTAAACTTCTCCAGGCTTTAGTTTCCTCATTTGGAAAATGAGAAATCGGAGTAGATGACCTCTGAGGTCCTTTCTAGCACTAAATATGTGATCTTGTATAATCATTAACCATCAGGTCCCCTGAGGCGGAATACCTTTTCCACGAAGCATATTAAACTACTTAATCTATCTATGTGTATATATACAGATACAATAATATGTATACATGTGCAGAAACACATGAATTTATAGACATACATGTATGTTCGTATATGTACATACACATAGCCATCACAACCCATGTATATATAGTTATACACATATGTACACTGTATGTGTACATATATACACATGTGTGTTATATACATGTGTATATATAACAGAGAGAAGTCTGGACCTATTATTTCAGCAGTATAAGCAATCACAACTGTACAACTTTGAAAGCTTTAAGAACTATATCTGTTCAATACAATGACCACTCATAATTCAAAAGGAACAATGATGAAACATACTATCTACTTCCTGACAGAACCGTGGAGGATTTAGGATGAAGAATGAGGAGATACACACACAATACATACATATATACACATGAGTGTATGTATATGCACATGCATACACACATATATATTTAATATAAACAATCCGTTAGAAAATTTGTTTTGTTTGACTATAATATTTGTTACAAGGAATTTGTTTTACTTTTCTCTTTTCTCCCTCAATCGGGTAGAGAGAAAACAAATTTATATTAATTTTAAAAAACTCACTAAAACAGAGAGATTGGGGGGGATACTAAAGACATGGAATATTACATGCACTTTCAGATTATGTCTATTCGTTTTGCTTAATTGTTTTGCTTTATTACCATAGAGTTCTCACAGAGTGGAGGTAATCTAAAAATGTTTGTAATGCAAAAATAAAACACAACAAAAATAAATAGCTAAACAAACAAATAAAATTAAAACTCCTTATCAATACAGATTATCACTTACTCTGTAACTCACAAATTTAGGCAGGGAATCTTAACCACACTTTACAAAAAATTGTCTGCTTAAAAATGGGATAATTTTATTTTATTACAATTGGTTTTCTTTGTAATATTATATATTTTATTTCATGTGCTTAAATCATTCTGAGAAGGGGTTCAAAGGCTTCACTAGATTGCAAAGGGGTTCAAAACATACACATATGAAAAGTTAAGGATCATGTCTTAGCTCCTGGGAAATTGAGAGATAAAGTGACATGCATGGGCTCATGAAATTAGCATGTCTCAGAGGCAGGACTTGATCCCATTTCATCCAACTTTATAGCTAGTCCTCTATATCCAACAACATGGTTCCTCTCTGCTTTTCTACAGAGGGGGAAAGCCCCTTTTGGGGGCACATTAACCATTCCACAACTGCAGCATTATTCTACCATAATCATTGTTCACATTTACACATTAATCTAAGATTTACAAAATTTTGTCATTTTGTAGATTAAGAAACCAAAGCTCAGAGAATTGAAGAGATCAGCTTTTAGTTACATAGTTAAGAATGTTAGAGTCAAAATTTGAAGACATCTTCTTACTGAGGCAGGGATCATTGTATAGCACTGGGCTGTTTCTCATTGCTATCATCATCCTTGGAGCTGTCAAAAATATTTGTTGAGCAAGGTCTGCAAAGGCAAATCTGTATCCCTATATCTTAGGAGAACTCCACCATATTGTTGACCTCATAGTCTCTAGTAGCTGTAGGTTAAAGGAATAAGTCAAAAGAGAGTTGAACTTGGACTCTGAAGACCTGGGTTCCAGGTCGTGGTTCTATGATTAGCCACTTTGTGTCACCCTTGGTAAGTCATTTCTCTTTTCTGACCTTCAATTCCATCTCTTTTGAGATGTAAATGTAAATATAAATTTGTACAATAAAAAGGTTGTGCAGAACAAAGGGAGACTGAACATAGGACATACATGACTAACAATTACTGGGAAATATATGGAAAAGTGCTGAACGAGTGAAACATATGGTAGTTGCAGTGGCAGAGAATCCTTGCAGAAAACAGAAGAAAACAAAAAAGAAATCCTGAAATATGTGAATGCCAAGGAGGTGTCCATGCACAGGCTTATTAAAAAGCAGATTCTTAGAAATGATGTGTGAGAAGAGCAACTGATTGCTTTATAGGTATCAAGTTGAAGGCTGGGAGAAATAAAAGGGTTTTTAAAACTCTATTCATCAGCCTCTGTCTCCTCAGCCATCCTAATGGTGAGAAGAAGGGCATTTCTCAGACCCTGGGGGAAATAGTTTCATTATTTAACCTCATGCCCCGCATCCAGAGGGGAAGGCTTCTGATTGGTTTCACGAAATGTTGAATTTTCTTGAACTCAAGGGAACTGATGCCCTTATTCTCCATATATCCTAGATTATATTAGACAAAGGGAAGGATAAACTCTACCCACCCCCCCAACACACACACTCTCACACAGGCACGTGTCTTTGCATCTTTATCACTCATCCTTTGTCAGGGACAGCAGCTCTTAGAGACAGGGAATTGAATCAGGATTGGAGAGTCCAAAGAAATGTGGGAACATAACAGTCCTCCCAGACAAGTTATTATGGTGTAGTGGACAAGGGATTCACAACACTTAGGTTCTAGGCCTCAGGGAGTTGTCACAAGACAACAGAAATCCCCTTGGGCAAGTAACCATTTTTTATAGGCTTCAGGTTTGTCACTTTAAAATGTGGGGTTTGTTTTAGGCGGAACTTTAAGATTAATCTATTTCTTTAATTTTATTATTTTGGTCCAAGAGAGGTAGTATGCATACTATATAGTCAACTACCATCAGAGTTATAGCAACTCAGACTCACCTCTGACACCTTACTGGGTATGTGGCTCTGGGCAAGTCAATTAATCTCCTATTGCCTCAGGCTACTCTCTAAGAAAACAAGTAGCAGAACAGTTGCTGATCTTCCTTGGTAGAAGCAATTTTCTCATGGGGTGATCTTTATACTAATGGAATCACACATGTGTACAAAAAAAAATCAACTCCAAGATGAATTCATTTGTCTTTAGGCTGAAGTCAGAATATTGGGAAGGAATGCCTCCAAGCTGCTGAACAACCTCTGCTAGCTGACATTCTGCTCAGTATTTTTCAAGGTACTGCCCAGATTCTGCAGTAGGAATAAACTGGGACTTCTCTGAAACCCAACTTCCATTCAAGAGTGTGACCACAGCACAAGACTGAAGCACTTGCTACTACGTGCACTGGGATCCTCCCTTCCTTGACAAACAGAAGCAGGGTGTCATTTCCATGAAGGACAAAGGTCTGGGGAAGTCCAGAGCTCTATGCTTTGGGGAATCCTGGCTGCACCATGACTAGCATTCATACAGTGACTCACAGAGGGAACAGGTAGAGAAGGAAGTGGCTAGCCCAGGGGGGCTCCTAATCCTATTCTCAATCCTATTCTCCATTTAGGCAGAGCAGTAGGACTTTCCATCCCGTCTTTATGCTACACCCTTCAGGCTTCCCTAGAAATTGATTTCCACTTCTTTTTAGAAGAGGGATTCAAATTGTTCTGCTTGGTTTACAAGTCAGAACTGGGAGCAATGAGGGGAAGCTAGAGAGAGGCGAATTTTCATTTGATGGAAGGGAAATTCTCCTGACCTATGTTAGCATACAAAAGGGAAATGGACTGTCTAGCAAGTGCATCAAGCTCCTGGAATTCTACTATGGGGAAACCAGCTTGGAGAGCAGAAGCAACTTACTAATAGCTGGGTGGAATGGTATGGGTGGTGTGGTGGTGGCTGATGGAGCACCTGTGTTTTCCTGGTATTAAATCTTAGGCCAAAATTAGCACAAGCAGCAGTGAATCGATCCATACTTGGTTGCATCTCAGCTTCAGAGACTGTGGAAGAATTTATCATCAGTGCAGTAGTTGACCTTGATGCCACATTCATGTTCGTTGAGGGTGTTTGACAACATGGCTGAAAATATCATGCTTAAAAGCATGTGGAACAAGAACACAGCCTTGTTTCCCTCCATTGGTGACTGGGAAAGTATGAGAGCATCATTGTGTTTGGGAGGCTCCCAAGGACAGTGTTTGGGAGAGGAGAGCCTGACCACCAAACTGCAAGTCTACAGAGGCATTGTGATGACCTCGTTGTATGCTTGTGAAACCTGGAGTCTAGTCTACCAGTGCCATGCCAGGAAATTGAATCACTTTCATTTGAATTGTTTCAGGAAGACTCCAAAGACCACCTGGCAGGATAAATTACCAGACACTGAAGTCCTTTCTCAATTTAAACTGCCAAGTATTCAAACTCTACTGCAGAGAGTGCAACTATGATTGGCTGGACGGTTCGAATGCAAAATTTAGGCTTGCCTAAAAGACTATTTTATGGAGAATTCACACAGGGAAAGGGTTTACATAGTGGTTAGAAGATGGGATACAAGGACACTATTGAGGTCTCTCTTAAAAACTTTGGAATTGGGGTGGCTAGGTGGCTCAGTGAATAGAGCACCGGCCTTGGAGTCGGGAGGACCTGTGTTCAAATCCAGTCTCAGACACTTAACACTTGCTAGCAGTGTGACCTTGGGCAAGTCACTTAACCCCAATTCCCCTGCCTCCCCCCCCCCAAAAGCAAAAAAAAGGACTTTGGAATTGATTGTGTGACATGGGAGACACTGGCACAGGACCAGTCAGCATGGCATGCCCACATCACAGAAGGTGCTGTGCTCTATGAGCAAAGGAGAATTGAAACAGCTCAAAGGAAATGCAAGACACACAAATTTAGAGAATCTACCCCAAATGTTCATGTGGACTATTTGTGCCTGACCTGTGGTAGAGCATCGCAAGCTCCTATGGGTCTGATCAGCCACAGTCAGACTCATTGTAACGTGACTCTAACGTAGTGATGTCATTTTGGTCCTCTTCAGGAATGAAGGACAACAGCCAGGTGGAACAGTGTATAGACTTTTGAGCCTAGAGTCCCAAAGACCTGCGTTCAAAAGACTTAACCTAGTTGCCTCAGTTTCCTCAACTGTCAAGTGGAAATGATAATAGCACTGACCCCTCAGGATTGTTGTGAAGACCAAATGAAATATTTGTAGACTTCTTAGCACAGTGCTTGGCACATAGTAGGTACTGAAAAAATGTTTCTTTCCTATCTTCCTTTCAATGGTTCCATAGTTAGGCAGAGAGCCAGAAGAGACCCCATGTCTCCTGACTCCTACCCAAGCCAATGCTCTTTCTACTACACAGCCCTACCTCAGTTCTCCATCATTGGAAATATTCAAATGCAGGCTGGATGACACTGGGATATCTAAAAGGGTATTTTCAATATGAGGGAGCTTGGTGTAGAAGATAGGACACTTGGAGTCAAGAAGACCTGTGTTCAAATTCCAGGATAGTTATATTTGATGGCCTCTACCATTCTTTCTATCTCTAAATCAATGATCCTATGATGACTTGGTTATCTCTTTCCTTCAAACTGGAGTCACATTAGAACCAAACACAGATCTCACCACTGATGCTTAATATTTGTATGATCTTGGGTAATGCTTTCCCTTCTTCAGGCTTTAGTTACCTCATCTTTAAGATAAGGGAGTTTATCTCAGCAGTCTCTGATGACCCTCTCACCTCTAGATCTCTGAGTCTATAATGGGGTTTTTAAGGCAGATGTCACCTTCTCAAATGCTACTTCCCTCATGAAATATTTTTGTAAAACTACCCAGAAGAGATACCATTCTTTCCTCTGTTTTCCTAGAGTTCTCAGTTTTTATTTTTTTTTTTTAAAGCAATCGGGGTTAAGTAACTTGCTCAAGGTTACACGGCCAGTTATTTCTGGGTGTGGTGCTGAGTATCTGAGCCCGGATTTGATCCAGGTCATCCCAACACTGGAGCCGATGCTCTTACTCGCTGAGCCACCTGGCCGCCCCTAAGCAATTGGGGTTAAGAAACTTGCTCAAGGTTACATGGCCAGGTGTTTCTGGGTGGGTGCTAGTGTCTGAGCCTGGGATTCGATCTCCAGGTCTTCTCAACACTGGAGCCGGTGCTCTTACTCGCTGCGCTACCTGGTCGCCTTGAGTTCTCAGTTTTTTTAACTCATCTTACCATTTATCACTTGCTGACTGGTTTTGTTAGATTGTTAGCTAATTGTTGAGCTTTACTATTTTTTTTCTTCATAATAATACTGGCAATCTTTGAGGAAAGGGACCATATTTTATACTTTTCTGCATCTTCCACAGAGTCTAAGACAAAGTCCTATACATAGTTAGTACTCAAATATTTGTAGACTGACTTATGGACTAGGTAGTTCCTCTGAAAGCCCCAGCAGGACGACTTCATTTAGGGTTCTTGTACAATATGTGTATTTGGAAAAGATTGGATGATAGCTGGTGACCCATTACTGTGCCCCATCAGTACAGCCAGAATGCCATACAACATCAAGGTCCTCCCATCCTTATCCACTTGACTTTATTCTTTGACCAATGAATTTTTCCACTTTATCTCTCTATGTCATCCCTCCCCCTGCCTCTTCACCTCAGCTCCACAGAAACTCATTTGGAAGGGACCTCAGAGACCATTAAGTTCAACACATACTAAAGTAGAAATTACCCCTATAACCTAGCAGCAAAGTATCTCAATTCTGTCTTGATCCTATTCAACTTTATTCTCTGGGTCTGGCAGTACATACCACACATCCAGTCGAATCTACTTGGCGATCTGATACACACTTGAAATTGCGGGTGCACCCTCCATTATTGCGTGAACAGTCACGGACAGGCCCAAAGGAGGAGAGTAGATCATTGATGGTCTCAAAGTAAGTAGACAGCATTGCTTCTTCCCTTGGAGAGAAAGGAAACTGTTAAAACCAAGTGAGACAAATGGCTTATCACTTTGTTACAATATGCTGGTGTGTCAAGAACCTGTAGTTTTGAGAACAAGACTACAGTTTACTTATAATTTATAGTCTTAAATAGCCGTTTAAACCTTAGAGAGATCAATTGATTTGTTACTGGTCACACAGAGGTAGACATTAGAAGTGGCCTTTGAACCTAGGCATTTCTTCTTTATATATTATGCTACTCTACAAAAATAGCGGAAATAATGATGGTGATGGTGGTGGTGTTGGTGGTGGTAATAGCAGCTCACATATTTTTAGCACTTTACAAAAACAGAGCTGCTCAGACAGTTAGGAAATGGAAGATCAGAGAAAATAAGTTAGAATGGCATACTGGAAAGAACGATGACTTTGGAAACTCAGGCCCTGGGTTCAAATTCAACTCCTGCAACTTAGTAACTAAGTGAAGAGGAAGAGATCATTTAACCTTAATGGGGGGTACAATGCTGCTGCTGCTGCTAATAATAATAATAGCTATTATTATATAGAACATTTAGTTTTGCAAACGACTTTATATATGTTATCTCATTTGATCCTCACAGCAGATCCTCACGACAACCTCAACAGGTAAGTGCTCTTAGCATCCCCATTCTACAGTTGAAGAAACCGAGGCAGAAAAGACATTAAGTGACTTGTTCAGGGTCACACAGCTAATGAGTATGATACAGGATTTGAACTCAGGGTTTCCTGACTCTAAATGCATCACATAAATCATTAGTCACCATCTAGGGGCTCATCTGTAAAATGAAGAGGTTGGACTAAAAGATCCTTTCCAGCTGTAAATCCCATGATCTTATGGCCAAATGATATGTCTAGGACTAAAATAGTAAGTAAATATGAAAATTGGAATGGAAACTTAGGCCTCTCACATGAAAGTCAGTGCGCTTTCCATATCGTCTCTTTCTGTAATGAGTAGAGTAACGAGGTAGAAAGAATGATTCCCTTCCTTCCTTCCTTCCTTCCTTCCTTCCTTCCTTCCTTCCTTCCTTCCTTCCTTCCTTCCTTCCTTCCTTCCTTCCCTTCTGTAAATAGTATTTTATCTTTTCCAATTCATATAAAGATAGTTTTCAACATTCTTTTTAATAAGATTTTGAGTTCCAATTTTTTCTCCTTCCCCTCCCTCTCCTCTTCCATTTCCCAAGATGGCAAGCAATCTGATATAGGTTATTCATGTGTAATCATGTAGACATATTTCAACATAGTCACATGGTTAAAAAAAGAACAAAAGAAAAAAGCTACAAAAAAGTGAAAATAGTATGCTTCAATCTGTATTCAGACTCCATAGTTCTTTCTCTGGATGTGGACAGCATTTTCTGTTATGAATCTTTTGGAATTGTCTTGGATCACTGTATTGTTGAGAAGTGCTAAGTCTATCAAAGTTGATCATTGAACAATGTTGCTGTTATTGTGTACAATGTTCTGGTTCTGCTTGCTTCACTCAGCATCAGTTCACGTAAGAATGAACCTTTTTCAGCTCATAGAAATAGCTAAGTGGTTTAGTAGATAGAGGACAGGGCCTGGAGTCAGGAAGACCTAAATTCAAATCCAGTTTATGACACTTAGTAACTAAACCTGGGCAAGTCACATAAAAAATGTCTGCCTCAGTTTCCTCAACTGTAAAATGGGGATAACAGTAGTTATCCCCATTACATATATATATAAAGAACCCATTTCCCAGGGTTGTTGTGAGGATCAAGTTAGACAATATTTGTAAAGCACTTAGCATATTTCCTGGCTTATAATAGGCCTTTAATAAATCTCTCCGTCCCTCCCTTCCTTCTGTTCTTCCTCCTTCCCTTCCTTTCTTCATTCCTCCCTTTCTCCCTCTCTTCCTTCCCTCCTTTCTTCCCTCCCATAAACCTCAGATTATGAGTTCATGCCATGAAAGGTCTACAATGGGTAGACTGAGACTGGAGAAAGCTTAAAGAAATCTCTCAAACACACCTCATTTCCATAGCCTGCGGCAGAATGGGGTTAGCTTTGGGGAGGGTGACTGGTAGACAGATATAAGAAAGACTTCAGAATTCCTGAAATGAAGACAGTATGAGTCTTGTCACTTTTGAAACATGAAGAGGGGCTGAGGCACTCAGAGAGCCATTAAGGCTATTAAAATATTAATATCCATATAGGGAGAAAGAAGAAAGGGAAAAAGAGAGTGAGAAAGAAAAAGGAAAGATACTAAAATGTCGTCTTTTAGTAGATCAGGGTGACAGCTCTGTCTGTACAAATAGGGAGGCTGTTAGCTTCCAAGAGGATTGATTCTGCATAAACACTCGTTACACAAGAGGGACATTACTTAAAACATGAAGACCTGACAGAGGCGCTGTTTCTAAGTCAAGGAAAGTGATGGTGTCAGATCGAGGAATGTGGTATCTGAAAACAGTTGGGAAGAATTTATTTAAAGAAGATATTGGTATTTTTTGGCTTAAAGAAATGCTCCAGCAACTCAACTCCCCAAAGCAGGCTTGGGCTTATTGATTTTTAAAGCTATTAGAAGGCAAAGCTACAGAGGCAAGAAGACAAAGGGAAGGATGGTAGCACAGTAGAAAGGAAAGAACAGTGGATTGGAAATGAGGAGACCTGGGTTTGAGTAATGGTGCTTTTGATAACTAGCTGTGTGACTTCAGGCAATTGTTTTTGCCTCTTCAGACCTCAGTGTCCTAAACTGCAAAACAATGAGGTTAGATTAGATCATATTCTAACTCTACAATTCTTCTGACTTGGAGGCTTGGAAGGTCAGTCATTGACTCATTCTCCCTTCAGTCAAGTCTCATGCTTTCTCTGAAGCTCAACAGCTATTTCTAAAACTAAGGGTAAGGCCATGTTTTACAGATGAGGCAGTCCTGAGGCATAGATGGCCACCTATATAAAGAGATTTGAGTGGGGCAGCTAGGTGGCATGGTGAATAGAGCACCAGCCCTGAAGTCAGGAGGACCTGAGTTCAAATTTGGCCTTAGACACTTAACAAAAAACTAGCTGTCTGACCTTGGGCAAGTCATTTAACCCCAATTGTCTTGTCTTCCCCCCTCCAAAAAAAAGAGATTTGAAGGGCACCCAATGGTCCTGCCTGCTCAGAATTACTGCACCCATTAATCTGGTTTGGTGCTGGCATTCTTAATAATCCTTTTGATGAGTAGTGTGACAAATAACATTAGGTACTAAGCGGTAGAGTAGATAGTGTGCAGAATTCATAGTCAGGAATTCAAATCCAACCTTATATGCGTCCTATCTGTTTGACCTTGGGCAAGTCAGTTAAACTCTATCAATCTCAACCTTCTCACTCATAAAATGGGTATAATAGTAATAGCACCTAGCTCATCTGGTCCTTGTGAGGATCAAAAGTAGGTAAAGCACTATGAAAACCTATATACGTGCTAGCTATTAATAACAATAGCTGTCATTAATTATTTGATTCCTCTATTCAGAGCAACATGCTAAGCACTAAGGAAGATAAAAAATTCAGATGAAACAAAATCCCTGGGCTCAAGGAGCTCATATGCTGGTAATGTCAATAAAGTGGCTTAAATTTGTAAACGAGCACTTTTAGATTTTAAAAGGACTTTAATTCATTATCTTATTTTAATTTTATGTTGCCTTTAGGTAGTGAAAGTATTATCACTCCCATATCTATCACAAATGAGGGAACCTGAGGCCCAAAGGGATTAAATGAACAGGCTGCCAGAACTAATATATGGGGCTCAAACCAGGTTTCTTCTGACTCAAAGTCCAGGGTACTCTTCATACAACATAATTCTATAATGGATTAAAGCACTATAATATCTGGTCAGGGTCAAAAGATCAGTGTAGTGGCTTATATTCCCTGGTATCTATTGTCAAATAAGCATAATAGAGCCCCAAGAGAATGAGGCAAAGGATGGTGATGTCTTGCTAGAGGTTGACAAAAGATCAGAAGGGGACCTTGTTTCATTGTTGTGGGGAACTGAGGTGGGTGCCCAAAACAGTTTAATAGCACTGACATTCTGTCTGAAAAGCTCCAAAATAAAACTTGGCTCCTTCCACATCTTGCCAAGGACCTGCTCTAATCCCAGGACTGTTCTGGCCAACAATTTATGGAAACCACATGATAGAATTTTGCAAAGAAAAAAGGCATTTTTTCAACTGTAGCATGTAACACCCTGAACAAAAGCCCACTGAACAGCAGGGTATAATATTTCAAAATGCTTCCCCAAAAAGATACATAAGAGAAAGGATGCCAGCCTGGTTATTTACATGCTTGATTTCAGAGGAATGGAGTTGCAGGCCACAGGATTATTGATTTTAAAGTGGTAGAAAATAATAATAAACTAGCATTCAGATAAAATTTTAAAGTTGGAAAGCAATTAAGTTATTTTATTTTGTCCTCACAACTCTGGGAGGTAGGTATTTATTATTATCACCATTTTGCAGAAGAGGAAACTGAGGGAAACAGTAGTTAGGTGACTTGCCCAGAGTCACACAGCTAGTAAATATATGAGACAGAATTTGAAGTCAGGTCTTCCTAACTCTAGGTCCAGAACTCTACCCACTGTGAACTTTACCAATCATTAGAGACTATCTAGTCTAGCAAACTCTTTTTTTAGACAAAGAAACTGAGGCCCAGAGAGGTTAAATGATTTGGCCAGGATCACAGAGGGAAGCAGAATATAATTGAGGTCTGAATAGGTCTGAATCCATGTTGACTCCAAAACCAATGCTTTTTTCCCCTCCATTATATCACACTGTCTCTCTGTTTGACTCCCATAGTTATTAGCTCTTACCTTTCAGAATCACAAAGTAGAATAGTTGGTTATATCATACATAACCCAAAAAGGGTTGAGTTGGGAGGTAGTGGCTCCCTTCCCTTTTGCTCTACTTTTCTAACCTCTCTCCCTTATCTTATAGCAAAGGTTGGCTGATCACTTGTCAGCAATGTAGAAGGAATTGGAGTCAATTATGAGGTGTACTAGATGGCCTCCAAGATCCCTTCCAACCCTGAGCCTAACTGATTTTGTGATTCCCTCCAAATCTAGAGTTCTGTCTTCCATCCTTGCCTGCCCTGGGAGCCTTGCCATCTGCCTGACCTAGCCCAGGCAGGAAACCAAATAACATGACCCTTCCTCCATTGTCATATTGTCCTCAGATCCATTTTTACTGAAACTCAGGATGTAATGTACTCCCAGTCCTTTGTCGGACATCTCTGGCAAAGACAAAAGGCCAGAGAACTCATGAATTCTCTTCATGCTTGAAAAGTTTTCCTCACTAGTAAGACCAAACTTCATGCATTTCCCTAATGGGAGAGTCACTCAAATCCTCATTCAGGACTCATGGATGCATTTTACACACAATTCCAAAATATTTGACTATTTTCCTATTCCATAGCAAATGATAGTAATGACTAGCATTTATATAGCACTTTAAAGTTGCACCTATTATTTATTTATTTTTATCTTTACAACCCTGTGTGAGGGAGTGTGATAGTAATGGAATATAAAGATCCCCCTGTATTGGCTTGGTTTTCAAATTGATTGTGTTAAAACCCAGAGTTTGTTAATCCCACCTGTGGGATGGACTTGTTGATGTGAAAAGAGAGTCCTGAACTGGGAGGAGCTGGTGACATAGATTTGGAGAGACAAGAGAGAGGCAGAAGAACTTTTTGGAAGCAGCACCCTCGTGGAGGCAGAGAGAGACTGAGAGGATTGCTGAGGGCCATTTTGAATCGCCCTGGACTTTTGAGACCTGCCCCCTGAGCTGCCAAGGACTGAGGAGACATGGCTGTTTTGCTGGTACTTTGTCTGTCTGTTTTGATGTTGTTTTGCCAGATTTGTCCACTGGTGAAAGGCAGTCCTGTTCAAGAAGTCCTGGAACCTGGCTGTTGGCTAAGAGCTCCCGAGACTGTCCTGCAGACAGAGAGTGAATACTGTCCACTGGTGAAGGACAGTGCTGTTGTTGCAGGGGTCTGGGAACCTTTCTGTTGGTTCAGAAGCCCTGAAGAAGGATTTTCTTGTTGTATGTTTACAGAAATCCTGGGAGAGGGTTTTGCTAATGTTTTCAGGGGTTCTAGGACTGTTCTGAAGACAGAGGATGAATTAATGAAGAGACTGGAAATGTATCTTGTGGCCTTGCTAAGCCTTGTCTCCCCAGGAACTAAGATTGCTGAGAACTTGCCTCCTGTCAAGATGAAGAAAAGACCTCCATTTGGGTATTAAGTGCTGTGTTTAAACTTGTTGTAACTCTGGGGTAGATTCAATTGTGATCCAGGGGTGGGGAACTTTTGACCTTTTTGTGTTCTATGGTTGAACAAATGAATGTACTTTACTTATGTTTGGAAACTAATCTCCATTTGAGAAGAGGGACTTTGTGGTGGACTAAATGAAGGTACAGCCTAGGGGTGGAGTAGTATTTAGAACAGGGACTTTGTAATTGATTGAATGAATGGAAGGTCCTGGGGTGGGGTAGTACTTGGAGATTATTTAATCACACTTAGTAAATGCTGTATTTTGAATGATGTCATGTTTTGACCTTCTCTGTTCTTAATTTGTCATTGAATAAAATGGAGAGCACCTATGCTGGTATTTTGAACCTTGGGAAGTTGCCTTTCCTTGGCACTACATTACAGGGAGGTACTATTATCACCCTCATTTTACAAATGAAGACACTGAGTATTTAGAGAAAACAAATGTCTTTCCCAGTGTAGTTCCCATGCCATATTTACATGCAATAGGTGTAAGAATAGAAAAGAGTAAGGTAGTTTGTAAGAGGCAGGCCCAATAACTAGGGACAGCTGATAAGCATGGACAGAGGTTGTTGGGAAAACAAACAAATAAAATGTGAATATGCTAGATACAATACCCCTGAAAGGATAGTACTTAGAGGCTGATTAGTACAAGGACTTTGGCACTGATTTTGAGACATGGGAGACAGTGATTCTAGCAGCAACCACACTAGCATACCTAGGATGGCTGCTAGCACAGGTTCTTAGATCTGTTTTACTAAGAAAGATAGCTGTTTAAGGGATCAACAATCTTTTTAAATTACATTCATTCATTCAGGGAAAAGTCATCACCCTGAACTTCAGAGAAAATACAAGCAGAGAAATAAAGACCAACAGACAGGGCTCTGACAGCCTGAATCAAAGCAATATTGCTATACACTTTACATACATACCTGGATTGAGAGAACGTTTACATTTGAGCAATCAGGGAGCTCTGAACATACAGCCACTCAGAATCTCAAACAAGAAATCACAAGATCTTTCTCATGAAAAACCCCAAAAGTAAAATAACAACTCAGAATATGTATACACTTCTCAGAACCAGAAGGCATCACAGCACTTGTGACTCAGCGTCTAATTAGAAATTAGCAAAAGGTGTGAAAGCCTTCCTACAAGCAAGCCTCCCTTAATAGGCTTCACCTGAGGCCTATTAATAGTCTGGGAAGATCTTAAATCCCATTAACATGACAGTGACACAGGACATGCCAGCATGGCCTGCCATCATCAAAGATGGCACTTGCTCTGTGAAGCAAAAAGAATAGCAGTAGCTCAAAAGAAGAGGGAAATGCACAAAGTAAGCAACATCTCCATTCCAAATGTTCATGTAGACTACTGATGACCAACCTGTCTAGAAACTTATAAGGTCCTATTGCTAATCAGCCACAGCTGTCCACACTCTACCTTGACCCTGTCACCATGATGTCATTTTGGTCCTCTTCTAGTACAAAGGACAGCAAACCTAGGAGCCAGTTAGTACAAGGACTAGTAATGCTCACATCATCATGATTAACCTTCAGAGCATCACTGTGTTAAGGGCTTCCCTCAATATTCATGATAATGACCCTGCAAGATTAGCACTAGGCACTGAGGCAAGCAACAGATACTCACATTTCTTATTAATATATACCCTATGTCACTATGGGAGAGGTGATAGTAAATGAGTAGGTTTGGGTAAAATTCTCTAGGGAAAGGTGAACCATTTCCTAACTTCAGAGCAGCTTTGCCAATGAGAGCTCAGGAAGTTCACTCCCCTGCTTGAGTGTAATGTCAGGAGAAGGGCCTAAGCTACTATGGGAGGGTTAAATGAGGCCCAGGCAGAATTGACCTTTCTAGGTATATTCCAGGTTTAAGAATGCCAAGTTGAGTCATTATGTCAAGAGAATGTTTAAAAGCAGAGTTCAGATTACCAAACTTCAGTCAGAAATCTGATATCTAGTTCAGAGAAGCCAAATACAGAAAACATAAAGAAATGAAAGCAACAAAGAGAAGCAGGTTAAGATTGCCAAGATCAGAGTCAGAATTATTAGAACTGAGAGTAAAGGGAAATTCCAAAGTTCAGTATCATAAACTAAATATGCCAGACCCCAGCCTTTCCTCAGGTTTCATCTTTCTTGATCTCTCTGCAGCTGACTCTGCTGATGACCTCTTCTCCCAGAGAGTTTCTTCTTTCTAATTTTTTTAGGGACACTGGTTTCTTCTGGTTTTCTTCCTATCTATATGTTGACTTTTCTTCAGTCACATTTGCTGAGTCTTTATTAAGGCCATATAGACTAACTATGGGTATCTCCTGAAAGTCTGCCCTGGGCCCCCTTATCTTTTATCTCTGAACTCTCTATTTTGTTGATCTCATAAGCTTCCATGTATTTAATTATGATTTTTATGCAGATGGTTCCCAGATCCACAAATCTAGCCCAGTCTTTTTCCTGAGCTATCACCCTAGAATTCCAACTCCCTTTTGAACATCTTGAACTGAAAGTCTCCTATTCATCTCAAAGTCAACATATACAAAATAGAACTTGTTCTCTTTCCTCTCAAACATTCCCCTCATCTGAACTTTCCTTTCACTATAAAGGGCACCACCATCTTCCCAGTCACCATAGTTTACAATCTCAATGGCATGCTGTAGCAGCAACCATACTGGCATACCTAGGATAGTTGCTAGCACAGGTTCTTAGATCTGCTTTAGTAGGAAAGATAGCCGTTTAAGGGGTCATCAATCTTAATTACTGTCACTAGTTTAGTGGAAAAGCACCCTGAACTTCAGAGAAAATACAAGCAGAGAAATAAAGACCAACAGACAGGGCTCTGGCTGCCTGAATCAAAACAATACTGCTATACACTTTACATACATCTCTAGATTGAGAGAGCCTTCACATCTGAGCAGTTGGGGAGCTCTGAACATAGGGCCACTCAGAATCTCGACCAGGGAATCCCAAGAACCTTCTCATAAACGAACCCCCAAAGCAAAATACCATCTCAGAGTATACATGCACTTCTCAGAGCCAGAGGCATCACAACCCTCCTGACTCAGTGCCTAATTAGAAATTAGCAAAAGATGTAAAAGACTTCCTACAAGCAAGCCTCCCCTAAGCAAGCTTCCCTTAATGGGCTACACCTGAGGTCTATTAATGGGTGGGGAAGCTCTTATATCCCATTAACATTACACATGCTCAGCATCACAGTTTTCACTCACGCTACCCATCCAATCCATTAACAAGTCATCATTTCTGCCTTTACAAATTCTCTAATGTATGTTCCCTTATGTCCATTCCTATTGCCACAACTCCAGGTAAGGCTCCCATTACCTCTTATCTGAACTACTTCAGTAGCTTTCTAATTGGTCTCCTGTCCCAAGTCTCTTTCCACTGCAATGCATCTTAGCTACCTTGGTGAAATTTCTAAAGCAAAAGTCTTGACCATGTCACTCTTTGCCTCCTATTTTCTCTGCAATCAGATATAAACTCCAGTGGCATTTAAAGTTCTTCATAGCCTGATTTCTCCCTCTCTTCCATTCTTCTTATGTTTTATTCTCTGCCAATCCTTCATGATACAGCTGCAGTGACTGCTTGCTATTATTCACACTTTATTTTCCATATTCCAATTCTGTGTCTTTGTGCACAGGCTCTTCCACATGTGTGGGATGTTCTCCCCCCTCACCTCTAAGGGATAGCTTCACTGGCATCCTTGATCATTGTTCATCCTTTCTTCTAGAAGAGGATCAATGATGTCAGGTAGGTGACACCTGGGCTTGAAAATCAAGATTTAAGGGAGGCACAGCAGTGCAAAGTTACCAGCCTCACTCTCTCCTCCAGAGTCATCAGAGTCCAGTAGGAAGACATAGGTCAGGATGACTAACTATGGCCCCAGATGCAGTGGGAGACCCTGGCCTTTTTAAGCTAAGGTCTTTCCCAGATCTCAGTTTGTCTGAGGCAACCCACATTCAGTAATTTAAGACTAGATAAGAATTAAAGCAAAAGATAGCCAGCTTGCCTTCCCCAGAGAATTTATCTGGGAGGGGAAGATCTTCAGAGTTTCTGGCCAAGCTTCCTTGATCTCTCAGTTCCAATACCACATCATGCATGAGGTCTTTTGTGATCTCTCCTTCCCTAGTCCACCAAGTGCCTCCCTCTGAGATTATCTTTGATTTATATTTATATCTAGTTATCTGCCTATTGTGTTTTGCCTTTTGCTGCTTAGGGGCACCTAATACCATAGTTCTGACAATGAAGGAAAATATTATAAGTGCATCAAGAGTCATCCTCTACCAATGGGAAGGAAAGCTGGAAGTTTCTGCTTATACAAAGAGCCATGGTTACAGAACCATACTCTCTCTGCAATGAAAGGAAGTTCAGTTCTTTTCTTCTATATTTCTGACATTTCTGAATCTCTTCTGTATTTCCATCAAGTGGTCATCTGTCTTCTGCTTAAAGGTCTCCAACGATATGCTTATATTACTACCTCCCCAGTCAGTTTGTTCTGTTGTGGAACAGCTCTAATAGTTAGGATGTTTCCCCTTACATAGTAGTAGAATCTTCCTTTCTGTAATTTATACTCCCTGTTCCAAGCCCTCCTGTCCATGGATGGGGCAGGTTTGTATCACAGACTCACAGTCCTGTCTCCTTTATCTGCTCTGCAGAAATCATTATCTGCTTGCAAAGTTCCTCAAATCCCTTCTCATTCTCAAAACCTGCTCTGGTAGCATTTTCCTGACCTTCTGTGTGGTGGTCAATTCCCCAGGGTAATCAACAGGCTAACTGATAGATCAATTCACTTTAAACTCACCTGTTGCCTAGTCCCTCTGCCATCAACCAAAGGCTCATCTGGGCATAAGGGGGTCGGGAGGGAGGTTGATCAGAAGATCTGCCTTCATCAGCCAGCCAGCCCCAGCCTGACCTAATTACTTTGAGGTCTTTCAATCTCCCACAGGGGCTCTCCTTGGACACCTGAAAACATGGGGTGTCCTGCAGGACATCTAGAAGACTAAGCACCAAATTCTGATTGATATTCTGGGTCCTGAGAGGAGGGAGAGTGGAAAAAGAAAGAGAAAAAGCTGCTCCACAATGAAGGAATGGATTCATTAGTCTGTCTCTCCACCAGTCCTTTCTCCAAAGAAATACCTTTCTGCTGAAGGTATTAGTCACCCAGGCTCTAAGGTTCAGGGTCATTTAAGTTTCTTCCTTTTCACTCTCTACATCTAATCAGTTCTCAGGTCCTGACAATGTTCTCATCTCTAGTACCTCTCACATCTATTGCCTCTTTATTTCCAGGGTCAGTACCTAGTTCAAGTTCTTAGGGCTCTCTTCTTTACTATTTCAACACTTTCCTGACATCCCTTTGGCTAAAATCTTTCTCCTTCTTAATTCATTTTCCATGCAACTGCCAAAATAATGTTGCTAATGTGAAATCTGGCTGTTACTCACCCATTTAAAAATCTTCACTAGCTCCATATTGGCAATAGGAAAAAAATACAAATTCCTTAGCCAGACTTTTGAGGGCATCTAAAACCTGACTCCAAACTACCTTTTCATGGGTTCACATTTCACTTGTGCCACATACTGTCTATCTTCCGATTTTATTATCCTGGCTCTCGGTTTCTTCATCTGTAAATGAGGTGGATAGACTACAAAACTTGTGATTTGCCTTTCAGAATCATGGTGAAATACTAGCTAGGCTTTAAATCTTATAGACTGACTGATGAAATGATTGCTGTTGCAAGGTATCATCACCAGGCAGTGAACAGAATGCTTCACCCCCAGTACTCCATTATTGTTTATAATATGGGGGAGCGGGAAGAGCATCAGCCTTGGACTTGGGAAATCTAGGCTCAAATTGCAGTTCGCTACCTACTTGCTGTGTGACCTTAGGCAAATTGTTTCCCTTCTCTGAAGCTCAGTTTCCTCAATTGTAAAACAACGCCAATAACTTGCAACACCCCCCTCCCCACAGAGTTACTATAAGAAACAGATTTGAAAGTGCTCCTTAAAACTCAAATGGCTGTAGTCATGTTAGCTGCTATGTCAGAAAATAATACCAAACAAGGCTGATGGAGGAATTAATACTCTAATCAAGACTTCAAACAGTAACTGAGAATGCATCTTTTCCTCCAAGTTATACAACGGCACCAGAGTCAATCACCTCTCTGCTGCCATTATTCCTCTGGCAATGTGCCATCTCCTCCAGACAGTAGTTGCTTTGACTACTCTTGTGTAGAAATTCTCCTCCTCACCCCCTCATTCTTAGGTCCTCTTCTGTATTACAAATCCATCATTAAAAAAAAGAGAGAGAAGAAGGAAAAAAAGCTTCAGTGACAAATGCTGCTGCTTGGGGGTTATTTATTCATGAAATACCCACACAAAGTAATCCCGAGCTCTTCAAAGCTCTCATCACATAAGGAGGCACGGCTTTCCAGAGTCTTGAGGATATCACCTTCTCTATCACAATTTCACAGAAAGTGATTCCTTCCTCTGCTCTGTGGCTCTGTTTCCTCCTTTGCTATTCAAAGTTCTCAATCTGTGAGCCCCTTTGCCCCACAGAGATTAAAGAACCAGGGATAGGCAGCCCAACTTATCTACTGTCGTACAATTACGGAATTTGAGAGTTGAAAAAGACTTTAGTTGCCATCTAGTCCAGCCCATACCTGAATGGCATCTGCACTCTAAAATACCTGGGGAGTATTTTCCAGCATCTGCTAGAAGACTGTCTCATTGGCATCACCAAAAAGTGGAACGATATTAATAGTTCACACATCAATGGTGTTTTAAAGGTATATAAAGCCCATTCCCCAAACAGCAATGTAAGGTAGATAATGAAAATGTTGTCATTCCCATTGTAAAGATGAGGAAAGTAAAGCTCAAAGGGGGAATTTACTTGGCCCATTCACACAGGTAGTAAGTGTCAAGTGACTGGGCTCTGGAACACAGGTTTTCCATCAAAGCACCTCCTTCCTTCAAGTTCTTTCTCAGGTTCCATCTGCTTCTTGAAGTCAGCCCTGATGCCCTTTTTCCTATCTGTAATCTCACGATTATTGTAGTGCTCTGCCCCTGCTTGTTGTTTGCACTTGCCTGCTGTTTCCCTCATTCCAATTCATAAACACTTTGGACTTTCTGCAAGAGAAGAGGCAACTAGAGAGCTGGCCTTGGGTCAGGAAGAGTTGGGTTCAAATTATGTGTCTTCCATATGTTGGCTGAATGATCCTGGGTAAAGCACTTAACCTAGACAACTCTTTAAGACTACAAATTGCAGAGAAGATGCCCATCTGTATTGGAAGAGAAGTTTCTCACCAGAAGTTTCCTACACTGATGAAATGGCAAATTTTATTTAAAAAATGTGAGTGACATCTCACTGGTCAGATTGGCTAACATGACAAAACAGGAAAATGATAAATGTTGGAGAAGATGTGGGAAATCTGGCACACTAATGCATTATTGGTGGAGTTGTGATCCAACCATTCTGGAGAGCAGTTTGGAACTATGCCCAAAGGGCAATAAAAATGTGCATACCCTTTGACCCAGCAATACCACTTCTAGGGCTGTGTCCCAAAGATAAAGGATAAAAAATGAGAAAAGGACCCACATGTAACAAAATATTTATAGCAGGTCTTTTTGTGGTGGCAAAGAATTGGAAATCAAGGGGATGCTCATCAATTGGGGCATGGCTAAAAAAGTTGTGGTATCTGAATGTAATGCAATACTATTGTGCTACAAGAAATGAGGAGCAGATGGACTTCATAATAACCTGGAGAGTCTTTATATAAACTGATGTGTAGTGAGGAGAGCAGAAACAGGAAAACATTGTACACATTACAGACACATTGTATCAGTGATAACTGACTTTGATAGACTTGGCTCTTTTCAGCAATACAAGGTTATAAGACAACTCCAAAAGACTCATGATGGAAAACTATACACATCCAGAGGAAGAATTATGGAGTCTGATTACAGATTGAAGCAGTCTACTTGCCCTTTATCTTGGAAAAACTAGAGCTATGCAGGCAATTAGGTGATGCAGTAGAGAGAATACCCAGCCTGGAGTCAGGAAGACTCATTTATCTTCCTGAGTTCAAATCCAGTTTTAGACACTTAATAAATGTGTGACCCTGGAAAGTCATTTAATCCTGTTTGTATCAATTTCCTCACCTGTAAAATGAGCTTGAGAAGGAAACGGCAAAGCACTCTAGTATCTTTGTGAAGAAAACCCTAAATGAAAAGTCACGGAAAACTGAAATGACTGAACAACATACAAAGTGCTTTGAGGAGTGAAGGAGCACAAACTACTGTTGTTGTGGAGAATGGTTCGTTCGTTCGTTCGTTCCTTCCTTCCTTCCTTTCAGAGTGGAGGGATTTCAGGGAAGACTTCACATGGGAAGAATCACCTGAACTGAATCTTTGAGAGGAAATAAGGATCCTGAGGGGGGAGATGAAGAAGGAATGTGCTCCAGACATAGTAAAAAAAATTCTACAAAGGCATGGAGAGGGGCAATGATGGAAAGTCAAGTTCAGCGAAGAGAATCTAGTCTGGCAAGCACTCATAACACATGAAATATGGTAATATGAAACAGGGGTGGGAAAGGAGGCTTGTTCTATCATAGTTATTTTGGTACATGTCTTCCCCAACTCCCACATTAGATTGAAGGCTTCTTGACATTGGTGTCAATGCTGTTTCTACACTGCACATTTTAGGCACTTTCAAACTATTGAATTAAAAGAAGTTAAAACAGAAATTTAACACATATTTGTCAGAGAAACTGTAGAAGAGAATTAGGGCTTCGGATAAGAATGAAATAGAAAACCTCAAGGTCTCTTCTGGGATTCTACAAAACAGAAAGACAGAGGGGAAGTTATATGCATCAGCTCAATGGAGAAGCCAAGAATAAATGACATTATGAAAACTAATTGGCTATGCATTCTTCTGACCTGGGTTCCAATCATACCTCTAATGATCACTGCTTGTGGGACCTCAGATAAGTCATTTAATTACCCTGGACCTCAGTTTCCTTACCTGTAAAATGAGGGGATTAAGATCCCTTCCATCTCTAGATTATAAGCCATATTTCTCTCAAATCCTAGCAGGGTGTTCAGTCCCCTGGATGGTGATACGCTTTTGGACAAAGAGATTTTTCTGCAACAGATGTCTATGTGAATGTGACGAGAATCTTTGATGTTCCTTGTGTGATCCTAATATATGAAGAAGGGATATCAAAGAAGAAGACCTACTGCTACATATCCTTCTAGGAACAGTGAAAGACTTGCACAATACCCTCTATCCCATTTGGCATTGGAGACAGAGATTGACTACAAAATATTACTTTTGGCCAAATACAGAATTGAATTTCTCTTCTCTGTCAAATAGCCTGCACTCTCTCAATGCACTGGGGCTTTACTGGTTTCCATCTCTAGTGTTGTACTATTGTATTTCAAATTGAGTTACAGCACCTTCCACTGCTCCTCCTCTGCCCCACATTCCCCATAACGCCCCTGCCATGACTTTCCCACCTCCCCACTAACACTGGTAGATGCAATCAGTTGGGTGATGGGTAAGTTTTGAGAACCTATCTTGTCTTTAGAGTGACAGCAAACAACTAGGTCTCCTATAGGAGGCAAAAATTAACCACAACCACCTAGGCCTGCTGTCAAGTCAGCTGTCAGCAAGCTGCTGGGATGATCGAGGCCCTGGGGTAATAACTCTGCTGCAAACCTGACATAGAGCCCTATGTTGCACCCTGGCCCCAGCCGGAACTGACCTTCTGCCACATGCTGGCAGATCATTGGGAAGAACTGGTGATTGCTAGCAAAGTCACTGTCCTGATGGCCCCTCTTTTCTATTCTGAGCTGTGGTGGGTGTGGGTGTCCCAGCTGCTTTAGAAGGAAGATATGTTGATAGACAGTAGACATCTGCTTCCAGGCAACTGGGTCACTGCCCCAAAGCAAATCTACAAGGCTAGAGATTGCCAAGCCATGGATGTAACAGAGAGACAAGCCTCTGAAAAGTAATAGATTTGAAAAACAAGAAGCAGGCACTTGTTACAACATGTCACATCTTAGAGGATCAAACAGCTATGAAAATACATATGTGTATATACAGAGGCCACATAATATACTGGAAATAACCCAAGGCTTAAGAGCCTTAAACAGTGCTAAGTCTAGGACCCTCAAAAACACTCTTAAGGTTGATGGGGGAGAGTCTCAGATAACTGCCTCATTAGGAAAGCAGCTGACTCTATCTCAGAATGGCTTCATCATCACAGATGTGTCTATAGCGGAAGGCTGACTGTCCCTTAGCCCTAAGCTACCAGGCAAGGTTCCAAGAAGTACCAAGATGTTTCATATAACATCCAGCTCCCCACCCAGGCCATTTTGCCATCTGCCTATAATGTTGCCTGCTTCTCACCATCTGGCATAGTTCCAGCCTGAAACCATTTGGAAACCACGGTCCCAGTTCCTGGGGGAATCAATGCATTCAGCTTTGGAATTCTTGCCCCAGGACTGAGCTGGCATCACTGCAAACTCATACAGTCCACTCTATCTAGCTGACCCAAAGCCCAAGCACTCTGGCCAGCTCGTCCTCAGTTCTGTACTGTCCAGGTACCCCTATTCCCTACCTCTCTTTCCACTTATTGCTTTAGGCACAGTGATGCATTTTGAAAGAGCACAGCAATTAACTCATCACTCCTGGGGTTTTCCAGACCACAATTGCCTTCCCTTGTTGGTACTCCACTATACATGTTGTCTTCTTATTAGGGTGTAAGATCTTCGAATAGAAAGCCAGTCTCACGTTTGTAGTTGTTTTTGGCACATAGCACGGTAATGAAGAGGGGAACTACTCTCTCAGAATTTGGGGTGTTTGAGCTGGAACCTGAGAGATTGCTTAGTCCTACCCCAATAATAATAAAAATAAGTCATATTTTTCAAGGTGCTTTTACATTCTTTATTTCTATTAATTCTCACAATAATACTGAGAAGGGAGGTAGAGCAGAAATGCTTGTCTTGATTTTGTAAAAGAGGAAGATGAGACCTAGAGAGACATGCTAACCAAGTTCAAAATGGCTAGTAAATGGCAGAGCTGGGGTTAGAGATTAGGTCTAATGATTTCCAGCACATGCTCTGAAAGAGGCTGCCTCTGTTCTCTCCCTTGTTGTCTTTTTGTCTCTGTCTTTCCGTCTTGCTCTCAGTCACAGCATGCTTTATTTGTTAATATGCCTGCCTGCTAGTTTATATGTCTCTGTCTGTCTGTCTGTCTCTCCCTCCCTCCTTGACTCTGTTCCTCTTGTTCAAGCCCTTACTGATCTCTGCTCTAAAAGAACAGAGTAAAATGTAAGAAGCCAGCATAGTTGTCTGACTCATCTGACACTTCTGACATTACAGACATTTTTTTAGTGGTTAAATTTATGGTCCAGCTATCCCTGGATTCCTTGGATTTATTCACAGTCATGATCCAGTAATTTGGAAACTGATGACTAGTGAAAAGGACTCCACTTCTCTTCAGGTATATGGCATCAAAGTCATGCCCTCAACCTCTGTCTCAGTGGAGGAGAATGACTGGCTCAGCTTCTTGAACCCTTAAATTATGCTCCCTAGGTTCCCCCTGGTTCCTAATGACTCTAGGATGAGGAAGGTCTGGCTTCCTGGGGTGCAGACCCTTTAAACAGGCCTATGATTTCAAGAAGCTCATAGTTTGATGATGGGCTATAATTCTTGTGAGTTATAATTCTGTATTATAGGAGATGAGAAGTTAGAATGAAGATGAATTTATCTCCCCAACCTGACTCCTCAAATCAATGAAACCCCTCAAAAGATCGTAGTGTTTTCCAGGTTACATATGGATAAAAGCAGCCCTCAATCAGAAGATTCACAAAGTACCATAATAATAAACAAACAAATAAATAAAACCTCTCTCCACATGTGGTTTTTGCTTTTCTTAAATCCAACCCTTAGATGCTGATCCTTTCCTTTTATTCCTGAATTTCCCTCATCTTTCTTTTGTACCTATAAATCCACTGCTGGGTAACACCAGATGATAAAGTCACCTGGGGCTGGGAGTTTTTTCTGGTGGAGAGAGGACATTCCAGATCTCAGCTGGGCACAGATCTGTCCACCATTAAACTCTCTAACGAAAAATAGTATAAACAAACCAGGAAAGAAAAAAAAGAAAACATTTCTTTGTCAGGTCTTTAACTCATCCAGCTTTAATCATTTGAGTAGGGAGGCAGGGAAGATGACTAACTTCTGAATCAAAAGACATGGTTTCTAAACTATTATATACATAACACTGAACTGGGAACTGTAGGGCAAGATAAGAAACTGGAAGACACAGTCACTGCCCTCAAGGAGCTGATTAAAATCTACTTGTGATAAGAGATTTATATACTTGTGAAAACTAAACCATCAGACAATACCAAATTGGTGATGGAGACAGTTCAAGTGAGAGCAGAAATTTCAAGCAGGCTTGTGGGGAGGAAGGAATTGGGCTGGCGTTTGAAGAATGAGTGATTTTTTAAATAAATGAAGACAAAAGGCATCATGGAGAGGCGGAGTGGTATGAATAAAGGCACGAAGATAGAACAGAAGGGGGAAAAAGCTATGGCTTTATGTCCCCAAACATCAAGAGATAAAGTTCTAAAGGTAGGTAGGGGACAGAGTGAGTGAGGAGTGTTTTGAATGACAGGTTGATAGGCTGACATTCATTTAATATTGAAGGCAATGGGGAGCCAATGAAGGTTCTTAAGTTGAAGAGGCATGCTTATTACGGTATTTCAGGAAGAATAATTTGACAGTGGTATCCAGGAGGGCCTGAGGAGGAACAGATATACACTGGATAACTGCTGTGAGTAGAAGGAACTGCATTTTCCCTTCATTATAAGAACAGGAAGACAGAAGTTTCATTCTAATCAGTCAGAGAAGACTCTGTATCCCAGGTGAGTTTCTAGAGTCTAAATGAAGTAATGGCAGGAGGCAGCTCTTTTCTGCTTTGCTCCTTGGCCTGAAGGATCAACAACTGAGTAGTGTGGTCAATGCTTCTTATGCCTATCAATTAAGAAAAAAACCAGAGATGAACAAGAATGCAATTCCCCTGAATGACTCTGGAGCTTTGGAAAAGATGATGAGAAGAAAAAAATAAGAAATTTCTATACTTGACTGCAAAGAACTACTGTTTTACTCCACAAAAAGGAAATTATAAATAGAAAAAAAGACCATGTCCAGTCTAGCAGCCACTTGCAGAGACATTTAGTAATAGGTAGTAAGTTATGGTAATTAAACACTAATTAATTCACTTACTGAATAATGTCCTAAGAAATATTGCTACTTCATCGCACCGGAGTTATCGGCAGACAATTTGGTATGTTTTTTTTAACACAGTGAGAATGACTGGGTAGTTGTCCTTTGCCCGGCAATAGCAGAAGCCTGTGCACACAGTAGGCATTCAATAAACATTCACTGGAGTTGGCTGAGATGCTCCTTTGGGATATTTAGAGGCTAGAAGACGGACCGTTACAAAAGGAATCACACTCCATATTTGCTAGAATATTCCTCTGGTTCTTTGCAATGCGTCTTGTGAGCATTTCCATCTTCTGAGCAAACTCATTATGGGCCTATGGGAGCTGGGGTGTTGAATGCAGAAGCTGGGTTTCAGTGGGTCAAGCACATTAATAACTCTGGCTCGTTTTGGCTGTCATCTGTTGTCTGTGAAAACTACGAGTAGGCAGATTGCCAGGGAGGAAGATTTTTTGCCATGGTCGCGTCTTTCCTACAAAGAGAAGGGGGCCAGACACAGAAAGGGAGGCAGGCAAAAGAGAGCTTCAAAGTCCAGTTTGGCCAGATTATTTACTGAGGACTAATCATGAACTAGTAAAAGCCTTGTACCCAAAGACAGAATTAAGCTGTATCCAGAAACAAATTGCTTTAGCCAAGCCATAAACTAAACCAGGTGATTGCATGTTAAACTTCTTGTAGCAAAAGAACTGGAGTCAAGAGGAAGAGCAGCCATTCTTTCTATCAAGGAGGGTACATTTGTTAATTTCCATCCTATTGCCTGATTGTGGTTTCCTTGAATAAAGGAATGAAATGAATGAAAAAAGGTACTTATTAAGCTCTAGGTGCCAAACACTGTGATAAGGGTTGAGGATACAGGCATAAGTGAAACAGTCCGTGCCCTCAAGGCTCTTACACTTTAATAGTGATAGACAAGACTTAGGCTGCCATAGCCAGAGAGGGGTACTTTGATTTGAGAAGTCAAAAAGAGGTAGAATATCTCCCCAGGGGAGAGTACTCAGGAACAGTAGATAAGTCTTGTCTGCTCATTAGGAGGTAGACCTATTTATCCCTCATTCTTTTTCTTGAAGGGGCTAGGAGACATAAAACACTGAGCAGCAGCGAGCTTAGTCCTAAAAATATCCGTTCCATATGAGAAATCTTCAGCTCAGGGGAAATGCAATTACACTCCCAAGTTTCCTCCACTCACCTTGTTAAAGTCAAGGCCTCTATTTAGCCCAGCAGGTAAGGGGAGGTGAGAGGCAGAAGCAAAAGAATGTTCTTTGTTGGTTGATAACACAGCTAGTGCATCCCAGAGCTTAAGGTCACGTGGTGGAAACTTTGATGATGGATTTCTCTCTGCTGGAAACAAATAGCCTTTGTTCTTCACAGCTAGCACGACCACTCCCCATATCATAAATACTGACAAGTCACATTTTATTTGTTACTGAAAAGGAATTATCATGGAGAATTTAATGCATCATTTTGTGCCCACTTTCTGCACCCCCCCCCCAAATGTCTCAGTATCACCATCCAAGACACCATAGGAAAACTAAGAAGTCATAGGAAGAATGGGATAGGACAATGAGGACAGAAGGGAGCTATAGGGTAGGAGGAGAAGGAAGAGAAGGAGGTGAACATACAGGACACAGTGAGGCAATGCTAGTTGGACTAGAGCACAAGATTATTATAAGGGATTAGAGGGAGATAGGGGCAGCTAAGAGATGCAGTGAATTTAGCATTAGTCCTGGAGTTAAGAAAACCTGAGTTCAAATCTGACTTAGCTGTGTGACCCTGGGCAAGTCACTTAACCCTATTTGCCTCAGTTTCCTCAACTGTAAAATGAACTGAAGAAGGAAATAGCAAACTACTCCAGTACCTTTGCCAAGAAAACACCAAATGAAGTCACAAAGAGTCAGACCCAACTAAAATGAGTGAACACCAACAAAGAGTGGGAGATAAATCTAGAAAGGTATGCAGAGTGATAGCTTTCAATGCTAGGTTAAAAGGCATATAGGTGATAGGTAACCCTGCATTGCCACTTATCCTACTCCTTTATGCCATAGTAATTGTTCCTGGGGTGGTGGTGGTGAGAGGAATCAGCCTACATAATCAGGCTAAGAGATCCCTTCATAAATACCATGAATGTTCAAGTTAGCATGGAGGGTAAGGAATAAGAAAACTACCATGGATTCTTATAAACTATTCCTTGATGTCTCTGTTTAACATAGAACCTTGGGATGGACAGGTGCCATGTCTTAATTTTCTTTGTGTGTTCTATAGTACCTAGTATAGTGCTTTGTACATTGCACATACTTAATTAAGGGTTGCTGACTAAAGAGATGAAAGAACAGAATACCGGGGCTGATATGAATCATGCATTTAGGTGTATATAAGTACATACACATACATACATTTATATATGCACATATATGTATGCATATGTACATGCGTTCACATTGTATATGTGTGTGCATACATATGATAAATAATTACTCTCTTTAAACTCAAAACCAAGATCAGAAACAAAAGAAATGAGGCTAAAACTTGGATGAGAGAAAGAGGTGTTTCTTCTTCTCTTGCCCTAAGAAAAATTTGAAGGATCATTTCACTGGGAAAATGTTTAGCTTAATGATCAATGTAACTTGTCTACTGAACTATCTCCTATTGACAAGAATATTCAGCATTCAGAGAGGATAGAAAGATAGTGTACTAATACAGTTTATTAGCTGCATCTATAGGATCTAAGCCACTGTCTGTACTGGGAGGGGGGGTGCAAGACAATCTTTAATTTCTGGATTTCGTCAGAGTAACATTTCTTATGTTGACTGACAGGTTCATTTTAAAGATTCATCAGGCCTTTTATAGACTCCCTGATTGTTCTATGCATCTAACTGCACCTGCCACCCAAGTGATTGGCCGGATAGAACACACATAAACATTTCAAATTGCTAGCAACAGCCCTTCATGGTAGTTACACATAATCTTCTTGTTATGTTATTATATTACCAACAACATCCACATTTACTGTCTGCAGCCTAGTGGGAATCTTGAAGCATCTCATCTCTTTGGACATATCTAAGGATAATTCACTCTTCTGGTTTTTTTGAAGATTATACACTAGTGCTTCTCTATAAAATGGCAATCCAGAGAGCACAAAATACAACAAATTTCCTATCCACTCAATGGGGCCTTGGACAGCTCACTTTAGCTCAACAATGAACCTAGGGTCATAGATGTAGAGATGAACAGGTCTTTGAGGTAAGTTAGTCCAACCTTCTAATTTAATAATTGAGGAAAATGAGGCCCAGAGAGGTTAAATAACTTGACCAAGGTCACACAGGTAGTAACTTGTGTGTAGGAACCAAGATAGTAACCCAGGTCCTCTAACCTCAAACATACCACTCTTATGACCTTTGACCATATTACTATCCTATGAGTCTTACATCTATAAAATGAGTACTCAGTGAAAGGATGCCTATTCTTCATGGTATTATGGGGAAAGTCAAATGAGATAATGTGTATAATGGTACTTTTAAGAAGGTGGTCTGTAAATTCAAGGAAGTGTGAGCTAGTAGAAAAAACATCTTTCCTCTTAGAATCATGGAAGCTGGACTTTTACTAACTGACCCAAAGCCAGTCCCTTCATCTTTCAGCTTTGGCTTCAGCAGCAGCAAAGCAAAGATGACCATACTTATAGTATCTTGTTCAGAGGATCTTTGTGAATAAAGCTCTATCATGATGTGACTCAGAAACATGAGTTTTATGACTGTTCTCTGACCTAAGTCTGGTCCCTTAAAGTTTGGTTCATAAGACATGGGCAACATAGTAACAAAATGCCAGTTTTTTGCCATGATCCATATGTGGAAACTTATACAGAGTCAAGTAGACCCTGCCAACTCATTCAAGGCCAATGCAAATGAATTCATTTTGGTGAGTTTTTACTATGTGTACATTTGTACCATATGTACATCTAGGAAGCTACATGGCTCAGTGGATAGAGCAATGAGGGGTTTGAAGTTAGAAAGATCTGAGTTCATATCCAGCCTCACCCACTCACACGCACACTAGTTGTATGACCCTGGGCAAGTCACTTCACCTTTATTTGCTCAATTTACTGGAGAAGGAAATGGCAAACCACTCTGCTATCTTTGCCAAGAAAACTCCATATGGGTCACAAAGAGGCAGATACAACTTAAGAAATGAACAACAACATATATAAATGCATGTATGTGTCTGTATATATGTATATTTACATGTTTGCATACGTATATTTGTACATGTAGCTATATATCTATTTCTGTGTGTGTATATATTTATATCTAAAGACTGGAAGGGCCCCAAAGAAATACAATCCAATCCATCAATTATTCAATTAGTGTCCATTACATACAAAGCTCTGATAGTTGCTGGAAAATGATTTTTTAAGTCCTTGTTTTCTAATCCAAAAGTCACATCATAACAGATGAATCACCGTGTAAAAGAAATTCAGGTCAGAGAAGAATAATTTTCTTAGTCCAGCTGCCTGGACAAATAAAGAACTTTAGAAACAGTCTTGTTCTTCACGATGTTATTGGCTGCATTTGATTTCCCCCATATGGGCCTATAAAATAATAGCTCACATTTCTAGGGCACTTTAGAATTTATAAAACATTCCCTTTACAATAAACTATGAGGTAGGTAATACAAAATCCCCACTTTACAGATGTGAAAATTTGGACTCAATGATATCTAAGTAAACTGCCAAAAGTTATAGACCTATTAGTAATAGCAATATAATTACTCCTATAAATACTCAGTAAATAATAACTTGTATTTCTATAATAGAAGCACTTTAAAATTAAATTCCCATTCTTTACAACTACCTGTGAAGTAGATCTTGCAAGCTTTTTTTATTAAACCCCATTAAATACAGGGAAATTAAGAGTATTTAAACAACATGCCCAAATGTTTTACAACTAGTTAATGATGGAGAGAATTCCAAATACAAGTCTTCTACCTCTGAAAAAGGACTTTTCAAATAGACCACATGACTTTGGGGACGAAGGAGTTTCTTTTTGCTAATGCTAACAACATCTTACATTGAAATATTGATTAAAGATCTACAAAATACTTTCCTCACAACAACAATAACAACAATACCTAGCATTTATATAGTGCTTTAAGGTTCGTAAAACACTTTACAAATACTATCTCATTTGACAACCCTGTGAGGTAGGTGCTATTATTATCCCCAATTCTGCAGATGAGGCAACCTGGGCAGTGAGAGTTAAAATGCTTTGTCCTGGCTCATACAGCTAGTAAGAGGTAATGTGGCATAAGAGATAGGAAGATGGCCTTTGAGACAGGAAGATGTGGGTCAGGGCCTACGTTTGACCACATAACTGGCCTCTGAGACCTAGGGTAAGGCACCTAACGTCTCAGTGCTCTAGGCAACTCTTTAAGACTACTTTAAAGAGAAAGTACCACTTTGAATTTATAGAGGGAGTTTCCTATAATGATGCAATCCATATTCAGTCCTCATCCTTATCTAAACAGCTTTAGAGTTGAAATTAGAACACAGACCTCCTGACCCTTGAGCCCATCACTCAATACACCAGACCAGGCTTTCTTTAATATTGTTACATCGTTTTTTTGGGGGAGTAATCTCTTGTCAGTTAACTCATTGGACCATGAAGGAAATCTTCATGAATGACTCAGTGTCTTATAATTGATGAGCTTTGTTGCTTCTGGTATAATTTTCACTGACTCAAATTTGCTGGTATTAGACTAGATGGCAAATGAAGAACGTATTGATTTTCTGCTATGGTCAATAAATAAGAGAAATTGACCAGAAGAGCTAAATACTGATCAAGGTGAAATGAACATCAACATTTAGTAGAAGCAGAGGGATGGCAAAAAGAATATATATATTTAGCAAGGAAATGTCCCCCAAACTGTATTATCATTTATGTCCATCTAATAAATATTATACAACATATGTAAGTGACACCACAGTAATAGAAGTAGATTTTTGCTTTAAACCCATAGCTAAGTTTCTGCTGAAGGACTTAGATCTTAGATAGGCATGTCCACTCTCTAAAAAGACAACAGAATTAAGGCATTACAATGGCAAATTATTTGAACTAATTTTAGTAATCAAACAGTTTTTAAGTACCCACTATGTATAAGCCCCATGGTGCTAGATTCTGGAGATACAAAGACAGAAGATTATGCTATTAGCTAGTATTATTGTATCTGGTTGGGAGATAGAACATGTACGAGGAGATGGCTTAGTCCAATGGCTCTGGAAATAGGACTAGAGGTCTATTCCTGCCTTTGACACTGACTACCTTTGTAACCTTGGGAAAATCACTTAGACCCCTAGTTTCCTCATCTTTAAGATGAGACGACTTTTCTAGATAGTCTCTGAAATCTTTCAGCTATAGATTGTTTCTCCAATAATCCTATACACACAAAAAATGAAATCTCATTAATGTGAGGAAGGAGAAAGCTCTAAATGAGTAAATTCTGAGAAGGTTGCAAGAAGGACCAGTATCTGATCTGAGGCTTGAAGAAAAATTGAGCCTTAGCAGCAAAAGTGTGGAATGCATTTGAGGTAAAGGGGACAACCTGCAGGAAAGCACAGAAGTTGTTTGGCATAAGGCACAGTAGGGCATCTAAATGGCACAGTGGCTATAGTGCTGTGCCTAATGTTAAGGGAGATTCACCTTCCTGAATTCAAATTTGGCATCAGGTACTTAATGGAAATGTAAATGTGGACAAGTAATTTAACTCTGTTTAGCTCAATTTCCTCATCTGTAAAATGAACTGGAGAAGGAAATGGCAAACTACTCCAGTATCTCTGCCAAGAAAACCCCAAATGGGGTCATGAAGAGTTGGACATGACTGAAAAATGACTGAACAACAAAGACTGCATAGCGTGCTATACTTGGAATCAGCATAATCTGGGTTCAAATCCTTCCTCTGACATTTACTAGCTGTGTGACAATGGGGAAGTCACTTCTCTAGACCTCAGTTTCCTCATCTATAAAATTAGGTGATTGGAATTAATGACTTCAGTTCTAAACCTATGATTCTAAGTGTGAAAGGAATAGTTAGTAGTCCAATTGACCTGGAAAAAGGAATACATAAATACAAAATGAGGCTGGGAAGACAGGTTGGAGCTGGGATGTAGAAGACCTTCAGTATCAGGAAGAAGAGTTTTTATTTTTTCCTAGATGCCTGAAAGGGTCTTAATCAGATATGTGAATTAGGAAAAGGGAGCAGGAATGGGTAAGGAAGAGGAAATTCTACTAAGTTATAGAAACAGTTTTATCACATTAAAATACACAAACTTGAACTAGACTAGTAAAATAACACTGAGAAAAAGTCTTTTGGGGATTTACTGTACCGAAAAGATAACAATGATTTATAACCACTATATCAATTGAAAGGACGAGAATGTGGCTGAAGTGCATGAAAATTGAAAGGTGTTCTTTTTAAAAATACATATGTATACATATACATACATATGTATATATTTAGCTTTCAACATTCACTTCCACAAAATTTTGAGTTATAAATTTGTTTTCCCCTTCCCTCCCTCCCCCCAAGATGGCATGCATCTGATATAGGCTATAAATGTACAATCATATTAAACATATTTCTACATTATTCATGTCATAAAGAATTAGAAACCAAAGGGGAAAACCACAAGAAAGAAGAAACAAAAAAAGAGAGAAATAGTGTGCTTTGATCTGCGTTCCGATGCCATAGTTCTTTCTCTGGATATGGATGGCATTTTCCATCATAAAATTTTTGGAGTTGTCTTAGATCCTTGCATTGCTGGAAGAGCTAAGTCTATCAGAGTTAGTCGTCGCATAATGTTACTGTTACTGTGTACAATGTTCTCCTGGTTCTGCTCACTTCACTCAGCATCAATTCATGTAAATCTTTCTAGGTTTTTCTGAAGTCAGTCTGCTCATCATTTCTTATGGAAAGAGTATCTCATTACATTTATATACAACAGCTTATTTGGTCATTCTGCAATTGATGGGCATTCCTTCACTTTCCATTTCTTTGCCACCATAAAAATAGCTGCTACAAATATTTTTGTATATGTAAGTCCTTTCCCCATTTTTATGATCTCTTTGGGATACAGACCTAGAAGTGGTATTGCTAGGTCAAAGAATATTTACAGTTTTATAGTACTTTGGGCACAGTTCAAAATTGCGCTCCAGAATGGTTGGATCAGTTCACAACTCCACCAACAATGCATTAGAGTTCTAATTTTCCTATATCTTCTCCAACATTTATTATTTTCCTCTTTTGTCATGTTAGTCATCAGATTTATCAATATGATAGGTGTGATGTGCTACCTCAGAGTTGTTTCAATTTGCATTTCCCTAATCAATAGTGATTTAGAGCATTTTTATATGACTATAAATAGTTTTAATTTCTTCATCTAAAAACTGTTTGCCCAAAATCCTTTGACAATTTGTCAGTTGGAGAATGACTTGTATTCTTATAAATTTGACTCAATTCTCTATATACTTTAGAAATGAGGTCTTTATCAGAGACACTGGCTGTAAAAATTGTTTCCCATATTTCTGCTTCCTTTCTAATCTTGGTTGCATTGACTCTGCTAATGTAAAAACTTAAAAAAATAATGTAAACAAAATTATCCATTTTGCATTTCATAATGTTCTTCATCTCTTGTTTAGTCATAAATTCTCCACTTCTCCATAGATTTGACAGGTAAACTATTTCTTCCTCTTCTAATTTGCTTATAGTATCATGTTTTATACCTAAATTGTGTACCCATTTTGACTTATCTTGGTATACAGTATAAGATGTTGGTCTATGCCTAGTTTTTGCCATACTATTTTCCAATTTTCCCAGCATCTTTTGTTAAATAATGAGTCCTTAGCCCCAAAACTAGAGTCTTTGGGTTTATCAAACAGTAGATTACTATTTACTAAATTGCTCTTTCTTAATAAGCAGATCAAACATACCCCTTGCAAACATGCTTACATTACTCATTTGTTAAACGAACCCTTTCTTCTTTGAACACAAAGAGATGTTTATTAGTGACCTGGAGTTTTTTTTTTTAAATATTGTTATAGATAGCTTGGAATTCATACCTTGATATTTGCCTATTCACATCCTATGACCATTTAGCAGTTAGGAATGGCTTTTATTCTAACAAATTTTAATCTATTCCTAATATATCTTGGAAATAAGATCTTTATTATGGAATCTTGCATAAAGATTTTTCCCCATTTACCTGCTTACCTTCTAATTTTCTTAAATGAATATTAATATTATTTTAATTATTACAATTATGACATCATTGTAAAATAACATGACTGGGGAAACCAAGGGACTTCTATTTTATTGTCCCATATAGTATTAAAAATTCTATGATCTTGAATGAATTACTTCTCATCTCTGGACTTCAATTTACCCATCTGGAAAATGGGGATGATTCTACTTGTATGTTTCAACTAACTCTTTATTTGAAGGATAACCGATTTTGCAAAGGAGGCAGCCCTGTATTTTCAAAGGTTAAAACAGTGAAACACAAGCTCTGGTAGGTACTAACCTATCTGATTAGAAGAGCTTCAAGCACATGTACAATGATACAAGGTCAGTCAGGGATCAGCCTAGATAAATGTTCAGAAAATAATATCCTGTCTTCTCCTCCTTATCACCTATCAAAATTCCATTGAACTAAAATAAGAACAAGAGAACAATAATAGTAACATTCACAAGAACTCTATCAACAATACATATGCAAAATTGTATAACTAATGACTGAGTCTTGTGGATTTGTTTACAGAAATGATAGGGTTTATCATAGGCCTATGAAGCCATGTCATTTTTTCAGTGGAAATTACAAAAAAAAATTGCTCTTCAGCAGGATGACTTTATCAATGTAGATTATAAAGGAAATGGTACAATCTAAGTAACATTATCTTAAGTTCAAAAATATATCATTTATTGAATAGCTAGAAAGCTATAAACAGGAAGTCAGAATAATACACCAGAAGCTTGCACAAAAAATAACAGATAAAGCAGTATCTCTACTATTATAAATACAATCCCAAAATATATCTTACAGAATTCAATAAATAAATTATAATTGAACAAGCACATTATCACAGAAATTACTTGTTGCACATAACTGCCTAGATCTAATAGTGATCACCCAAAATTTTAGAGCAATCTAATAAATGTTTTCCTTAAATACGCAGAAACTTCAAACTCTGTACCATGAAATCTGTCTATGCATTAGTCTGCAGAATATTAAATTCAAAAGAACTTGTTCTAAAACATTTGTATTAGACATCCTTTGCAAATAAAGAAATTATACTAATCCTCCTAATAATGATATGTATAGAGTTCTTTAAAGTTTGCAAAAGCACTTTTTATGTTTTATCTCATTTATGAGAATGATAGTACTTGGTATTACTGTGCCCATTTTATGGATGTATAAACTTTTTTTGTTTTTATTTTTTTTCTGATTTACATCATTCATTTCCGCCAGATTTTGAGTTACAAATTTTCTTCCTATTTTTCCCCTACCCACCACTCCAAAATAGCAGGCCCACAGGATATCCCCTCCTCCAATATGCTCTCTACCATATCTTCTCCCATACCCCCCTCGACTTTTCCAGTAGGGCATGGTGGATCTCTATGCCCCAGTGCCTGTATATCTTATTTCCCAATTACATGTAAAATAGTATTAATAATAATAATATATATTTTTTAAACATTTGATTTTAAAACTTTGAATTCCAGATTCATTCCCTTCCTTCCTTGTCACCCACCCTTACTGGGAAGATAAGCAGTTCAGTATAGGTTGTACATGTGTGGCTAATGCAAAACAATAACATAGTAGATATATTGTAAAAGACTGACTATATTTCCCTCCCTCCTATCCCACCTCTCACTTGTTCTGTTCTCCACTTTGATCCCATCCCTTTTCAAAAGTGGGTGCTTCAACTTCCCCCCCCCCAGCCTGCCCTCCCTTCCATCATCACCCCTCTCATCGCCTTTCCCCCTACTCTCCTGGAGGGTGAGATACCCTATTTAGTGTGTATTTCATTCCCTCCTCAAGCCAAATTCAATGGGAATAAGGTTGACCCATTCCCCTTTGCCTTCCTATTCTTCCCCTCCATTGTAACCAATTTCCTTGCCTCTTCTTTATGAGATAGTTTACCCCATTCTGTCTCTCCCCATCTCCTCTCATTATATTCCTCTCTCATCTCTTAATTTCACCTTTTTTCCTATTAAATTTGTTCTGTGCCCTCTATCTATGTATACCTGTAAACATATATACACACATTCACATATGTATTCAAATGCCCATATACCCTCCAATATAGACATATGTATATATTTCTATTCCCTTCAACTATTTTCATACTGAGAAAAGTTTCATCAGTTATAATTATCATTTTTCCATGTAGGAATATTAATAGTTCATCTTTGATAAGTTCCTTATGATTTCTTTTCCCTGTTTACCTTCTTATGCTTCTCTTGCTTCTTGTATCTGAATGTCAAATTTTCTATTCAACTTTGGTTTTCTCATCAAGAATGCCTAAAGGTCCTCTATTCCATTGAATTACCATATTTCCCCCTGAAACATGATACTCAGTTTTGCTGGGTAGGTGTTTCTTGGTTTTAATCCCACTTCCTTTGCCCTCTGGAATATCATATTCCAAGCCCTTTGATCCCTCAGTGCAGAAGCTGCCAGATCCTGAGTTATCCTGATTGTGTTTCCACAATATTTGAATTGTTTCTTCCTGGATGCTTGTAATATTCTCTCCTTGATCTGGGAATTTTGGAACCTGGCTATAATATTCCTAGGAGTTTTCTTTTTGGCATATTTTTCAGGAGGTGATTGGTGGATTCTTTCCACCTCTATTTTGCCCTCTCGTTCTAAAACATCAGGGCAGTTTTCCTTGAGAATTTCTTGGAGGATGATTTCTAGGTTCTTTCTTTGATCATGGCTTTCAGGTAGTCCAATAATTTTTAAATGATCTCTCCTGGATCTATTTTCCAGTTCAGTGGTTTTTCCCATGAGATATTTCACATTGCCTTCTCTTCTTTCATTTTTTTTTGGATATGTCTAACAGCATCTTGATTTCGCATAAATTCATTAGCTTCCATTTGCTCCAATCTAATTCTGAAGGAATGATTCTCCTCAGTGAGCTTTTGAGATTCTTTTTCCATCTGGCAAATTTGGCTTTTTAAGACATTCTTCTCCTCATTGATTTTTTGAGCCTCTTTTGCCATTTGAGTTAGTCTATTTTTTAAGGTATAATTTTCCTCAATCAGGCTGACTCTCATTTCATAATTTTCTTGCATCGTTCTCATTTTTCTCCCCAATTTTACCTCCATTTCTCTTATCTGCTTCTTAAGGTCCTCCATGGTCTGTAACCAGCTTGTATTTTCCTTTGAAGTTTTTGGTGCAGGAGTTCTGACTTCACTGTCTTCCACCCGTTCCATGCTTTGATCCTTTTTGTCCCCAAAATAGGAGTCTAATGTTGGCTTCTTCTGTTTGCTTTGCTTCCTTTGCCTGATCATGTTGCCACTTACTTTACTTTTGGGCTTTTTGCCACAGTAGGACTCTGCTACCAGACAGGGGAGCTCAGTCCCAAATACTGGGGTTTTCTCAGCTGCTGGAAGTATTAGTTGGGTGCCCTCTCTGAAGCCTCCACACACTCTGGAAAGCTGGTCACACACCCCAGGACCTCCACCCTAGACCACAATCCACATCCAAGCAGGTTAAAGCAAGAGTGACTAACCTGAAACTGGTCACTTGGTCCCCCTACAGTCTGCAGGCCAGGATCTGAAGCTGCCATATGGGCTGCACGGCAGCCCTCAATGGCTTCTCATCCTGGGGGCAAAAGCCAATGCACTCCCTACTACTGGGTTCCAAAGTCCACACTGCACTGACCTCTCACTTTGTCCTTAGCATCTATGTGTTGATAATTCTGGACCGCCATAGCTGCTGGTGATCTGGAGTCCCTCCAGCCAGTGGCTGGTCAGGCCCTCCCTGGGCCTAAAACCTTGGCATGGAGCTGGGCTTGGCTCCCAGAGTGCTGGGCTGGCTGATTCCTGCCAGCCTGCCGGGATGTCCTCAGCAGGAGGTTAGCTTCTCTGTGTCATTTTGTGGGTTCTGTAGCTCCAAAGTTTCTTTTACATGGATTGGAGGTAGTGAGAGCCGGAGCTGTGCAGAGGTCCTGTTTATACTCTGCCATCTTCACAGATATATAAATTGATGCTCAGAGGAATATGCACCTAATAAATGTTTGCTAAATCAAATTATGTCACCACAAGTCCAACTCAATGGCACCCTCAGCATATAGGTGAACAGTCCTAAGTAACCCCCAGGAATGACTATCTAATGCTCCTAATTAATTGATTTCTTGGTTTTAGGGGGGAAGGTCATATTTCTTGCTTCCTTGCCTAGAGATACAACACAGTTCTATTTTTCAGTTGTTGAAGTGGACATCATGAGAAAGATATACATTTTGGACAGTAATTCAAGAGTAGAGGAAAGAAAGAGGTTGCTGCTCTCCTTGCCTGATTAGATTTGTCAAAAGTCATTCATCTGAATGTTGCTTGGAAAAGGATTCTGACAATTTTTTTTTTCTTTTTGGCAAGTGGAGGTCGGCTGTGAAAAGGAAGCAACAAATCCAAATAGTCAACAAAGGTCTTTTGTGCCGCTCTTTGAAGATGCCATTCCTCTTTCATCAACTCCCTCCTCCTTGGAGCTGGGGCTATTTAAGGAAACTGAAAGGAACACCCTCAGAGCTAATCTGGTACTTCTGTACTCTGGTGCTGGGGAGGAGTCTGGGGAGCTGATTGTACAGAGGAAAATGTGTTTCTTTTGAAAGGTACTAGAGGAAATAAATGTATAGTCCATTGTTGGCAAGGAGAAGCCACCAGTAGGAATCGGTATGATACAAAAGGGGCATTTGTAACAGTACAAAACGCTTACCACTTTGTGGAGATATGCACTGAATACAAAGGAAGATGGGGAAGCGCCAAAGGAATCCACCGAAAAAGTACCGTTACCAGCATGTGGGATGATGTATCAAAACAGCCACAGACACAAGGTCCTTATCCCTTCAACTAAGCAACAGGTTTCTGAAGTGGGGACAGCAGCTTTGGAATATCATTACAAAGGCAGCATCCCTGAGTCAGCTTGGACCCTCCCACCACCTCCCCATTCTTTTGGCTTTGCAGGGAAGGTTACCTAAATCAAAGCTAAAAGCAAACTAAGAGAAAAACAAAAGCCACAAATATCCAAAATAGGCTCAGCAGATAAAAGCAATTGACTTCAGTGATTTAAAAAAAATCAACCAAATGGGGTTGCTACTCTTTTCTAAACTGAAGGATGACCTTGGGAAAAGTAATTTTTTCTCTTAGGGAGCTTATTTTTTTCTGCCATAATATGAAGGGGTGAGGTTGGTCTGCCTGCATATTCTCTAAAGTCCCTTCTAGCTCTTTCTTATGAATTTTGTACCAGATTCCATCCTTCCAGGTCAGATTTTGAATCATCTGCTGACTTCTTAATTTTATGATATAGGATAAAACGCACCAGATTTGGAACCAAGAGAAAAGTGAGTTTCAGTTCTGATTTTAACACCAATTAAATGTGTAGCTGTCAACAAACCAATTTCCTTCTTTGTAAAACTGGCATCAAGATACTTATACTACCTGATTTTTTAAAAATGTTTTTGTTGATCTCTTTTTTTACATTACTGTCACTTTCCAATGACCACCCCTTCTCCAAGAGAACTCCACTTTATTACAAAGAAAAGTAAGCAAAAACAAATCCACACACTGAACATGGCGGACAATGTAAGCCTCCTTCTGTGCCTTAAGTCCACCAGCTCTGTGCCAAGAGATGGGATAGCTGCACTACTGGGAGTCCTCTTCTGAAGCAAAACTGGTCACTGCACAGCGATCAGGTTCATCCCATTGTCATCACTCATCTCTGTAAGCACCTGACAGTGGTATAGCAGGGCCTGGAGTCAGAAATATCTGAGTTCAAAATATGCCCTCAGTTGTGAGACCCTGGGCAAATTACCTAACCTCTTTGCTTGTACAATGAGGATAATGATAACATCTACCTTCCAGGGTTGCTGTAAGGATCAGATAATAATTGTGTGTTTGTTTGTTTTAAAGCACTTAGTGTGCTTATACCCTTCCCTCACTGATTGTTTTGATTGAGTTTTGTATTCAGCTGAGGGGAGAGAAAATTTGGCAGTGAGAAGGAAAAGGAAGGTGAGCTGCAGGTGGGATGGGATGGCCTTCTTGAGACCCTAATTAAAGGATCTTCTTGCTGTTTTCTATCAACCAACTTTTTCCATGTTTCCATCTATTCAGAGTTTTAGGCTTTGGGGTTTTATAAGAGATCATCCTCATGTATGTTTGGACCAAGTATACACACATCTATGCATATATGTACATGTGTATGTGCAGCTGTACATGAATATATGCATGTATACAAAGACACACATGTACATTACATATATGTATGTCTGTGTGAATGTATGTACGTGTTTATACATATCATGTGTGTATACATATTGTGTATATGCATATATACCATATGTATGTATATGTATACACGTATACTAATTGTGGGACCGTAGGCAAGTCACATAACCTGTTTCCTTAACTGTAAAGTAGTGATAATTGTAGACAACTTGTAGGATTGTTGTAAGGATCAATTGCAGTAATATTTGTAAAATGCTTTGAAGAGTTGCAAAATATAAATGGCACACAGTAGTTACTATATAACCACTCATTCCTTCTTTCACCCTTTCCATTCATATAGTCATAGTTTTGCTTCAGGCCCTCATCACCTCTCTCCTAGAGTATTGCAAATTCTTTCTCTACTCCAGTCTATCCTCCATGTAGTCACCACACCATATTCCTAGAATAGAGGTATGTCCATGTTACACCTTTACTCAACAAACTCTAGCCATTCACTATTGTCTTATATTTATAAACTCTCATATTTATACAGAATATATCTATACATGGATATAGATATTATATACAGATAGATAAATGGAGAGATGTAGTATGTATGTCTGTACAACTTGATACCTTCCTACTTTTCCAGTCCATTTAATCTTCACTTCTTTCTTCACACTCTGCCACCCAGTAACACTAGCCTATTCAATGTCTAGCACATGGGATACTTATCTCCCATCTCCATACCTTTGTTATTCCTCATGCCAGCTGTCCACACACTTTTCCCTTCTGCTGCTTAAAATTTCTAGTTTTAAATATACAGAAAATTGAGTCAAATCTATAAGAATACAAGTCATTCCCCAAATGATAAATGGTAAAAGGATATGAACAGGCAGTTTTCAGAGGAAGAAATTAAAAATATCTATAAGCATATGAAAAAATGCTCTAAATCACTATTGACTAGAGAAATGCAAATCAAAACAACTCTGAGGTACCATATCTCACCAGTCAGAATGCCTAAGATGACAAAACAGGAAAATGACAAATGCTGGAGAGGATGTGGACAAATTAGAACACTAATGCATTGTTGGTGGAGGTGTGAACTGATTCAACCATTCTGGAGAGCAATCTGGTGCTATGCCCAAAGGGCTATAAATAAGTGAATACCCTTTGACCCAGCAATACCACTTCTAGGGTTGTATCCCAAAGAGATCACAGAAATGGGAGGAAGACCCATATCTGCACAAAAATATTTATAGCAGCTCTTTTTTTTGTGGTGGCAAAGAACTGGAAATTAAGGGGATGCCCATCAATTGGGGAATGGCTAAACAAGTTATGGTATATGAATATAATGGAATACTATTGTGCCATAAGAAATGAGGAGCAGATGGACTTCATATTTATGTGGAGAGGCTTATACGAACTGATGCTGAGTGAGAAGAGCAGAACCAGGAGAAATTTGTACACAATTACAGACACAACATATGTGTGATGACCAATTTTGAAAGATGGACTCTTCTCAGCAATGCAGGGTTATAAGACAACTCCAAAAGACTCATGATGGAGAGAGATGTCTACATTCAGAGAAAGAGCTAAAAAGAACTGAGTTTGAATGCAGATTGAAGCATACTACCACCTGCTTTCTTTTTCTTGTTTGGTTTTGTTTCCTCTTTCCCATTGTTCATTCCATCTGTTACAATCCTTTATAACCTGACTAATGTCTAATGTGAAAGTATTTGCAGATCCTATATTTGATTACATGCTGCCAAGGGGTGCAGGGAGGAGAGAGATGGGGAGAAAATTTGAAACTCAAGGGATAGTGGAACTAAATCTTGTAATTGAAAGTAAACAAACAAATTAATAGACAAAAATTTTTTTAAAAAATTCTCTGGCTTTCTGTAAGATTCAGCTCAAATGCCACATTCTATATGTAGCCTTTCTAGGGCCCCCTAGCAACGAGGGCATCCCCTCCCAAGTTAACCTTATATTTTGTATACATCACATACATGCTTATATGTGTGCCTGTTGTCTCTCCCACTAAAATTTAAGCTCCTTGAGGGCAGTGATTACTTTGTTTTTTGGGTTGGGTTTTTTTTTTTGTATCCTTAACGCTTAGTAGAGCACTTAATTAATTTTGTTGATCCATTGATATTATCCTTAGTTGTTGATACCAGCTCTATTCAATGCTTCTAATTGCTAATTACAGAGAAACAAAGCCTAAGGGATAGAGTGAGAGAGAGGAGGGCCCAAGTCTAGACACCATGAAGGTGTCTTAGGTTCTCTAAGAGCCTACAGTATTTCAGTCTAGTTCCAGTGATCATAGGACCATAGGATTGTAGATGTAGGTCTTGAAGGGACCTCAGAGGTTAAGCTATTTTTTAAATTGTAAACCTCTTTACTATTTCCAGATTCTTATACTCTCCATTCCAGTTACAATCTATTTGAATTTTTTTTTTTTTTTTGCTTTTTGGAGGGGGAAAGGCAAGGCAATTGGTGTAAGTGACTTGCCCAAGGTCACACGGCTAGTGTTAAGGGTCTGAGGCCAGATTTGAACTCAGGTCTTCCTGACTCCAGGGCACTGCACCACCTAGCTGCACCAATGTATTTGCATTTAAAAATCAGGACTATCTTTAAGGACTTTCCATGTCTGTGATAAGCATGTTTAAAGCATCCTTTGCCTGAAAGTAGGCCCGGCTTATGAAACATGGATGGGGGAACTGTAAAAGTGTACAGAAATCCATTCTTCAGAAAGGTATCATATTAATTCCTAGGCCAGTGCAATTTAAATCTGAATAGAAAATAGAAAGGCGTATGGAGAATAAAAGTAAGACTGGGTCAGAATTTGTGATATGGTTGGGGGAAAATATGAGTGACAGGCAGGAGAATGGAGTTCTTGACGCTGCTATTTTATTGTTTTTGTGGTCATGGGCAAGTTGTTTTGTCTGTGTGAGCCTTACCTTTCTCATTTGTAAAACAGACAGACTGGACTCAATCAATAGAGATTTTGTTCTGTTATAATGTCGTACTACTCTAGGTAACTAGGTGGCACAGTAGATAGAATGCTAGACTTGGAATCCAAAAGACAAGTTCAGAAATCCTTCTTCCAACACTTAATTGACAACACAAATCACTTAACCTCAATCTCTGTCGGTTTCCTCTTCTACAAAATGGGGACAAAAATAACCCCTACATTCCTTCTGTCCCTTTCCCTTTTGTTGTGAGGTTCAAATCAAATAATATAGATAATCTTTGTAAACCTTCAAGTGCTATAATATTCAAGTGCTAGTTATTTTTTATTACTGCCAAGTCCAAGCTGTTTGCAAAAGTCTTCATTAATAACAAATTTCTTTTTTCTCTGAGACTAGATTTTTTTTAATAAGATGCTCTTAACTTAGTTATTCGACAATGAGACAGGCTCTGAATGTTGTTGCTGATTCAGTTGTATCCAACCCCATTTGGGGTTTTCTTGGAAAGGATTATTCAGTGATTTGCCATTTCCTTCTCTAGCTCATTTTACAGATAAGGAAACTGAGGCAAATGGAGTTATGTGACTTGCCCAGGGTCACATAGCTAGGAAGTGTCTGAGGATAGATTTGAACTCAGAAAGAGGAGTCTTCCTGCCTCTAGGCCCAGCCTTCTATTCTCTGTAATACCTAGCTACCTGTTTGAATATCTGAAAGCCATATCTCCCCCTTCTAGGAGACTCACTGACTATCCCAAACTGGACCTTTCTTTGTGTTATACTCTCAAACTTCCTTGACATTCTATCCATTTCCTCCCTTTTACCTGGGGTCAAATTACACAAGCATTCACCCTTCCCCTCTAGTCTTCCTTCCATTGCTCATCAATAAAATCTTTCTCAACCACTTATCTTTCTCTGCCCTCCCCTGTCTATCTAGTTTCTCCTCCTACACAACTGCCTGGCCCTGAGCCCTGACCAGCAAAGGAAACAGTTACCTAAGTCCTCATAGAGAGAAAATTGAGATGAAATTTGGGGACAACCATGCTGCATGAGTAAACCCAACGCTCCCTGATCACTCTGACAGTAGTAAGTCAATCACCATGTGCCAGGCACTGTGCAAGGCAGCTCTCCTGTCTTCTCTCAATTCACCACTTGCCTTTCTGCACATGAAATTTAAGACCTTTTTTTTCTATCACATTTTACAAATCAAGAAACTAAAGCTCAGAAATAAACTGGTCCATAGTCATATATATAGAGAGAAAACTTAACTGAGATTCAAACCCAGGCCCTGTGACTCCATAGCAAGTGTTCTCTCCCTACATAATCACGGCTGTTCTTCCTGAAAAAAGCAACAGCTTATGTTTAATTCACAAGCCAGTTTAGGTAGTTGAATTTTAAATAATTCACATACCTTTGCTTTTAATATTTGTAGTTGTTGACTTTTCCTAATAAAACATTTAGGGATTCCCCCCCCCCCCCAAAGTCCCTTTTTGTGGGGAAAATTTTTTTTTTTTAACGGAGGACTTTGCTGCCCTCTCACTATTTCCTTTGCTCCTTCCGATCCTGTCTATTGCTTTAGCAGGAGTGAAAGACTCTTGTGGAATTTGGCTGTGTTTAGATGTACCGTCAGTGTTAATAACTCTCTCACCAACCCAAACTCTGGAAAATCACAGGGTATTGGCCTTGCTGCCATGCAAAGACACTGTGTTTGTTGAGGCATTTGAGGAAGTGGGCTCCACAAGTGTCCTCACCCATGAGGGTCCCAGGCATGAGACAAACATCCCAGGTGCCAGTGGCTGTGTTCAAAGAATATACTTGCTTTTATGGCCCTTATATTTCATTCTCTACTGCCGGAATGGAGAACCATGCTGGGTTTGTGCATTTGTAATTGGGCAGGAACAGATGGGAAGAGCACAGTTGGAAGTAATACAACCATTAAAATAATCTATACTGCTCGTAACTCTTTGATGTGGGAGAGGTGAGTGGAGCCCCATGCATGGAGCTTCTAGTAACCCACTCCTCGGGGACATTCACTTTGGTGGAGAGGGATGCAGCTCTCGCAGTTGGTGACACATTATGAATTCAAACTAACTTTGTTGGGTCTTCTTCTGACTTTTCTCTTGTTCCTAGATGTGAGGGATAGGAAATGGTAGAAACTGAATTCAACTGAACAAACATTTAAGTGGAAAACGCTATGCTAAGAATTAGAGATACAAAAAAAAAATAAACAGTTCTTGCCCTCAAGGAGCTTACATGGCACTGGGGAGACGTGATTTGGATCATGTCCTTGCCTTTAGTGTTCTCTCAGCCACTCCATCTTCTACAGAGCAACCAAAATGATATTTCTAAAATGCACATCTGACTATGCTGTTCCCCTGCTTACAGGATCGAGCAGAGATGAAATACAACTCCCCTGTTTAGCATTTTAAAACCTTTATTATCTAGCTCCAGCTTTCCAGACATTGCATATTAGTTAAATGATCATAGGATCATTCATCCCATCCAAACTAGGCTGCTTGCTGTTCCACAAATCCAAGATTCCATCTTTTTCCTCAGCCTATGTCCATGCTGGTGCTTTATATGCCTTGAACAAGCTTTCCTCTTCACTTTCATATCAGTGAATCTCTAGCTTTTTTTAAGGTTCAGCTTAAGAGCCACCTTTGACATGAGCCCTACACTGATGACATATGCTATTAAAGTACCCCTAAATTACTCTGTACATATTGCATATTCATTTGTCTGCATGCATGTCGTTATTCCCTCCTCTCCTCCCTGCTTCAATAGAATGTCAGTTCAGTGAAGGCATTAACAGTTTAATTTATATTTATATACCCAGTGGCTAGCATAATGCTGGTACAAAGGAGACAATTAATAAGTGCTTGTTTAATGAATGAATAAATAAGTGCAAAGCATATGCAAAGTAATTTCAAGATGGAGAAAAAAATGATTTCACAAATTTGGATTTAGACCAACCAGATTCCAAGCTTGTGAACTCATTACTTTTTCCCCCTGGAAGGTTCAGAGGGAAGAATGGGGGAGCAGAGCTTCTTCCAAGCAAAAATTTGCCACATTTTAGTAAGGATCTTGACAAATGAGAACACACCCAGAGTAATAATAACAGAAAATATAACAACTACTACTTATATTTGTTCAGCGCTTTAGGTTTTCGAAGTTCTTTTTCACTGTTGTTATTCAGTCATTTCAGTTAGGTCTGACTTTCTGTCACCCCATCTGGGGTTTTCTTGACAAAGATATTGTAGTGGTTTGGCATTTCCTTCTCCAGTTCATTTTACAGATGAGAAAACTGAGGAAAATAGGGTTAAGTGACTTAAGAGTCACACAGCTAGGAAGTGTCTGAGGCCGGATTAAAACATGAGTCTTCCTGACTCCAGGCCTGGCACTCAATACATTGTACTATTGAATGTCCCCTCAAAGCTCTTTGCATGATTTCATTAGAGCCTCACCTGAATGAACTCTGTGAGACAGAAGCAAATATTACCCTCATTTTATAGATGGGAGGTCTCAGTTTCCTTATCTGTAAAATGAGGATAGAAACAAGCATTTGGTGGAGCTATAAATTGGGGCAACTATTATGGAAAACAATTCAGAATTCTTAAAGAACAACTAGTAACTATCCACACCCTATAAACTCATAGCATTGTCATATCTGGGAATATGCCCTGAGGAGATAAAGAAATGAAGAATGGCTCCGTTATGTGTCCCCAGAGAATTGTAGATAGACTTTCTGTGGAAGCTTAGGATTGGAAACAAAGTGGGTACCAATCTACTGGGGAATGGCTAAAAATTGTGTAATACTAATTAAACATTGTATCACTCTCTCACTAAGGGCTCTGGAGATGTGGTGACTCAGTGGATTGTGTGCTGGGTCTGCAGTCAGGAAGACTTGAATACAAATACTGCCTCAGATATTTTCTAGCTGTGTGACCCTGGGCAAGTCACTTAACCTTTGTCTCAGTTTCCTCATCTGTAATAGCAGTTACCTTCCAGAGTTATTGTGAGGACCAAATAAGAAATTTATAAGTCACTTAGCACAGGGTCTGGCATGTATCAAGTTATATATAAATATTAGTTATTATTATAGTGACTACAATGTGCGAAGTTTTGGAGAAATAAGCACAAAGGATAAAACAACATCTACTTGCAAGGACCTTAAGTTCTTCTTTTTTTTTTTTTGCTTTTTGGAGGGCAATTGGGGTTAAGTGACTTGCCCAAAGTCACACAGCTAGTAAGTGTGTCAAGTGCCTGAGGTCAGATTTGAACTCAGGTCCTCCTGACTCCAGGGCCGGTGCTGTATTCACTGTGCCACCCAGCTGCCCCAAGGACCTTAAATTCTAACAAGGAAGAGAATAAGTATATACAGAATATATACGTGGCATAAAATATAAGCTTAAAAACACAACTAAGAAGTAAAGTACAAGGCAGGTAGGGAAGAAAGGTGCTGGCATTTGGCAGGGAAGATGAGGAAAGGCTTCATGAAAAAGATAATACTTCACATACGTTGTTAATGGAAGAGGCTGGGACATCTCCAGTTGTCCTAATCTATATTTGACCACTGGACCCTGATGGCTCCAGAGGAGAAAATGAGGCTAGTGACTTTGCCAGCCCTCCCTGATTTAATTCAATTCAATTGCATATCATGGTTTCATCTTCTTGATGGCATGGTCCTCTTCAAGAAAGGGCCTATGGACAATGGAAGAGGTTACTCTATGGGGTGAAGGTAGGGATGACCAGGAATGTGGGACAACCAATGAAAAAGCACAATGGGAAATAGAAAATCACGTGTGAGAAACAGAGAGACAACAAGTTTGACTGGATTAGAGAGTACAAAAGACAGATAATATTCAATAAGGATGAAAAAAAATAGGCTGGAGCCAGATTATGTAGGGCTTTAAATGTTAAAACAGAGGATTTTGTAATTTTATTCTACAGGCAGAAAGAAAGCACTGGGTACCATTAAGTAGTGGAGGCACATAATCAGATCGATGTTTGAAGAAAATGACTTTGGCAGCAGTGTAGACAATATACTATAGTGGAGAGACAAGTGAGTAAGGGAGATCAATCACAGGGCTATTGCAGTAGTCCAGGTAAGAAGTGATGAGCGCTGAGAGAAGCATGGCAGCTGTGTGAGTGGAGAGGAGTCAGATGCCAGTAATTTGTGAAGATAGAAAGGGCAAGATTTGGCAACTGATTGCACATGTGAGGTGAGGGAGAGTCAGGAGTCCAGGTTAAGGAGCTAGAAGGATAAAAATAGTGGTGACGACTGACAGCAATAGAGAAGTTTCAAAGAAGGGAATATTGAGAGAAAGGATAACAAGTTCAGTTTCTGACATGTTGAGTTTAAATCTCTCCAGAACATTCAGTTGGAAATGTCTAATCTGTGAAGCTCTGGGAAGAAAGTGGGTTTGAATAAAAATATGGGAATCATCTCCATAGAGACAGCAGTTAAACCCAAGTGAGCCAGTGAGGTTACCGAGAGAGAGAGTAGCTAGAGGAAGAAGAGAAGCGGGGCAAAGCTAAGTCAGAACCCTGCGGAACACCCACAGTTAGGGGGCATTTTACAGATGATGAGCCAGAAAAGGAAAGAGAAAAGCAGCAGGAAGAAAGAAGTGTCACAAAAACCTAGAGACAATAGAGTGGTCAAAAATGTCAAATGAAGGAGGCAGGTGAATGAATAAAGATAAAGTCTGAAAAAAGACCATCAAATTTGGCAATTATAGATCACTAGTACCTTGGGGAGAGCAGTTTCAACAGGGTGCTGAGTGTGGAAAACAAATTAGAAAGGGCTAAGGAGTAAATTAGAGTGGAAATGGAAGCAGTAAACAGAGTTTTTCAAGGCATTTCAGCTAAGAAAGGGAGGCTAGATATAGGGCGATAGCTTGAGGTCATAACGTAAGATTTCTTCCCCCATATGTTGATTAGTTTTGCTGCTTTTATTCTTTTTTGGTTTTTGTTCTTTAGCATAATAGCTTTCTGGGAGTAGATGAGGGAAGATATGGTAGGAATTGTAGATCACATAAAAAGAAAAGATATCAATAAAATCTGTTCTAAAATTTTTAATAGAAAAATTATGTATATGAGAAATTCATAAAAATTGGTAGGTTTTGTAGGAACTAACAATGCAAAAAACAATACACCCAATCATTCCAAGAATATAAAGGAAAACAACACTAAAATACATCATAATTCAGATTAATGTAATGACCCATCTTAATTCCAGAGGATTGTTGAGAGTACTTCCTGCCTCCTGTTAGAAGTAATGGAATGATATTGTATAGGCCATCAATCATGGTTACAGAGTCAGTTTGTTTTTCTGCTTTTTCTTTATTATGAGACAAGGCTCTATTAGGGATGGGAATGGTGTTTTGGGGAAATGACATTTTATACATATATGTATGTATATGTATATATGTATGTGTGTGTATATATATGTATTTGCGTATATCTATATACGCATACATATTTAATGAGGCAAGTTAGATATCTAGAGTATTGTGTTCAGTTCTGGCTGCCAAATTTTAGGAATACTATGATAAGTTGGAGGTTTCCATAGAAGGGTATTGAAGAGGTAGAAAGGATTTGAAAACATTATCAAATGAGTGTTGGTTGAAGAAACTAGAGATGCTTATCATAGAGTTGTTCAGTCATTTTTCACCTGTGTCCAATACTTTGTGACCCTTTTTGGGGTTTTCTTGGCAAAGATATGGATATGTTTTGTCACTTACTCTGCCAGTGGATTAAGGCCAACAGAGATTTCGTGACTTGCTCTCAGAGTCACACAGTTAGTAAGTGTCTGACACCAGATTTGAACTCAGGTCTTCCAGACTCCAGGACCACTGCTCTATCCATTGAGCCACCTAGCTGCCTTATCCCAGAGTACTGAAGCCTCAGAGGACATGGTCACTGTGTTGGATTTGAAAGACTTTATTGTAGAAGAGGAATAAGAATAGTTATCACAGACCACAGCTTTGCACTCTATCCCTTGATCACCAGTTTAGATGGGTGAGCTTTTACCTTCTCTTGCTGGGAATCAGGATGCCATGCTATCTCTACAATATACCATGGCCTTCTCTTTTCCATCTTCCCTTTATCTCTTTCCCCCTGCCATTAGAATTTAAGTACCTCGAGGGCAGGGGCTGCCTTCCTTGTTTGCATTTCCATCAATACACTTAGGATAGCATATATGGCATATAGTAAGTACTTAATGTTTTATCCATCCATCCATCCATCCATCCATCCATCCTGCCAGCCAGCCAGCCAGCCAGCCAGCCAGCCAGCCAGCCAGCCTGCCAGCCAGCCATCGAATTTTAATGTGGGGAATAGTGAACAGGCAACAGCATGATCTGCTTCTGCAAACCCCACATGGAAGACACTGGGGAGTCTGCTTCCAAGACATCATGATCCCATGTAGAGAATTGCATTGGAAAGATTTGGAGCACACACAGATATTCTATAACTGTTTCAAGTTTTCTAGTCATACAATCAAGAGGGACCTTTTTTGATTGGCTGTGGAGGCAGAATTTGGGACATTAAAAAGGCACTAGTTAGAATCTATCCCTTCTTCTTGGCCTGACTCCTTCCTGCTGGACTCTTTCTGATAGAAAAGAGATAACTCATCCCCTAAGAGCTACTCATAGAATACTGAATGGGAGATGTATTCAGGCTAAATCAAAGATTATGAGGATATGAAATCATTGCTATGGAGCCAAATGTTAGATGGGGAGGGTCCAAGGCATTTCCTCTTATGGTATTTTCTCTCCTTTCTGTCCTTTCAACCAAGAAGAAAGGAGTCAATACAAGAGGAAGGGATAAATTCTAGATGGATATTTATCCCTGAATTCAAAGGGTAGAACTAGAATTCATAGAAGTTCTAAAGAGATTTGAACTTGATGTGGTGGAAAGCTGCTTTCCAATTAGAGCAATACCAAGGCAGGCTGATCACCTGTTAGATACGTTATAGAGGAAGCAAGGAAGTTAGGAAGAGGAAATGGCAAATCACTCCAATATCTTTGCCAAGAAAATCCAAAATAGGGTCATGACAAGTTAGACATTATTGAAAAACAACAAGAGAGAGAGTGAAAATTTGAGTATGTTGCACAGGGTTTTTTTTTGTTCAGAATATGGTCAGGTAAAACGGCCTTTGATGTCCCTTCCAACTCAAAAATTTGGTGATTCAGTGATCCTGAAAGAGGTGCAATCATCTGCTCGTAGTCTTAACAGGAAGAGACTGAAAAGAGTGAAAAGGGACAAGATCTATCTACAGGAGGATCATTTGAAGAAAGAGAAGGCATTTAGGCTAACAAAGAGAAGACAAATGGGAGATATGAGACTTTTTTTTAGATTAAACACAACTGTTTCCAGTCCCCATCATTTGATTATGGGTCTCAATGGCCATAATTCAAGACAGAACCCCTCTGGAAAAGGGATTTCATCATCCTCAGGACCACCAACAGCTGACCAAGTATGACCAATTAGCTGATTAGTCCAAGTGCCCTAAAAACAGTCGCACCCCCCAATACACCCAAGATCACCAGTCCTGCTTCCACCACATTCCCTGCAGGAATACTTGTGGAGAGGTGGCTGCAGTACTTGTCTCCACACTAGTCACAGTTAATGATGACCTGGAAAAAGAAAGTTTTCACCACCAAACTCTTTGCCCCATTAAATGGTTCAATAGACCTCATCTAATCAATGGAAATGACCCTAGAGAAGATACATTCCTATCAGCCTGGCTGCAGCAAGCTAAAGACCATGGGACATTTCCATTTGATTTACAGCTGAAACCTCCAATGTATGTTGTCTCCTCATTAGAATTTACACTCCTATTTATATCCCCAGGACTTTGCATATAATAAGCACTTAATAAACGTGTTTTCCTTCATTAATTCAGGAATGATCACTATCTTCAAGTATCTGAGAAGCTGTCAGGTTAAAGAGATTGGATTTCCACTTTGTCTAAAGGACAGACCTAGGAGCAGTTAGTTGAGGCTGGTGAGAGGCTTGATATCAGAAAAAGAATTTAGGCATAATGCAAGCTTGCCAAAACTGAAATGGACTGCATGAGGAGGTGGCAGGTTCCTTTTCACTGGGGGTCTTTAAACAAAGGTTAGATGACTTTGTTGGAGATATTTTAGGGGGATTTGTGTTCAGGGGCAGTTGGAACCAGAGGGTCTCTGAGGGCCTCTTCCAACTATGCTAGTCTGTAATTCCCTGATCTCCAGATGTCAGGTCCTGTCCTACCAGTTTAGTTCCTGATGTTACTATTTTGGATTTTTCTTTTTTTCATTGCCTCACATTCTGATCACGACTTTCTTTTTCAGAGCAATTTTAAAGTCCTTTAAATATACTTACCCAGTTTATCCTCCCAACATGTGAATGAATCACAGAATCTCAGATTTGGGAGGAACCTCAGAGGTCGCCTAATTTAACCTCAACTCAAGCATGAATGCCCTAAAAAAGATCCCTGATGAGTGGTCACCTACCTTTCATTTAAAGACCTCTGGTCCTGAGAGAACTAATACCTACTGAGGCATCTCATTCCATTTTTAGAAAATTCTAATTATCAGGAAGTTATTCAGGATATTTAACTAAAATCTGCCACCCTATGACTTCTACCCTTGTGTTGGCCTCTAAAGCTAAGAAGAAGCCAGCTTTCTCTTCCTTGTGACTGCCCATTATGTACTTGATGGTCACTATTGGACAATCCCTTCCACCAATCTCCCACCTTCATGTCTTCTTTCCTTTGGATCACTGTAGGGCAAAAGTCAGAAATACAGTTTCCTTTGAACAAAAGAAAGAACCTAAGTCTCAGAGGAAAGTTTCATTACTGCTTCATGTGTTTGGAGTCAGAGGGACACAAAGGCCATCTAACCTAAACCCTTCCTTTACAGATGAGGAAACTTAAGACATAAAGAGATCAAGTGACTTGTTCAAAGTCACACATGGAATCAGGGACAAAGAGGATTTGAACCCAGGTCCTCTGACTCCAAAGCAGGTTTTATTTATTTTTTTCCACTGTAACACAGTCACATAAAATTTAGAACTGAAATAGATATTTCTTAACCATTGATTGTATTTGCTATGAAAATATACTGTCTCCTTCTGGAAGATTCATCCAAGGTTGCTCACACATAAGACTGCACCCCTTCAGTAATGGCTTGGAGTGAAACCACCATATACTTCCCCACAATATCTGCCGGTTCCACTGTCTCAGTCTTGTTCAACTCTACATAACCCCATCTGGGGTTTTCTTGGCAGAGACATTGGCGTGCTTTGCTGTTTCCTTCTCTAGCTCATTTTATAGATTAGGAAAGTGAGGCAAGTGACTTGCTGAGGGTCTGAAGTCAGATTTGAACTCACAAAGATAAATCTTCCTGACTCTAGGCCTGACATTCCATCTGCTGTGCCTGGCTGCCCAATTATTGTGATTACTAGTATTTTTATTGTTATTTGGTCAGTTTTAGTCATGTCTGACTGCGACCACTTTTGGGGGGCTTTCTTGGCAAGGATACTGGAGTGATTTGCCATTTTCTTCTCTAGCTCATTTTACAGATGAGAGGCAAAAGCAAACAGGGTCACATGGCCAATAAGTGTCTAGGGCTTGGATTTGAACTCTGGTCTTCCTGCCTGCAGGCGGAGCACTTGATCCATTGCATCACCTTGCTGCCTGCTGTTAGAAGGAGAATAATGAGCTGGCTGAAGGAACTATAGGCCCAGCCCTAGAGTGATGGGGTTATTATGTTCTTCTTCTGTCTGACACAGATAGTATCTAGCAGCTGAGAACAGTGGAGAGAACACTAAATCTGAAGACAGAAGGTTTAGGTTCAAGTTCTGGTTTGCACTTATTAGTATTATGCTTTTGACAAGTGGTTTTTTCTCTGTGAAACTCAGATTCCTCATCAATAATATGGGTATGATGATGATATACATACACTTGTAGAGTCCTCTGAAGTCAAGAAAAAAGCTACCTTTGTGTGAAGATCAAATGAGATTTCCTATTGTGGATTCAGCAAGCTCCTTTCACATCCTACAAAACTGCAAAATAACTTTGCGCTCTATGCTCAAGACTGCTAACTAAAACCCTCCTCTTCCTTCAAGATCCAGCTAACACTCTCTCCTCCATTGGCGTCCTCTGATTGCCTTAACTAAAAAAGTGAGTGCTTCTACCTCATTTTTTCCTATCAAATGACTACTATGTGCAAAATAATGTGGAAGGCACTGGGAGAGAGGAGCTAGCTAGCTAGCCTGATCAAAGCATGGAAATTTCTCTCTGGTGGGAGGGCCTTCTCTGCTCTGTCCTCTGCAATTATCATGCTCAGTAATACCTCATAGTATGCTATGCTCTTCTTCCTTCCCTAGACTATTTGGACTCTCCTATCACTTCAAACCTCACCCTTCCTCCAATGCAAAGATCAATTTCTTCATCTCTTCTAGGAAATCTGTCTAAACCATGAAAATTCTAGGGCAGGTCATATATACCATACACTTAAAAATAATTATATTTCATTTAATATTTATTTTTTTTAATTAGAGTTACCAATTCTTTCCCTCCTCCCTGTCCTTTCCCATTCACTGACAAGTGATATTATGTCAATTATACATATGAAGCCATGGAAAATGTATATTTAGGTGTTACCTAAAGACCTATTATTAGGTGTTACCAAAGAAAAAGAAAAAAAATGAAGTGGAAAAAAGTACATTTCAACATGCAGCTTTATCTCTGGATATAAACAGCATTTTTCTCTGGGAGTCTTTAGGAATTGCCTTGGATCATCATATTGAGTCGAGTAGCTAAGTCTTTTATAGTTTATCATCAGTATAATATTTCTGTCACTGTGTATAATTATCTCTTGGTTCTACTAATTTTACTTTGCATCAGTTCATGTAAGTCTTCTCTGGTTTTTCTGTAACCTTGCCATTTCTTATAGCACAACAATATTCCATCACAACCATATACTACAACTTGTTCAACCATTCCTCAATTAATAGATTATTCACTTGAAGATATACTCATTGTCTTGTTTTGGTCTCTAGTTTTTCCATAGGTACAAGCTCTGTACTTCAACAAAAGTCTAAATCCTCCCCTCCCCCAGACAAGTGTTGTCTTCATTGCCTTTTCTATTTCCATATCATAAAGCATATATCAATCAAGCAGTAAATAAGCATTTATTAAGCACCTAATGTGTTCTAGGCATGTGCTAGGTGCTGGGGAAGCAGCCCTGAAGCAATTTAGTCTAATTGAGAGAGACAGCACAGCGCTTATATACACAAGTATATACACTATATATCCCAGATGATTTGGGAAAGGAAAGCATTAGTAGCTGGCAGAGTAGATCAGGAGAGGTATCAAGGTTGTATTTGAATTGAGCCAAGGAGGAAGCCAAGGATCCTAGGAGAAGAAAGTGAGAAGACAAGAAATTCCAGTCATGGAGGAGGGAAATGTGGTACCTTGCATGAAGAGCAGAGAGAAGGCTGGTTTGGCTAGATAGGCTACAGTATTCATTCTTGTACAGTAAGACTAGAAAGGTGGAGTAGAGCCAGGTTGTAAAATACTTTCAGTGACAAAGGACTTATATTTGATCATGGAGTAGTAATAGGAAGACATGTTTGTTAACTAACAAGGTGACATGGTTAGATTTGTACATTGTGCAAGTCAGTTTGGCATCAAGGGGAAGGCAGAAATGTAGATAAGAGAGATGAGTCAAGAACTGACTCCACTTAGGTGACTACTGCAATATAATCCAGGCTGGAGGAGATGAAGGGACAGAACTAGGGTGGTGGCTCTTTGAATGGTCAGGAAGAAATGAAGGATTGATTCAAGAGAGGAGTTTTTTGAGAGCAGGAACAGTTTTCCCTTTCATAGATAATAATAATAATAATAATGATAATAATGGCAGCAAGGTGGTACAGTGGATAGTCCTGGAGTCAGGAAGACTCATCTTCCTGAGTTCAAATCTGGCCTCAGATATTTACTATCTGTGTGACCCTGGGTGAGTCACTTAACCTTTTTTACTTCAGTTTCTTCATTTGTAAAATGATTGTATTATGTTTTGTCTGGGGTTCTTGAAGAGGACCATGCTATTAGGGAAATGTTGACATGACTTGCAGTTGACTGATTTGAGTGAGGGAAGGCTGTGTAAAGTCACCAGTCTCACTTTCTCCTCCAGAGTGATCTGGTTCCAGGGGCCAGATATTCATCAGGACAACTAAAGATGCCCTAGGATGCAATGGGAGACCATTCCACTTTTAGGCTAATATCTTTTCAGGTTTTTACTTTCAGTGAGGTAATGCCCATTTAGTGAATAGCCTTCTTTAAGAAGTTTGTCAAGGGATGGTTCTTTTAATTAGAAAAAAATCAAACTGGGAGGGGAATAACCTGGCCAAAAGAGAAACAATTACTACTTACATTCATCCTGAGCCAGGAGGACCCAAAAATAACCATGAAAGTGGTGCTTGGGTGGGGACCTACTGTTGCCCAATCTATGAGCTCCAGATTAGAGAAAGGAATGGTAAAACACGCCAAGTATCTCTGCCAAGAAAACCCCAAATGGAGTCAAGAGGACTTAGAAACAACTGAAAAGCAACTCAACAAAATTATAAAAACACTACCAACAACATGTAGCACCTTAAGGTTTGCAAATCACTTCACAAATACTATCTCAATTGATTCTGACAGAAACCCTGGGATATAAATGTCATTATTACCCCCATTTTACAGATGAAGAAACTAAGGCAGACAAAGAGATTAAGTGATGTGCCTAAAGTCATAGAGGTAGGAAGTTTCTGAAGTCAGATTTTAACACCTGTCTTCTTGACTCCAGGCCCAGGGTTCTATTCAGTGAGCCACCTAGATGCCAAGGTTTATAGCTATATTTTTCTATCCCCATGACATGGTATAGTACTTTGGGTTGGCACTTATTGAATTTGTTTATATATGAAATAATTTACATATATATATATGTGTTTATATAATCACCAATAGGCCTAGTCTTAAAAGATTAGAGAGGGGCAGCCAGGTGGTGCAGTGAGTAAGAGCGCCAGCCCCAGTGTTGGGAGACCTGGGATTGGTTCTGGCCTCAGATACTTGGCACCCACACAAAAAATAACTGGCCGTGTAACCTTGAGCAAGTTATTTAACCCCCATTGCTTAAAAAAAAGATTAGAGAAATAGGAAAAGTTCGTATTTGTAAAAATATTATTTTTATACTATCTTGATTTCTCATAAAGTCATTAGCTTCCATTTGCTCTAATCTAATTGTGAAGGAATTATTCTCTTCAGTGAGCTTTTGAAATTCCTTTTCCATCTGGAAAATTCAGCTTTTTAAAACATTCTTCTCCTCACTGGCTTTTTTGGGCCTTTTTGCCATTTGAGTTAGTCTATTTTTAAGGTGTTATTTTCTTCAGTCAGGTTGTTGACTTGCTTTTCATGATTTTCTTGTATCATTTTCATTTCTCTTCCCAATTTTTCCTCTGCTTCTGTTACTTGATTTTCAAAATGCTTCTTGAGCTCCTCCATAGCCTGTAACCAATTCATATGTTTCTTGGAAGCTTTTGGTGCAGGAGTTCTGATTTCTTTGTTTTCCTCCCATTCCATGCTTTGATCCCCTTTGTCCCCCCAAAAGGAATCTAAAGTTTGACTGCTCTGTTTGCTTTGCTTCCTCTGCTGGCTCATGTTGCCAGTCAATTACTTGTCTTTTGAGCTCTTTGCCATGGTAGAACTCTGCTTCCAGAGAGGAGAACTTTGTCTCAAATTGCTGGGGTTTTCCCAGCTGCTGAAGCTATTAGGAGGGCACCCTCTCTGCAGCCCCCACAAGTTCTGGCCCACTGGCCACACACCCCAGGACCTCCACCAAAGACAGAGATCCAGATCCAAGCAGATTAAAGCAAGAGCAAATACCCTCTGAATGGTAGTTTGGTCCCCCTATGATTAGCAGGCCAGGAGCTCTGGAGGCAGCCACATGGGGCAGCAGCTGCAGCTGCTGCAACTCCTGCCACCTCTTACCCAAGGGCAGGGTGTGGACTGCACCATTCCTTTCCAACAGAATTCTACACTGACCTTTAACTTGCTCTTTGGTGTTTATGAATTGAGGAATCTGGAAACAGACACAGCTGCTGGTGATTCACTCTCCTGAAGTCTGCTCTGGCAGCTGCTGGTCAGGGTGCACTGAGGCATGGCTCACGGGAGACTGCGCTCTGCTTCCAAAATGATTCCTGCAGGCCTGCCAGGCTGCCTTCAGCAGGAAATTTGTTGCTGTCACTCTGGGGGTTCTGTAGCTCTAAAATTTGTTTACAGTCATATTTTATAGGTGTTTGAGGTGGTTGTTGGGGGAACTCACAGAATTTCCTGCTTTTATGCCACCATCTTTGTTCTGCCCCCCTAAAATATTGTTTATAGCAATTTTTTTTTCTGCAAGCAAAACCAAAAAAAGGGCATACCTGGAAACCAAGAAGATTTCCATCTACTGGGAAATGGCTGAACAAAATGGGAGAAAGGAAGGATGCAGGGTGAAATTTATTCAATGTGAAAATGAACTTTTTTTTAATTTGAAAGAATCTTCCAAATCACTGATAATAAGGAGAATCAAATCAATACAACTCTGAGGTTCTACTTCCTATAAAATTGGCAGAAATGGAAAAAGATAGCAATAGTCAGTGCTGGAGAGGTCCTGCAAATACACTAATGTGTTAAAAGTCAGACTTTCAGACCTTTTCTTTTCATATGTTGGTTAGTTTTATTTCATTTTTTTTTTTCCTGCCCAGAAGCAATTCCTGATACCATCAACTAAAGCATGAAATGGCCTGGATCAGTAGAAAGGAGAACCAAACTAATGAAATCATGGCTCTTTAGAAGTACTGTACTAAAAAGAATGCTGATTCAGTAACCCCTTGTTCCCAGCCCTGCTTGTCAATCAGTGTTGGGGGAGGCATCACCCAGTCTGCAGTTCTTCTATTACCTGTTAGACATCATTTAGCAGGTCTTTTCCTACCTTTTAGTCCTTGAATACAGGTAACTGAGGAGGTGTTGAGGTGCAATGGTCCATGCTCTTTTACTGATATGGACCTATGTGAATTATCTTTATCTCATTATGAAAGTTATCAATGAAAGCTGGCTCCATCTTGAATCCCTTGCTGATCACCAGTGTGGAGCCCACCGATGTGTTGCTACCTGAACATATTTTAATAAAACCTTTTAATTCTCTTTCCCTTGAGTTTTGCCTCATTAATCGGGGGAAAACTGTAACAAAGAGTTTTCCTTTTAACAAATGACACATGCAACTATCATCATAATGAATTTTACATATGTATGGTACTGAAACATACGCATTTGAGCCTTTTAAGACCCTATGGGATGGGAACGGTAGAGCTTATTACTTCCACTATAAATAAGGATAGTGAGACTGAGAAAAATGAAGGTGTTTGGCAAAGCTCCCACAGCTGGTAAAGGGTGAAACTGGGGTTAGAACCCAGGTACTCAGACTCTTTTTTTATCCCTTCCAATCTATCATAGGTGTTTCTCAATAAATGCTTCTTCATTTTCCATTTTGAGCACTCATAAGGGAGAGGAAGGGGCATAAATGTATACTATAAACGTATATATATATATATATATATATATATTAGTATAATTTAAGTATATGGTTCCTTTTAGGTGCTAAGCACTTTACAACTACTATCACATTTGACCTTCATATTAAGTAGCCATGACATGGTCAGGTAGGTGCTATATGATCCCCATTTTATTGTTGAGGAAACTGAGTCAAACAGAGTTTAAGTGACTTGGCCAGGATCTTACAGCTAGTAACTGATGTTGGATTTTGAATTTAGATCTTCCTAACTCCAGACCCAGCACAGTGGAAGAGAACACATCAGGACATGAGGACAAAACAGTAGTTAGTGAGTATCCACAGGGAAGCCTATTTTCTGAGCCAGCTTGCAGTCTCCTTTGCCTTTAAATGCCCCCTTTTCCCCTTCCCCCTTCTACCATTCTCCTCTCTCTGGAAGGTGCTGGAGCTAAGAGGCCATTTACTTAGCAGCTGGCTTTGCTTAACTGAGCGGTAAATATATATTTACAGCTATATTTTTAATAGCATGAAAGCATAAGAGCTTCTTTCCAGATCCTGAAAGAACCAAAATTAACTGAGATTAATTTAAGAGGTAAAAAGAGAAAGGGGGAGTATATAGGGGAGAGGGAAAGAGGAGAGGAGGGGTGGTTCTGAAGCTGGAAAAGTAAAAATTTTGAAAAGACAGCCATCTGATTGTCAGAATTCTAAGATCCCTAAAAAGAATTGGGAAAGAAGGGGGACCTCAGGGTCAAGAAAGAAAGGGACCTCAGGCAAAATGGTTCACACCAATCTGACATGTTTTACTCATTTCAGCCACAGAAATACATCCCTCATGATAGTCCCTATTTATATAACTTCTTATCTTTTCCCCTTCACCCCAAAGTCTGTCCTATTCCCTTATACCTGTTCAAATCCAACTCACTTGTTCCCACTAGATAAATGTCAGTTGATATTGTTCATTATTACTATTTCTATGCTCAAGTCTCATTGCTTCTGGGAAATTTTCTTTGGCCACCTCTTTTCTTTTGACATCCTAGTATGCTTAAAATCTCTATCAGTGGTTCTCAGACTTTTGGGTTTCAGCATCCCTTCATACTCTTTTCTTTTTGCTTTTTTGGAAGGCAATTGGGGTTAAGTAACTTGCCCAAGGTTACACTGCTAGTTTGTGTGTGTGTGTGTGTGTGTGTGTGTGTGTGTGTGTGTGTGTGTGCGCGCGCGCTAAGTGTGTGAGGCTGGAACCGAACTCAGATCCTCCTGACTCCGGGGCTGGGGCTTTACTCACTGTGCCACCTAGCCACCCTAATCCCTTCATACTCTTAAAATTGTTGTGGCTTAGCTCCCCCCACCTCAAGAGCTTTTGTTTATGTGCATTACATCTATTTATATTTACCATGTTAGAAATATAAATGTCTGAGTATTATGATGAAAACATTTTTTAACCTTGTGGACTCCCTGAAAGTGTCTTGGGTTCCCAGGGGATCCCTGGCCTACACTTTGAGAATCGCTGGTCTATAGCAGAGGTATCAAACTTAAATAGAAAAGGGTCCCTGATACAAATTGCCTTACAAAAATCACAAATTAATATTATATATATATATATATATATATATATATATATATATTTCTATTTTTATTTACTTTGTTAAATGTTTTCCAATTGCAATTCAATCTAGGTCTGGGCCTGTAATCTGCCTTAGGGCTTCTTAAACTTTTTTCACTCTGGACCTCTTTCTGAATTTTGGCAGCTTTGGTTTGTTGTAATTGCATGTCCTGCAGGCATGCACAGGGCAAAGCAACATGCTTTATGTTCAGAACCAAGCCTTAGTGAAGTTGCAAGATGCAACACAGGCAAAACTGTCAGAAACACCTCTGTTCATTACCCATTTGATTTTTAATTAATGTCTGGTCATTCCATGTTCAGAAACCTTTTACTATTTCCAGATTTTTTATGACCCCATATGGGGCTGAGACCCAGAGTTTACGAATCATTGGTCTATATTATACTATTCTGTGATATAAGATATAGAATCAAGATACCTGAACTAAACTCCTAATTCTGACCCTAAGGAGCAGTGGTAGGATTTTGAGCAAGTCATTCAACATTTCTGGGCTTCAGTGTTTTTGGTTTGGTTGGTTGTTTTTTTTAACCTCTGAGTGAAAACCACCAGTTAGAAACCATCACTCAAATGCTGGAAGGCTTCCTGTGTGTGGAAAGTGTTACTTTCCTAGGTGACATAAGGCAGTATGATACAGGAGAAAGACACTGATTTTAGAATGATAGGATCTAGAGGAAAGGTAACTTAATAGACTTTTCAATGCAGAGGTTCCTGACTTGGCAGACAAGTTGTTTTTGTTTGTCCTTCATTATCAAAAAGGACCATGATGTCAGGAAGGTGATGCCATGATTTGCAAGTGAATTGGATTCAAGTGAGGGAGGGCTGTGCAAAGTCACCAATCTCACTTTCTCCTCCAGAGCCAATGGTTCCAGTGGCCAGATATGGATCAGGATAACTGGAGATGGACCCAGATGCAATGGGAGACATTGGCCTTTTTAGGCTAAAGTATTTCTGAGTTCTCACTTGGACTGAGGCAACACTTATTCAGGGTTTAAGTGCAGGTAAGAAATGAGCCAATGAGCATTTTTTATGTAATAAAAAATAAATTAATCTGGGAAGGGAATACTCTAAGGGTTTCTGGCCAAAATAGAAACAATTTACTATTCACATTAATTCTGAGGAAGGGGAGG
>NW_027187368.1:8817297-8837989 GCF_028583685.1 Petaurus breviceps papuanus | reverse complement strand
AGGAAGGAAGGAAGGAAGGAAGGAAGGAAGGAAGGAAGGAAGGAAGAAGCTGTGCTGCCCACCTTGAATCTGCAGACAAGTAACCACCAGGGGAGGGGGTATCAAGGCTTTTCTAAGAAGTAAAGGGAATATTTAATAAGTAGCACTCTAAAGAGTTCAGCCTAACCATTGGTTGACCTAAGGGAATAACAAATGTCTATTATCCAGGCTGCAATATGGATTGAATGAACAAGCCATAAAGCTAGTAATGCATTAATACATATATCTTGTATAGACCTGCCCATGGACAATGAGCTAGGCCTTGAGTGGAACAGGAGGAAAGCAGGTTGGATTGCCTTTGGGAAACTGGGCAGCATTTTTAATTGCCTCATGCTTCTCCCTGAATTAAATGTCCACAATTTTAACAACGATATTCTTCCAGTGGTGCTGAATGGATGCAAGTCATTAAATACCAGATAACTCCAAATAAATAAGCTTGAAGGTCACCTAAAGGGCAACAGAGTTGTACATTGTGGCCATGAATAGGCTGCCAGACATTTCCAAACAAGAATTTTGCAAAAATTTGGAAAAAAAAAAAGTGCAGAAAGAATGTTAACAGAAAGAGGTATGACTGGGGGATAAAGTCATTTAAATAAGAAAAGCAGAGGAATGAATGATAATCAATGAATGATAAAGCAATAAACATATATTGTCTGCAGACACTGTGCTAAGTGCTAGGTTCACAAATAGAAACAAGAAAGTCTCTTCTCTCCAGGGACTTATATTTTAATACAAGAAAATGACAAACCAAGGGGAAGAACTTTAATGGAAGTTAATAATATACAGAACAAGAGGGTGCAGAAGTAAAACCACCTTTCAATTAAACGTGGAGTCATAGAACTAGAGAACTGAAGAACTGGAGAGAACGTGAGATCATAGGAAGTTGGGTATGAAGGGAACACTAGTGCACAAACAAGCATCTTTGAGTATTGGAGCTGTAAGGGTCTTGGAACAGTGGATGCTAAATTTCAGAACCCAGTCAATCAGTAAACATTTATTAAGCATCTACTGTGTTCCAGGCATTGTGTTGAGTGATGGGGATTCAAATACAAAAAAGAAAGAAGTTCCTACCCTCAAAGAGCTTACAATTTAATGAGGGAAGACAGTATACAAAAGGAAAATGCAAAGAGGATATGGGTAGGCACCCCTGAAGAGGTCTGATGGAAAAGACAAAAAGAGTGCAGGACACCTTAAATGGAGGTTTGGGGAAGAGCTCTCTGGTTCCACCCTTGAATCAGAAGGGCCTCCGGGGAAGAGGGTATCCTGATGAGGTGCTAGAAAGAAAATTAGGGATCATCTAGACAAGAAGTATAAGAAACCAGACTGGCAGGCCTGCTGAGTCGCACAACACTATTGACTGCCAAATAAGATTAAAATATAATTGGGGGGGGGGTGGAGCCAATATGGCAGAGTAGAAGTACGACCTCCCCGCGGCTCTGGCTTCCACCTTCCCCAATCCATGTAAAATGGGGACTCTAAACAAACTTTGGAGCTGCAGAACCCACAAAATGACACAGAGAAGCTAACCTCTCCCTGAGGAAGGCCTGGCAGGCAGGCAGAAATCCAGCGCAGAACTTGGGGAGCCGAGCCCAGCCCCGTGCCAAAGCTTTAGCCCCACGGCAGGCCTGACCAGCCACCAGCCAGAGGCACTCCAGATCAGCAGCACCTGTGGCCTTTTCCAGATTTATCAACACATAAATACGAAGAACAAAGTGAGAGGTCAGTGCAGTTTGGACTTTGGGACCCAGTAAGTAGGAGTGCGTGGCTTTTGCCCCCTGAGGTGAGAAGCTGCTGAGACGCCAGCACAGCCAGCACAGCCAGCCAGCGCCACATGGCAGCTTCAGCTCCTGGCTTGCAGAGTGTAGGGGACCAAGCACCAGTCTGAGGGGTAATCACTCTTGCTTTAACCTGCTTGGATCTGGATTGCAGTCTAGGGTGGAGGTCCTGGGGTGTGTGTCCAGCTTGCCAGAACATGTGGAGACCTCAGAGAGGGCACCCATCTAATACCTCCAGCAGCTGAGAAAACCCCAGCGTTTGGGATGAAAACTCCCCTGTCTAGTGGCAGAGTCCTACTGTGGGAAAAAGCCCAGGGGTCAAATGACTGAGGGGTGACATGACCAGGAAAAGGAAACAAAGCAGACAGAAGATTCCAACATTACACTCCTATTTGGGGGACAAAAAGGAGCAAAGCATGGAACGGGAGGAAAACAGTGAAGTCAGAACTCCTGCACCAAAAGCTTCAAAGGGAAATACGAGCTGGTTACAGGACATAGAGGACCTTAAGAAGCAGATAAGAGAAGTGGAGGAAAAGTTGGGAAGAGAAATGAGAACAATGCAAGAAAATTATGAAATGAGAGTCAGCCTGACTGAGGAAAATTATACCTTAAAAAACAGACTGAATGAAATGGCAAAAGAGGCTCAAAAAGGCAATGAGGAGAAGAATACCTTAAAAAGCAAAATTTGCCAGATGGAAAAAGAATCTCAAAAGCTCACTGAGGAGAATCATTGCTTCAGAATTAGATTGGAGCAAATGGAAGCTAATGACTTTATGAGAAATCAAGATTCTGTTAAACAGATCCAAACCAATGAAAGAAGAGAAGGCAATGTGAAATATCTCATGGGAAAAACCACTGACCTGGAAAATAGATCCAGGAGAGATCATTTAAAAATTATTGGACTTCCTGAAAGTCATGATCAAAGTAAGAACCTAGAAATCATCCTCCAGGAAGTTCTCAAAGAAAATTGCCCTGATGTTTTAGTACCACAGGGCAAAATAGAGGTTGAAAGAATCCACCGATCACCTCCTGAAAAAGATTCCCAAAAGAAAACTCCTAGGAATATTGTAGCCAGGTTCCGGAATTCCAAGATTAAGGAGAGAATATTAGAAGTAGCCAGGAAGAAACAATTTGAATATTGTGGAAACACAATCAGGATAACCCAGGATCTGGCAGATTCTACACTGAGGGATCGAAGGGCTTGGAATATGATATTCCAGAAGGCAAAGGAGCTGGGATTAAAACCAAGAGTCACCTACCCAGAAAAACTGAGTATCATGTTTCAGGGGAAAATATGGTCATTCAGTGGAATAGAGGACTTTCAAGCATTCTTGCTGAAAAAACCAGAGTTGAATAGAAAATTTGACATTCAGATACAAGAAGCAAGAGAAGCATGAGAAGGTAAACAGGGAAAAGAAATCATAGAGAACTTATCATATTTTAACTATTAACAGTCCTACATGGAAAAAACAATAATTGTAACTTATGAAACTTTTCTCAGTAGTCAAAGGGAATAGAAATATATATATATGTGTATATATATATATATATGAGAGTATATGGGCATATGAATACATATGTGAATGTGTGTATATATGTTTATAGGTATACATAGATAGAGGGCACAGGACCAATTTAACAGGAAGGGATGATACATAAAATGTGAAATCAATAGGTGAGAGAGGAATATAATGAGAGGAGATGGGGAGAGACAGATTGGGGTAAACTCTCTCATATAGAAGAGGCAAGGGAAAATGGTTACAATGGAGGGGAAGAATAGGAAGGCAAAAGGGAATGGGTCAACCTCATTCCCATTGAATTTGGCTTGAGGAGGGAATGAAATACACACTAAATAGGGTATCTCACCCTCCAGGAGAGTAGTGGGGGAAGGGGATGAGAAGCGGGATGATGGAAGGGAGGGCAGGCTGGGGGGTTGTAGCAGCAAGCACCTCAAGCATCCTCAGGGTTTGCTGCCAACACAGGTTCTTGGATCTGCTTTGATAAAGGAAAGCAACTCAAAATGGGTTAACAAGATTACTTTAATCAGTCAAATATGTATCGTTTACCTAGTTCAGGGGAAAAAGATCAGCACCCCAAACTTCAGAATACACAGACAGAATTATCAAGACAGAAAAAGGTCAAGTAGACAGCTTTCCAAACTGTCCAACCATTACATACATACCAAATCAACATATGGGTTTCAACATCTGGGTTTTTCAAAGCCGGGGGGCTCTGGACAACAGCTTCCCAGAATCCAGATCAAATCATAGAACACTTCTCAAAGTGAGCCCCAAAAGAAAGCTACACATCAGAGCTTATGTAGCTTTCTCCTGGCTCAGAGAATGAACAACCTTATTGACCCACTGGCCAATCAAAAAGTATCTACTGAAAAACAAGACTCCCACCCCAGGCTCCAAGTGCACTTTAGCCTAGGGGCAGGGAAGATCTTTAAAATTTACATTCCCATTACAGGGGGAATTACATGTGGAAGCACCCACTTTTGAAAAGGGATGGGATCAAACTAGAGGATAGAACAAGTGGGAGGTGGGATAGGAGGGAGGGAAATATAGTCAATCTTTTACAATATATCTACTATGTTATTGTTTTGCATTAGCCATACATGTACAACCTATACTGAACTGCTTATCTTCCCAGTAAGGGTGGGTGACAAGGAAGGAAGGGAATGGATCTGGAATTCAATGTTTTAAAATCAAATATTCAAATATATATATATATATATATGTTTATATATGTGTATGCCTATATATATGTGTATATATATGTATATATACTATTATTAATACTATTTTACATGTAATTGGGAAATAAGATATACAGGCACTGAGGCATAGAGATCCACTGGAAAAGTCAAAAGGTGTATGGGAGAAAATATGGGAGAGAGCAGATTGGAGGAGGGGCTATCCTGTGGGACTATTTTGGGGTGGTGGTTAGGGGAAAAATGGGGAGAAAATTTGTAACTCAAAATCTGGCGGAAACGAATGATGTAAATCAGAAGTTAACAAAGTATTAAAATATATATATATATATAATTGGGAAATATTTAACAAAATAAATAAAAATACAGTAAAAAAAAGATAATGTTAATATGTGGTTTTCTAAGTCTGTATGTAGCCTACACAGATCCTTATGTATGATTCAGTGGCCAGTATTTCTATTTTCACTTGACACCCCTGATCTAGACCAATTCTCTAATTGTATATATGTAAAAGCTGAAGCTCAGAGAGGTGAAATAAGCAGTCTAAGGCTGCTTGTTAGGTTAGTGGTAGAACTGGGATTGGATGGAGCCTGGCTCTTATATTTCCTCTAGCATCAATGATCTCTCTCCAGAATTCCTTTCTAAAGTCATTTCTTTCATCCTACCTGACCCAACATGCAGGACAGGGCTCAAACAATGGTGAATTCAGGTGCTTTGGAGGTGGTGATTAGACTTGTCTTTCTCAAAATGTCTCTCACATGGTACAGAAGTTTTGTGTAACATTGTCAGATCTCATCAACTGGGTCAGCCCTGCTCCAGGCAATAGTAATAGTATTTTTGTCTCTCATGAAGAAACTTGTTCTTAAAAGGCAAACCACACATTTATGCATGCAAACACACACAATAAAGCATTACTAGTGATTTGATACCATTGTCTCAATGCACATACAGACACAGGATAGCTACAGCCTTAGGAAATCTATACTTACCTTCACTCACAATATATGAAACTCATTTTGTAGCATTCAGAGGGTCTTTTTCTATAACAAGCTCAAACCAAACTGCACCTGCTTATTTTGGTTTTGTAAATACCACCCACTACCTGATCACTGTGCAGACTTTAGTCACCAGGATCATGGCCTTGCCTAACCAACTTCACTTCCTTATGATGTGACCTGTGGACATGCCCCTAGTTACAGCTCTTTTGGCCCACCCTACTCCCTGTTCTGCATAGTCACCAGAGGTCTTCTATGTCTTTACACTGATTTGCCCCAGTTACTTATAATCTCTCATGCAGTGGATAAAGTTCTTGACCTGGAGTCAGAAAGACCTGAGTTCAAATCCAGCCTCAGACATTTAACAGCTCTGTGATACTAAGCAAGTCATTTAACCCTGTTTGCCTCAGTTTCCTCATCTGTAAAATGAGCTGGAGAAGGAAACAGTAAACCACTCCAGTATCTTTGCAAAGAAAACCCCAAATGGACTCACAAAGAGCAGGACATAAATGAACAACCACACAACCCCAAATTCACTTCTTATGTCTTTTCCTAAGTAGCTGCAATGGTAATGAAATTTGAAGATCCCTTTTTATTGGAAAGCTAAGAGGTACTTTGCACCTAGTTTCAAATTAAGCCTCTGTTAAAGAAACAGAAGGTATGATCCCCTGCTGCTGACATAATAGGAAGGGGCTGAACAGGGATGAGCTATACCATCTTTAAGGAAAAGCACAATTTGGACAGTCAGAATTTCCTGGGGTAAGCATCACGGAGACAGGGCAACTGCTGCTGGACTGAAGACTGAACTGAGAATTGAGAAGAACTGAGAAGACAAATAAGAATTGAGAACTGAGACAGAATTTCTTAAAGCAAGCCACACGGAGGCTGGATAAAGTGATTTTGATTTTGAGAATGGAGCTTATGTTGCTGAAGACTTCTGAGGGCCAGCTGGAGCTGCTGAGGATTTTTGAGGGCCAGTCAGAGCTACATAAGGCTGAGGAAGCATAACTATGGCACGGTACTTTGTACAAATGTTGTTGTGACTTTGTTAATGTGTATCAGTGTTTGTGTGGCTTTGTTAAGCCTTGTCTTCCCAGGAACAGAGACTGTGAAGAATTTGTGATGGATTGGACACTGTGAGCCCCTCTGTGGAGCAGGAACTGCACAGAGAGCTAGAGAAAGAGCTGGGAGCTTTCTGCCTTTTAACTCAGATGGCAGTTGGTTAGATTTGGGTGGGAGCTAGGACCATGGAAGAGGAACCATGGGAGCTGAAAGCCTGCCTGAAGTCAAGATGAAAAGACCTCTTTGTGAGTACTGAGTAGTGACTAATGAAATTGATTGAGTAGTGACTGATGAAATAGGACACTGAGTAATGACTGATGAAATTATAATTTATTTGTGACCTAGGAGTGGATGGCTTTTGTATTTTCCACTACCCCTTAAGAGGGTACTGAATAGTGACTATTAAACTTGTAACTTAATTGCATCCCATGGGTGGAGAACTTTGACTTTTGTACTTTGTGACCCTTACAAGCCTCCTTAAGGATGATTGAATGATTGAATTACTGAATGATTGAGTTACTAAATGATTGTACTTTGTTGAAAACTATGTGACCATTTTGGTGAAAACTATGTGGACATTTTAGTGATCAAGTTGTTGAGTTGTGATATGGCGAATACTGTATTTTGATTTTCTGTAAATGTTTTGCTCTGATTTGTTATTAAATAAAGAGTTCGCTATGCTATATAATCAGAACCTTGAAAGTTGTTCACAGCAGCAGTCCTCTGGAAAGCTACTTGTGCTTGGCTTTACAGTAGCCAATCACACAACTTCTCTCCCAAAGAGACAGGCCTTCTGCCTTACCCATTCACACACATACAAACACATATACATGCATGCATGCCTTTATAAATGTTCATACTATTTAATTAATTTGAACATATATTTATTTAGTGTTGTTGTTTAGTCATTTTTCAGTTGTGTTCTGCTTTTCATGACCCCATTTGGGGTTTTCTTGGCAGTGATACTGGAGTGGTTTGCCATTTTCTTCTCTAGTTCATTTTGCAGATTAAAAATACTGAGGCAAACAGGGTTAAGTGACTTGTCCAAGGTCACACAGCTAGAGTGTCTGAGGCCAGATCTGACCTTTGGAAGATGAGTGTTCCTGACTCCTGGCCTGGCACTCTAGCCACTGCACCACCTAGCTGCTTCAAATTTATTTAGTACCTACTACCAAATGTGGTTCCATGTCAAGTTCTGGTGAGGAAGCTCATTTTGATCAGATGAAAGGGAGAAGAGTGAAGCAGGCTACTATTTCTCAATGACCTCAAAAGCCTAGTCTGCAGAGACTGAATACATTTATCAAGATGTGTGAGTGTTTGTATAAATATGTTACATACACACACACAAACATGCATACTATTGAAAGTGATGCTGACTCAGTAATCTAGTATTCCCACTCCTGTTTATCAATCAGTGATGGGAGAAACATCAACCATTTTGCAGTTTTTATATCTCCCACTATCCAGCTTGTATCCCTTTTTCTTAGCATCATCTCCTAACTGTTAAATATCACATACAACCAATTGGGTAGGAGATGAGATGCAATGGCCCATTCCCTTTCACTGATGTGGACCTATCTGAATTGTCTTTATCTCATTACAAAAGTTATTAAAAAAAGCTAGCTCGTATTTTGAAACCCTTGCTGACATCCAGTGATCGGCCTGTCTGTGTGTTGGTAGCTTGATGTATTTTTAATAAACTCTTTTAATTCTTTTTCCCCTTGAGTTCTCTTCATTAATCAGGGCAAAAGCCCTAACAAAGAATTTCCCTTTTAACATATACGTATATGCATACTCTCATATGAACATGATATGTATATAGAAGCTGTGATATAGGCAAGTCATTTAACTTTCCTTGGTCTTAGTTTTCTTACCTGTAAAATGAGGAGATTGTACTAAATGGGTCTTGTGGGCCCCTTCCAACTATAGACTGAAGAGCCTATGAACTAGGAGTCAGAAGCAGGATTTGAAAGGTGACAGATTTCTACTCCATGCAACCAAATATTTCCTAATTGTCTCAACTGCTATCCAGCTGCGTAATGTGCCTGTCACTTTGGTGGGGTGTTGTAGAGGAGAAAACTATTTGGGTACCAGATTGGACTAGATGAATTCTGAGTTCCTCTTCAATTCAGATTCTGTTCTGAATTAGATATCAGTATCCTCAGAAAACTGGAAAATGTTCCATCAACAAGCTCTAAAATCAGTTACATAGCCTGTCTCAGCTCATCTTTCTTCAAAAGAAAGTCCCTGGCTGAATGCATGCAAAGAGCCAATCAGAAATCCTTTTCCTGAGTTATTACTGAGAGATCCTTTCTCCTCTAGTTCTCTCTCCTAAATGAAAGAACTTTGTCTGCGGAGCCTTCAAGAGACAGTGATGCTTGCTCCCAAATGTCTAATCTGACTAACCCTTTACTGACTAATTGAATTATGCTGGCCTACAAAATTGACAGACAGCTGTTAAAAATGGTTATTGCATTATTAATACGCTCCAGTAATTTCACATTAAAACTATACTGTTAATAATTTTTTCCTCTATTTCTTCCCTCTTAATTAGACTATTTAAAACTTGGAGGGAATATTCTTCCCATACTAAATGGAAGCATCGACCAAATTACATTTTTGATTGAATACTTCTCTGATAGGCCAGCAAATGAGACTGTTGAGTTGTTAATTATTGTCAGAGTTCTGCCCGATGCCTGCTAATGAGGCAGTCAATCTCTCTTGCCATTCCCAGAATCTTAATGGAAGATGCTGGGAGGGACTGGAAATGTTGTCTCCCAGAGTTCTTTGGTGTATAAGCCAGAGGAGAAAGCTTATCCACCTTGACAAGATTCTCTGGGGATGGCCCAGAGTGGAAATCTGGAATTGGGATCAGAAAACCTGAACTGAGGCATAATGTTGCCACTTCATCACAGTATAACTTTGGGCAAGTTAGTTTCACCTCTCTGAGACTCAGTTTTCTTGTCTGTCAAATGTAGGGGCAAGACAAGGTAATTCTTGTGGCCTTTCACATCTCTAATATTCTGTTACCTCCATTACCTTAGTGGATTAAAAAATTCTGAAAGGTCTTGAGCTTGAGGAAGAAGAAGAAGAGATGAGTACAGAGAAAAGTCAGGTAGGAACAGCTGGGAACCTGCAAAGACCCTCTTTGTTAGTGTTCAATATTTATTACCATCATCTTAGCCCTGAGAAAACTCATTAGGAAGGCTGAGTGAAGTATTCTCCTGAAGCTATAGTGACTATGCAGCCCCTGCAGAGACATACTGGAAAGGGCAAATGTATTTGGCATGCTGAGTGAGTCTCAGCCTTGCCCGATCTCATACACAATCATGGGAACAATGTTGAACAATGTCCCATATCTATTGCCAGGCTCCAGTCAGTTGAGTTGGGATTGTTGTAGGAAGTGAGTGTCATTGGGGAAGGAGGGTTGCAATGACATGGTTGAAATACTGGATTGTGAGAGGAGAAAGTTTGGAGAGTGTAATGGAGGGGCAGGGAGAGGGGAAAAAAGTGGTAGTCATTCCAGAAAACTGGAAGAGTGGGAACACTGCTTAAGGAGAAAGGGGATAAGAGTTCTAGTCCCAACTCTGCCCTTATTAGCTATATATCCCTGTGTAAATCACTCTTAGGAACTCAATTTCCCTTCAACAAAGGGACAGGGATAGGGACTGAAACTGTGATTCCACTTTATTGGGAATTCTCAAATCAGGGCATTCCTTCTACCTACCCTATATTCTTTGCTGCTTATAGTCTTAGTTGCCTAGAGCACTGAATGGTTAAGAAAGACTCCCAAGGTCACACAGCCAGTATATATCAAAGGTAGCACCTGCACCTTAATTCAGGTTTTCCTGGCTCAGATGCCATATCTCTATTCATTAAATCATACTATTCCTCCATGGAGATAAGTTCCAAAGAGAGAGTATTGTTTCCTGATGTCCTTTTCAGTGATAAGATCTCTGATATTTTGACCTTAGAAAGTTGCTTTAAGGAAAGAAACATTTATCAAGTGCCTACTGTGTTCCAGGATCTATGCTAAATGCTTTACAATTTTTATCTCGTTTGAACCTCACAACAATCTTTGAGGTCTTTGATATTTTACTATTGAGGGAACTGAGGTATATGGATGTTAAGTGACTTGCCCAGGGTCACTGAGCTAGTAGGTATCAAAGGTCAATTTTGAAATCAGATCTTTCTGAATCCAGATCCTGCTTTATACACTGCTCCTGCTAGATACTTAAGGAGACAAGTAATAAAAATAAAATGAATCAATCATCCTTTGGAAGTGCTGCAGAACGTATAAGAGGAAACATCTATATATATTATATAGATGTTAGTAGGTTTCTGGTAGAAGAATGGGCTAGAAGAATGATACTTCTGGGTGAACAGGAATTTTCCTATTCAAAAAATGAGATTAGCTTCAGATTACTTCGGCCTATGGTGCTAAGAAAAAGATCTAACAATTAAAATTGTACTAAAGTAGAATAGTTTTCCACTGGAGATAATGCCTTTCTCATCACTAGAGTTCCTCCAGCAGAGACTGGATGACCTTTTTTTTTTAATGCTTTATTAACTTCTGATTTACATCATCCAGATTTTGAGTTACAATTTTTTTCCCCATTTCTCCCACACCCACTGCCCCAAAATAGCAGTCCCACAGGATATCCCCTCCTCCAATCAGCTCTCTCCCACATTTTCCCCCATACCCCCTTCCACTTTTCCAGTGGATCTCTATGCCTCAGTGCCTACACATCCCATTTCCCAATTACATGTAAGATGGTATTAATAATAGCATATATATATACAAACACACATACATATATATATATATATATATATATATATATATTTACATATTTGGATATTTGATTACAAAACTTTCAATTCCAGATTCATTCCCCTCCTTCCCCATCACCCACCCCTACTGGGAAGATACACAGTTCAGTATAGGTTGCACATGTGTGGCTAATGCAAAACAATAACATACTAGATTGTAAAAGACTGACTACACTTCCCTCCCTCCCATACCACCTCCCACCATTTCTACTCTCCACTTTGATTCCATCTATTTTCAAAAGGGAGTGCATCCAAACTCCCTCCCTCCCAGCCTACCCTCCCTTCTGTCAACCCCCTCTCATCCCCTTCCCCCCCCCATTCTCCTGGAGGGTGAGATACCCTATTTAGTGTGTATTTCACTCCCTCCTCAAGCCAAATTCAATGGGAATAAGGTTGACCCATTCCCTTTTGCCTTCCTATTCTTCCCCTCCATTGTAACCATTTTCCCTTGCCTCTTCTATATGAGAGAGTTTACCCCAATCTGTCTCTCCCCATCTCCTCTCATTATATTCCTCTCTCATCTCTTGATTTCACCTTTTAAGTATCATTCCTTCCTGTTAAATTGGTCCTGTGCCCTCTATCTATGTATACCTGTAAACATGTATACATACATTTATATATGTATTCATATGCCCATATACCCTCATATATAGACATATATATTTCTAATCGCTTCAACTACTGAGAAAAGTTTCATAAGTTACAATTATTGTTTTTCCATGTAGGAATGTTAATAGTTCAACTTTGATAAGTTCCTTATGATTCCTTTTCCCTGTTTACCTTCTCATGCTTCTCTTGCTTCTTATATCTGAATGTCAAATTTTCTATTCAACTCTGGTTTTTTCAGCAAGAATGCTTGAAAGTCCTCTATTCCACTGAATGACCATATTTTCCCCTGAAACATGATACTCAGTTTTTCTGGGTAGGTGACTCTTGGTTTTAATCCCAGCTCCTTTGCCTTCCGGAATATCATATTCCAAGCCCTTCGATCCCTCAGTGTAGAAGCTGCCAGATCCGGGGTTATCCTGATTGTGTTTCCACAATATTCAAATTGTTTCTTCCTGGCTGCTTGTAATATTCTCTCCTTGATCTGGGAATTCCGGAACCTGGCTATAATATTCCTAGGAGTTTTCTTTTTGGGATCTTTTTCAGGAGGTGATCGGTGGATTCTTTCAACCTCTATTTGCCCTGTGGTACTAAAACATCAGGGCAGTTTTCTTTGAGAACTTCCTGGAGGATGCTTTCTAGGTTCTTACTTTGGTCATGGCTTTCAGGCAGCCCAATAATTTTTAAATGATCTCTCCTGGATCTATTTTCCAGGTCAGTGGTTTTTCCCATGAGATATTTCACATTGCCTTCTCTTCTTTCATTTGTTTGGATCTGTTTAACAACATCTTGATTTCTCATAAAGTCATTAGCTTCCATTTGCTCCAATCTAATTCTGAAGCAATGATTCTCCTCATTGAGTTTTTGAGATTCTTTTTCCATCTGGCAAATTCAGCTTTTTAATGCATTCTTCTCCTCATTGCCTTTTTGGGCCTCCTTTGCCATTTGAATCAGTCTGTTTTTTAAGGTATTATTTTCCTCAGTCAGGCTGTTGACTCTCATTTCATAATTTTCTTGCATTGTTCTCATTTCTCTTCCCAATTTTTCCTCCACTTCTCTTATCTGCTTCTTAAGGTACTCTATGGCCTGTAGCCAGTTTGTATTTTCCTTTGAAGCTTTTGGTGCAGGAGTACTGACTTCACTGTTTTCCTCCTGTTCCATGCCTTGCTCCTTTTTGTCCCCAAAATAGGAGTGTATTGTTGGAATCTTCTGTCTGCTTTGTTTCCTTTGCCTGCTCATTTTGCCACTCAATTACTTGACTTATGGGCTTTTTGCCATAGTAGGACTCTGCCACCAGACAGGGGAGCTTTCATCCCAAACGCTGGGGTTTTCTCAGCTGCTGGAGGTATTAGATGGGTGCCCTCTCTGAGGTCTCCACATGCTCTGGCAAGCTGGACACACACCCCAGAGCCTCCACCCTAGACTGCAATCGAGATCCAAGCAGGTTAAAGCAAGAGCGATTACCCCTCAGACTGGTGCTTGGTCCCCCCTACACTCTGCAGGCCAAGAGCTGAAGCCGCCACGTGGCACTGGCTGGCTGTGGCGTCTCAGCGGCTTTTTGCCCTGGGGGTAAAAGCCATGCACTCCCACTTACTGGTCCCAAAGTCCAGACTTTACTGACTTCTCACTTTGTCCTTTGTGTCTATGTGTTGATAAATCTGGAAAAGGCCACAGCTGCTGCTGATCTGGAGTCCCTCTGGCTGGTGGCTGGTCAGGCCTGCCCTGGGGCTAAAGCCTCAGTGTGGGGCTGGGCTCGGCTCCCAGAGCGCTGCACTGGCCTGCAGGGCTGTCCTCAGTGGGAGGTTAGCTTCTCTGTGTCATTTTGTGGGTTCTGCAGCTCCAAAGTTTGTTTAGAGTCCCCTTTTTACATGGATTGGGGAGGGTAGAAGCCGGAGCTGCGGGAAGGTCGTGCTTCTACTCCGCCATCTTGGCTCCGCCCCCTGGATGACCTTTTATTGGAGATATTGTATAAGTATTTCTTGATAAGTTTTGGTTGGATTCCATGACTCCCCTGGATCTTTCCAAACCTATGATTCTCTAAACTGTTACTTCTGTAATGTTAGACTAGAAAAGCATCACTTGAGCAGTGCCTTAGGGCTAAAAAGGCCCTCAGAGGCCATTTAGTCCACTCTCATTGGACAGATGAGGAAAGTGAGACCCAGGGAGGTTGTGATTTGTCCAAATTTGTGTAGGTAGTGACAGAGTTGGAATATAAACCTGGCTGCTCTGACTTTAAATCCAACATTTCTGTCTATATTGCTAACTGCCTGTCCTATTCTATTGACATTTACCATACTCCCTTGTGGCTTTTTCAATGAAAGATGGATGAATTTTCCATTAGAAGACTGATGAATCTATAACCTCATCTGTATGGGGTCTCTTTCTATCTGTGTGGATCACAAGTTATCAATTCTTTCTGCACCTGTGCCATTCATACCCACATCTTTATAACATTACAAAAACAAAATAAACATTGGAAAGAATGCATGACATAGAAATCAGAGTGCTGGACTTGGCCTCAAGAGACCTGGGATTACCCTGATTACCTGTCAGAACATGGGCAAATGAAAGAACAACTCTTTGTATCAGTTTCTTCATCCATAAAATAAGCATGATTATTCTGAGTCAAACAGTATGTGTCACACACATACCCCTAGCCTTAAATGCTATAAAACACAAATCAGAAAGAACAGTGTATATATATGATCATAATAAGACATGACTCCTGTTTTTAAATAACTGAAGTATAATAACAAACACCTGTCTTCCAGGTTGCACAGTAGATAGATCCCTGTACATGCAGTCAGGAAAATGAGTTCCAATTCAGCCTCAGATACTTACTAGTTGTATATCTTTGGGTTAAGTCACTTAGTGTTTGCCTCATTACTCATCAGTAAAATAGGAATGATAATAGCACCTACTTCCCAGGATTATTATAAGGATAAAATGAGATAATATTTGTTTGGCACTTTTCAAACCCTTAAAGTGCTAATAAATTATTAGTATTAATTATTATTAGACACGTAGTGTGACATAGCACATGGAAAACTGGTTTAGAAGCTAGGAAGACCTGAGTTTGAGTCCTTCCTCTTGGTACATACTAGCTGCATAGACTAGATAAGTCACCTAACTTCTTTGAGAGGCTCCTCTAGAAGACTACAAGTTTCAGAGAAGGTGCCAATATGAACCGAGAAAGAGAGTTTCTTTTGGGAGTTTCCTATATCAGCGAAATCAAAAGTCTAGTTCTTATCTCTATTCCCCCTATTTATATATTCTCATAAATGCTCCAGAGTCGATATATGTTGGAGACTTTCCTCTTGTTCTTTTAAGTAATAAGGTATTAAGTGAATCTGCTTTGGGTAATTTTTTAAATCTGTAAAATTATGTCTCATTTGAAGAGGTCTTATTCTAATATCTCATATCATTGCCAAAAATTTCATTATTACTAGAAATAAAATAATATTGAAGCCATTTGAGATTATCACTGTGTCCTTTTCTCAATCACAGATTTAGAAACACAGAAAGGCTCTTAGAGGTCAACTAGCTCACCACCACCTCTGTCTTACAGAAAAGAAAATTGAGACTCAAACAGTATAAGTGACTTGACCAAGGCCACAGGGGTAGAAAGTTAAGATTTGGAGTTAAAATCCAAATTCAGATGCTCTGATTTTAAAGCCAGTATTCTTTTTATTATATCACAAAAGACATTCCATCCCTTCCTCCCTTATTCCCTTCTGACTAGTTGACAACAATTTTTGGCCAAATGTGGTGGTTCCTCCTACTCTCTCTAGTAAGCCTTCTGCTCAGTGATGTTGAACATAGAAGAGGAAGTCCCAGGAAATTGGCCTCCCCTCAGCCTGTCCCAGGTACTCTTGAGAAAAGCCTATATTTGAGTCAGTGCTCTTGCCTCTTTTACAGCTGCCAGTGAGCCATTGCTGAGTAGACCAGACCTTTGCCTAGTCCTATCAATGCTCAGGTTGCCTGTGTTAAAAGGAACTTTGGTATAATACTAACTCACATTTCTATAATACCTTACCACTATAAAGTATTACATATATACTATTCCATGTATACATACATATGCACAGCATACACTATATAAGGAACATATATGAATGTCATATGTATATTTATACATATGTGTTTTCTACAAATAGATGTATGCAATTTAATTTTATTTCTTACTAGACTTGTTATTTCATCAGCATGAGGAACTCCCAGTGATGAAGATCTTCTACCAGTGAAGACACATATCTTCTCTACAATTTGTGGTCTAGGCAGCACTTCTTAAACTGTGGGTTGCAATGGTTGTAACACACATTTTAAGACATGTTGAAAGGGTCATGAGTGGAAAAAGTTTAAGAATCCCTGATGTAGAGAAGAAGTGTCAAACTAGCACTTAAAATTCCCCAGTACACCTAAACTAAGATTGAAGTGTAATTGGGGAATGTTTAACAAAAGAAATAAAAACAGTCAAGCATAGTTTATTTTAATTTGTGTGTTTTTAAGTCAATATGAGACTAGCAAAGATCATTTCTCTTTAAATTTGACACTGGCCTAGAGGGTTGCTGGGGCAGAGAGAAATGAAGTCACTTGCCCAGAGTCACATGAACAGAAATGGATCAGAACCTGAATCGGTACCTTCCTGACTCTGAAGCCAACTCTCAATCTTCTGTGCCATGCTGCCTCCCTAGCTATCTATATATCAATGGTTTTCCCTGGAGGCCTCATTGTGTCATGAAGAGGAGCCTTGTTTCTGAAAGGAAAGTGCAAACTCTAGCAAGCAGGTCCTACACTACACAGAAAGGGTTTGAGTATGGCTCCAAAGGCAGACCATGTGTCCATTGTGGAGAACCCTGCCAGCTCTGCTTAGAGACTCTTCACCTTAGAATTCGCCTATGGTTAATGAACGTTTCTGGTTATAGCTATTAGTGAAAACGACCTAGGGAGCTGAGGGGTTGTGATCTGCATTACTGGATGGAACTGTCACACAGACAGAACCACAAATGTGTCAAAAATTGTAAGTAGAGGGGCAGCTAGGTGACACAGTGAATAGAGCACTGACCCTAGAGTCAGGAGGACCTGAGTTCAAATCCAGCCTCAGACACTTGACACAATTACTAGCTGTGTGACTTTGGGCAAGTCACTTAACACTAACTGCCCTCCAAAAAAAAGCAAAGAATTGCAAGGAGAAGGTACTTCACATGTCTTTTTCCATTTGATCCTCATGAAAACATTGTAAAGTAGATTGTGCACATATCATGACCCCCATTTCACAAATCAAGGTAATCACAATAACTCCTATACTATAGAGCTTTAATATATACAAATTTCTCCCCTTATAATCATCTATTGATATAGATAACAACAAAACAATAATAGTAAAAGTAATGTCAGATACATATGTATGTTATATATATATATATGTATATATATATATACACACACACAGTGCTTTAAAGGTTGCAATGTACTTTGTAGACACTATCTCATTTGAGCTTCACAACAACACTGAGAGGGGTAATATGGACATTCTTATTTCTATTTTAGGGATGAGGAAACTGAGGTAAAACTGTACGTTGCTCACTATCACAGAGTAACTTTTAGAAGACAGGATGTACATCCAGGCTTTCTAGACTCCAAGTCTAGCCCTCAATACAATATTCTGTCTAGTAGGGGCATATGTATATATATGCATACATGTGTATATATATATATATGTATATGTGTATATATCTATATCTACACACACATATATGTGTATACACACATATGCATTTATTTATAGTTCCAAGTAATGGATGAGGAAACCAAGGCTCAAAAAAGAGAATTATCCTAACAGGATTACTGATTTAGAGCTACAATTGACATTAGAGGTTATCAAGTCCAACTACCTAATTTTAAAGATAAGGTAACTAAGGCCCAGAGAAGCTATGTGACTGTCTTTAATACAGGATTCAAACCCAAGTCTTCCTGATTCCAACTCCTGTTGTCTAGCCACTGTACCACACTGCCTTTTAACTTTCCTATGATCACATAACAGAGCCGGCAATCTTTTCTCCCTGAGTTCAGGGATCTTTCCTATATTCCACACCTCTCTCTTAGTAGCTTTTTAAATGAAGGTATAATTGTATTTTGTACCCCAACTACACTATTTGATTCCATGAAGGTAAGAGCCATATCATATCCATTCTCCACAGTGCCTAAAGTAAAGCCCTGTGCATAAAATACACCCAATGAATACCTTGCCTGGAATAGCTATGAAATGTTATTATACCTATTTAATGGGAAGAAAAACAACAATGGCAGCTGAACTTGCTATTTAAAACTTGCTCAAAGTTCCTGGTGTCCATACCCTTGTCCATGTTTACCATTAAAGAATGCAAACATATATGCCTCACCTCCCAGGTGGCAGCTGGCTTCCCATTGTGTTCAGGTATGTAGGAGCAGATTTAGAGGTAAATCCCAAAATAGGGACTTCCCTTGGTCACAGGGAAGAGGTGTGAAGACAGATTCCAAACTAAGAAGAAAACAGGCAAAGAGTATATCTGGGTCTGTTTCTTAGCTGTTCCCTCGGTTTTTGTTTGTTTGTTTTTTAGGGTTTTTTTGGCCACCTTAAACAAAATGAAGGAAAAAGCTCTCTTCCTAGACATGGCCACCTTTGAGAACATTTTTCCTGATGCAATGTTATTAAGGTTTCATGATTTTATCAGAGGTTACTTTCCTGCTTCATCTCCTCCCTCCCCCAAAGGAATGATACTTTTGCCTCATTTAGGGGCTCTTCCTTGACCACAGAAGACTGAAATGAGATCTGTTCAGAATTCCCTCAGCTGACCTTTGCCTTACAAGGTATGGAAACTTAAGCTTGAAGGCACCTTCTATGCCACCTAGTTTAATCCTTTTATTTTGTAGGGGAGAAAGGTCAGAATTATAAGATTGATGTCCTTAAAGTGACACAATGAGGTAGTGACACAGCTGATACTTCAGCTCAAATGCTCATCTCCCTGTCCAGCCTCTTTCTGCTTTACTGTGCTGGTTCATATTCTTGATTGCCTATTTATGTGGGGCTATTTTTATCTCTCCAAACTAAACTGTGAGCTCACTGAGGGTAGGTGCTGAGTTTTACCCTCCTTTGTAAGCCCCACAGCATCTAGGGCACTTTTCTCACCATGATATGTACTCAATAAAAATATCTTGATTAGCTGGCTGACAATATTGCATTCCAAGGTCAGCCTTTGAGGAGAATATGCGAATCTTCAGAAGGTGCTCAAATTCATTTGCTTTTCAGTTTTACCAAAATGATGACTCCTACTGGGACTTGTCTTCCTGGAATTCAGCCCGACTCCCTAGATCTCTATTTCTTAGGGTGCACATCTAACAGATATCCTTTTCTCTGCCTTCCTGGCTTGATTTGAATTCTCCAGACAGCTCTGGAATTGGGTTGTACATCTGACCGATCCATCCCTCCCCTGGTGGCTGCTCACCACCCCAGAGTGCAGCTGCTGCCCTCTCCTGGCCCCAGTGAAATCTGTGGCCCTTGTTGATACCCTGGACAGCTCCTGTTTGCCCTGTGGCTCCTGGTGCTCAGTTTTGAGGTTGAGAGTGGAAGAGTAATAATTAAAAATGAAAATGACCCTCCTGCCCCCTTTCTTGCCCTTTAAAAATGGAACTTCATGATGTAAAAATGATACAAAGAAGGTGGTAAGGCCAAAGGGGAATAACAGACCAAGTATTCTAGGGTAATCTGAGGATTGCTTTCAGTTAGAGAAGAGGCTATGGCCCGGGACCTAAGTGAAGGCTTAGGGAGGATGTGGTACCTGAATTGGGACTTTCAAAGTTAGAGAAAAGTGAAGAGGAGAATATCTCAAACATGAGGCATGAGGAGAGACCAAGAACATAGAGACAAGAGAGACCAGCATGATATGGAAGCATTTAGTCTCCATCCTGACTGCCTGGATCTAGCCATAGTCCATCTACAATGTGGCTGACAGCTCTACTAAACACCTGCCCTTTTCCTCATTTTGGCAATCTTCATCTGGGATCCAGGGCAGCAGAGAGTGAGAACGGGGCTGTAGCCCAGGGCATGAATTCCACCCATAAAAGAATCTGGAATACTATACCTCTCCCCCTAAAGCACTAAGAAAGCCTGGGGCTAGCTCAGAGGAAGGCAGGTTTGCAATTCACACCTGCTATAGCCTAAGAATGCTCCAAAATGTGCAGAAAAGGGCTGCTTCTCTTCTCTTTCCTTACTTCCTGAAAACATCCTCATCTGTATTGATGTGAGAGAGGGACAGGGAGGAAAGAGAGAAAAGGAGAGGAAAAGGAAAGAGAGAAGAGAAGAGAGGAGAGGAGAGAGAGAAAAAGAGAAAGGAGAGGGAGAGAGAAGAGAGATAAAAGAGAAAAAGAGAGGAGATAGGGAGAGAGAGAAAAGAGGAGAGACGGAGAGAAGAGAATAGAGAAAAAGAGAGGGGGAGAAAGAGAGAAAAGAGAGGAGAGAGGGAGGGGGGAGAGAGAGAGAGAGAGAGAGAGAGAGAGAGAGAGAGAGAGAGAGAGAGAGAGAGAGAAAGAGAGAGAGAGAGAGAGAGAGAGAGAGAGAGAGAGAGAGAGAGAGAGAGAGAGAGAGAGAGAGAGAGAGAGAGAGAGAGAGACAGAGAGAGACAGAGACA
>NW_027187368.1:8783873-8817197 GCF_028583685.1 Petaurus breviceps papuanus | reverse complement strand
GAGAGAGAGAGAGAGAGAGAGAGAGAGAGAGAGAGGAGGGGCTTAAAATAGAGACTCTTCACACCCAGGGCAACTAGAAAATCAAGTCATCCAGAACCAATCAGTAGGTGAGAACTCAGGCACTGAGCTGAACATGAGCTAAAAACTAACAGGAGGAAAGATGTGGGGAAGAGGAAGGGAGAAAGGCTAATGAGCCCTATCTTCCTGCCAGGCTGACTTCCCTTCATCATATGTATGAAAAAGCTCCCCTTAATTGGGTCACACCACTGATGATTCTGGCGGGAAGCCAGGTCTGAGATAGGGATAGGTGCTGCTATGGTAATCCTTCTCTTCCCTCAGCTTTGACCCAGCACTGGACCCTGTTCTCTGCCTTTCCTTCCATTTTGCAGCACCTCCCAAAAGATATTCTGCAACAGTCAGCAACCAGCAGCTTCACTTACTTATTCCAAGTGACATCTCTATAGTGCTTTAAAGGTGTAAAGTGCATTGCAGTTAATTTGAGTCTCAAATCAAGCATTATGAGAAAGTACTAAAAGTATTATTGTTTCTATTTTAGTAATGAGGGAACTGAAGTTCAGAAGGGAAGGGAATAAGCATAGATTAAGAGCCTACTATGTGTCAGGACATGTGCTAAGTGATTTACTCATGTCTCTTTTTTACTTTAAATTGAAAGGGTTAAGTATCTTGTTATCAAGTAAGGGTTAAAGGTGGGACCTGAATCCAGATCTTCTTGCCTCTAAGTCCGAAAATATACTATCCTCACAATACTTGTCTGTCTCAAGTTCCTCTGATCTATGACAATGAACCAGATATAGCAGCTTGAGGGTCCCCATATTTGAATTTCAATTCAATTCATTCATTCATTCAATGAAGACTTATTAAGGACTTTCTCTGGGAGAGAATTTGGTATAGCAGAAAGCATTCTATTTCAAAATCATGAAGTCCTAGAATCAAGTCCTGGTTCAAATAATTGCTAACTGTTTGGGATTGGCAAAGACCCTAAACTTCTCTTATCTAGTTTCCTTATCTCTGAAATGGACATAAAACAGTTCTTATTACTTCAGTCACAGAGTTATTAAGAAGAAAGAACTTTGAAAACTTTTAAAATGTTTTTCATTTAAACAAGATTGGCAGTATGGCACTGTGTGGCATTGGGCAAATTCCTATATCTCTCTGATCCTTAGATTACTTATCTGTAAAATGTGTATGATGTTTATATTTGTACCACAGAGATATTATTAAGAAAGAACTTTGAAAAAAATCACTTAGACACTTAAGGGCGATATAGAGTGTTGGATAGAGAGCTAGCCTCTGAGTCAGGAAGATATGCTCAAGACCTGTCTTTGACACATATTTTTAGCTGTCACTTAATCTCTCAGTGCTCTAGACAGATAAGGCTATATGTTTCCGAGGAGGTGATGATCTGCATTCTAAAAGGAGTTCTGGTAAAGAACTCTCTTTACCAATCACATCACAGGTTCTCACTAATTCAAGGAGACCAACAAATACACATTGTAATATCTCTGAGAAATAGGGGACGAGGCCTTGACTAAGGTAGAGGGGGAACAAGGATAAAGAGGAGATCATGATCTCAGGAATCACTGCCAGCATATGACCCTTGTCCTCAAGGACCTTATGTCTAGCATTCATCATATGTATCCAATCAGTGGCCAAACCTTGTAGTCTGTATCTCCACAACATCTGTTGCTTTCATTCCTTTCTCCTCAAACAGTCACCAAGTACAGGCTCTCATGAACTCTCCCTTCTACTATTACAACAGCCTTATCATCGGTCTCCCTGCCTCATCTCTTCCTACTCAAAAACATCTTCCACTGAGCTACCAATGTGATTTTCCTAAAGTTCAACTCTAAACTTACCACCCACTATCTAATAAATTCTAAGGGATTTCTATCACTTCTAGATCCAATATGAACTCCTTTTTGTGGCATTCAGAAGTTTTTATAATCTGGTCCCAACTCATCTCTCCAACCATATACCTCTTATTTTCTCTCACACTCTATACCACTGATCTCATTACACAATGCTCCATCTTATATCTGAGCATTTGCATTGTCTGAACCCCACCTCACTCCACCCCCATGTCTGGAATGCCTTCTTCCCCCATTTCTGTTTTCCAGAATCCCAAGTTTCTTCAAGCTTCAACTCAAGTACCATTCCTGTACATGAGGTCATTCCCCATGTCGATCACCTTTTGTCTGTCGGTGAGGCAGTAGGGTACAATAGAAAGAACACAGCTTCTGAAGTCAGATAAACTGGGTTTTAAATACGCTTTCAATGCTTACTCCCTGGATGACCTTAGGCCTCAGTTTTTTCCATCTGTAAAATGTAAGGCTTGGACTGGATGGCCTCCAACTTTAGATCTATGAGCTTGTGAGTTCTGATTGATCCTGTATATATATATATATATATATATATATATGTGTGTGTGTGTATACATATATATACACACACACATATGTAATATATGTGTATATATATATACACCTATATATAAACATATTTCTCTCCTCCAATGGGATATAAGCTACTTGAAGAATGAAAATTTGCTCTTGGTATCCCCAATGCCTAACACAGTGCCTATTCATAGCAAGTGCTTAAGACATGCTTGTAGACTGACTGAAGTTAGATAACCTACTCAATGAAAAGGAAACAACTTGGTTTTGAAGAGGTAGCTTAAGTTTCATTACTTAATGACAACTAGTTTAATTTGATTGGATTAAAGAAATTGAGTGGTATAAAAGTAGAAAATATTTTTTAAAAAAGAGAGAGAGAACACCAGGCCATTCCTGAGGTAATCTGGGAACAGATAAATACAAAGGGGCTTCAGAAATACAAAATCTAGACCAGAAACAGAAATCTCCTCCACAATATTCCTAACAAGTAATCAGTGTCTCCTTGAAGACCTGAAATGAGAGAGAACAGACAAACTAGCTTCCTAAGGGTTAGATCCATTTTGGGAAAACCCTAACTGTCAGGAAGCACCTCACTACTCTGAACTGAATTTTCTTTACACAACTTCCACTTATTTCTTCCATCTTTTCCCTTTGGGGACAAGTAGAACAAGTCTAATCTTTCCAGGAGATAACTCTTTACATACACCAAGACAGCCATCCAAACCCCCAATCAAATGTAAGCTTCTTGATGACAAGAACAGGTTTTCATTTTGTCTTTGTATCTAAGTACCTGGCACAGAGTAGGTTCTTACAAAATGATTGTTGAACCAACTTTTTCTCTTTTTCCAGTTAAAAATCCCTAGTCTGAGGGTGGGGAACCTGTGATCTTGAGGCCCACATGTGGCCTTCTAGGTCCTCAAGTGCAGCCCTTCAAATGAATCCAAACCACAGAAAAAATACTCTTAATGAAAGGATTTGTTCTGTAAAACTTGGACTTGCTCAAAAGGTCACACCCAATGATCTAGATGGCCACATGGGGCCTCGAGGCTGTGGGCTCCCCACCCCTGCACTAGTGCCATCAAACCCTCACCATTCTAACTGGTCTTTGCTGGCGCATACTAGCCTTATTCCAGTTCATCAGCATTGGCATCCTTCTTAAAGTGCAGTACACAGATCTGAAGAAGATTCTCCAGATCCGATCTGATCACAGTGAGTATAATAACATGCCTTTTACCTCCTTGACTCTGGATACTTTGTCTCTATTAATGCTGTAAAGGGTGGGAAAGAGAGAGGAGAGTTAGAGGGAGGAGGGAAAACGAAGGCAGAAGAAGAGAAAAGGAGAGGGACAGAGAGAAAGAAACGAAGGACATCACAGTGTCTCTACCCATGATGTTACTATCCCAAAATGTGCCTTTGAGGTCTTTTAAGTAAATCTTTGAAGGATATATGAAGAGAGACAAAGAGAACAGATAGTATAGACACCATGAATGCCCATGGTCTCCTTTTATAAGATTCTGACTCAGAGAGGCAAGTCATAGAGGAAATAAGAGGTAACAAAGCATGGTGGGACATGAGATTATTAGGTTGTATAGAGAATTAAAGCATCTTTCTTAAAACTTTAAGTTGGCTTTGAGAGGTATCAATGACCTAGATTAAGCTTGTATTGTTCCTATAGTTAGGCTGCTGAGTGGATTAAGAAAGCCAATAGCAATGTGTAAGTTGAGGAAAGCAGAGATGCTACAAAAAGTGGGAGGAGCCATAACATCTTTAAACAGAATTTCTGGAAAGTCAAGAACGATCTGATTTCAAAAAGGCGGTATGTTTTGTTTGAAAGTAAGTGTTTTCTGTTGGGAAATTCGTCTTGGAAAACACAAAAATGACAGAGTAGTCTTCTGACTTCTTTCATCAGTCTGTGTCCCAGGTTCCAACACCAACTATGCTCCCCAACCCTAACCTACTTCTCTCCCCCACACCATCATGCACTGGGGACAATCTAAATCTGCCTATTATTTACTGTAAACAAGGCCCCAGTACTGGCCTTCAGTGTAGGAAAACTGCCTGACTGAAAGGTCTCTGCTCAGTGAGGGACCTGAAGCATTAAATAGGCTAGAGTGTGCAATGTCCCAAACAAGTGGGCAGTAAAATTGTTGGTTCAAAAATCTGGGGATGTTTAATTAGGAGAAGATAAGTCTTTGGGTAAGATGTGATAGCTGTCTTCAAACCTGCAAAGAGCTGTCACATAGAAGCAAAATTCAACTTCTCTTTGGCAGTTGGGTGAACTAAGAAGAAAGGATGAAAATGGCAGCAAGACAGACTTCAGTTCTAGGTAAGGAAGCACTTTTTAAGAATTAGAGCCTTCCAAAAGTAGGATGCATTAACCTCAGTCAGTAGTGAGCTCCCTAATGCTGGAGCCTTTTAAGTGGAAGCTATATGATCACTTGTCAGGAATGGAGAAGGCATGTCTAGTTGGGGAGGGGCAGAATTAGGTGATGCCTGAGGTCCCTTCCAATTTCGAGCCTCTCAACTTTATGCTGAGCTGAGACGCTAGAAGTAGACTGATCAGAAGTGTTCTAAGATTAGAAAAAAATACCATGAAGAAGCAAGTGAGGAGATGAAGGCTATCGCTAAGTTGGAGAATGCAATATTGGTATAAAAATAAGGGTCTGAGTTCTGCAAGCACTTTCTTCACTTTGCTGCTCTCAGCTTCCTATAGGTATATTTGGGTTTTTATGCTTTTGGCCTGTGCAGTTGGCTCTTTCCTCCAGTGTTTAGTTCCTAATGCTATGGTTACTTTACTTTCCAAGGAAATAGTAGCATCTAGATGGCAGTAGACTCTAGCCCCTCAGCCTGCTCGGCCCCCAGCACAGCTGGGATTAGAGAGAGGCACAATAGACAGCTGCTGCCCATGCAACATGTAGCAGAGATCAAAGAGCGACACGTTAAATTTGACTTATTATGAGGGAACATATTTTTGTGTTAGAAAATTTCACTGTCCGTGGCTCATCATTATTTATTTGGGGTGACAAGGCACGCTGCATATGTTGCAGTTAAGTCTCAGAGCTTACAGTGAGTAATATCTTATACAGGGTAAAACGTTCTGAGCTTATCTGGTAGGCCCAGAATGCCTTGTTCTGACTCTATCTCCATGGTAGGGAACAGATAAGAATGCAAGTAGGATGCAAGCTACATGAGGGCAGAGGGCATTTCGGTTTCTGCTTCTGTCTCCCCAACTCCTTGAACAGTGATTTGTAACAAATAAATGTTGGTTGAAAGGAGTTTGGGTGGGAGTGGGAGTCTAGGTAGTGGGAGACTGAACTAAAGGAAAATATTTGATTTCAAGGGAATCTAGGGGAGAATAGAAGGGAAAAGAAGAAAAGATAATTGAGGAAGAAATCAAGGAAAAAGGAGAGGGGGAAGGGGTTTGTAACTGAAAAGAGAACTAGAAGGGGAGGGGAAAGAAAGGGACAAAGGGATGGGGGAGGGGAGACAGAGAGAGAGAGAGAGAGACAGAGAGAGAGAGAGAGACAGAGAGACAGAGAGACAGAGAGAGAGAGAGACAGAGAGAGAAAGACAGAGACAGAGAGAGAGAGAGACAGAGAGACAGAGAGAGAGACAGAGAGAGAGAGAGAGACAGAGAGAGAGACAGACAGAGAAAGAGAGAAAGAGATAGACAGAAAGAGAAAGGCAGAGGCAGAGAAAGAAAGAGAGAGAGAGAGAGAACAAAGAGGAGGGACAGTTACTACAGTGGGTATTTTTCCTTAATTAAAAGATTAAAATTCCACACACACTACACATCCCCAAAAGAAAAGGCATTTTATAATAACTCATTTTCTATCATGTTTTAAGGTCCACAAAGTGCTTTCCTAACTGCAAATCTGTGAAATAAATAGTAGGATTTTTATTTCACAGATGAAACAAAAAATGAGGGTCAGACAGATAAAATGACTTTTCCATGGTTGCCTAATGGGTAAATCTTGGAATCTCACAGCTGGCATCTGAACCCTAGTCCCTATGACTTTGAGGAGGCGTTCCACAGCACCTCACTGCTTCTCTACCATATTCCCTGGCCCTAAGGTACATCCCCTGATTTGTACTTTCCTGTCTTACTCATTCCCTCCCTGAAAGCCTCAGGAATGTGGCATCATACTTTCAACTCTTCTCCACACTCAGTTCACCAGCTTGGTAATTACAGTGGCTGGGGAGTCAGATGTTTAATGCTAAATCTCTTTCTACCTCTATTAAATCTCTGTAAAGCCATGACTGATGAATTGGGAAATCACATCTTCACCACTCCCCCTCCCTACCAAGCTCTATGTTAATACCTTACTCTTTCCTACCACCCAGGTTAAAGGAAGGAAACAATCTTTTCTTCATGTCCTTCTCCACAGGGGTCAGGCCAGGCACCAGCTTCCCCTTTCCATAAAATCTCCTCCCACCCCCCCAGGAATCTTCTCCAGGGAGTCTTATTCAAGATAATACTTGAAAATGAGATATATTTTATTACAGATAAATTCCTTTCTGAAGGAACCAGCATTTGTACCCTAAGTTATAATAGAAAGGACCCTGGAGATGTGGGTTCTAGGTTTTTCTCTACAAATAAATCACTCTGTGATCTTGGGTAAAGTCACACCCCCTCTCTCATCCTAAGTTTACCCAATTACAAAATTAGAGGATTATATAAGATCATCTCTAAGGTCACTTTCAGTTCTGCATTCAAATATTCTATTTTAGATAAACTTCCTGTCTTTTAGAGACGATAAATTTATGGCCCTCAGAGACAAAGAGATGTGCCCTATCCCAAGCTTCCACTCCAAACAAACTGATCACTATTTCACATGCACCACTGATGCTTTCCTGCATCCATTATTTTTTCATACTATTGCCTCTACCTGAAATCCCCTCCTCTCTCCATTTTCCAGTCCTACCATTCTTCACATGAAATCCCAGGAAGGCTTGCCTGATCACCTCACAATAATATGCCTGGTCTTCTCTACACTGAATCTTATACCAGTGCTATATGGAATACACAATTCAATTTATAATTAACAATGCCCTACCTTTCTTTTGAAGCCCTTCAATTGTTAGCATGAACTGTTTTTTCAGATATTTACCCTGCTATTTAACTTTGTGTCTTACCTCACTAAGTAGATCATAAGCTCCTTGAGGTCTGAGATTTCCAACAGTGACTAGACAGAGACTAGAGAGCTATCAATAATAATAATTCACATTTATGGAGTGTTTTCCTTGGAAGAACCCTCTGAGATACACAGAACAAGATTTATGATCCCCATTTTACAAGGGAGAAAACTGAAGCCTATATAAATTAAGTGATTTGTCCATTAATACATAGGTAGTAAGGATAGCTAGGTGGCCCAGTGGATAGAACGCTAGGCCTGGAATCAGGAAAACCTATATTCCTGAGCTCATATCTGGCCTCAGACACTTACTAGCTGTGGGACCCTGGGCAAGTCATTTAACCTTGATTGCCCCAATAAAATGAGCTGGGGAAGGAAATGGCAAACCACTCCAGTATCTCTGCCAAGAATACTCCAAATAGAGTCAGGAAGAGTCAGACATGACTGAAACGACTGAACAACAATACATACCTGGTGAATGTCTGAGCCAACTCTCTGACCTGGGTTTTCACTCTAAGATTAGCATGCTCCCCAAAATACTATGCTGATTTGCACCTTCTCCCAATTTTCTCTAAATATTTGTTGCTTTTGTTCAAAGTCACAGACCTCTATGGAAGAAACAGGACTGGAATCCATGATAAGGATCCCTGTCCTCTTTTCTACCTCATAGTGCTGCCTCATCAGAAAACACAATAACTAGACCTCACAAAATTTGGAGCCGAGAGGAACTTAAGAAAGTATCTACTCCGGGCCAAATGATATACACCATTTTGTAACTCTTTGGGCATACTTCCAGATTGCTTTCTAAAATGGTTGGATCACTTCACTGTTCCACCATCAGTGTATTCATTTTCCAATTTTTCCACACACCCTCCAACATTTGTGATTTTCTCCTTCTATAATTTTAGCCAATCTAATAAGTGTGAAACGTTATTTCAAAGTTGTTTTAATTTGCATTTCTCTAATCAATAAAGATTTTAGAGTATTTTTCATATAACTATAGTTTTGATTTTTTCATTAAAAAACTGTTTGCTAAAATCTTTTGACCCTCCCTTCCTCCCTCTCCTTCCCTCCTCCCTCCTTTCCTCTCCTTTTTTCTTTCCCTCTTTCTCCCTATGTGTGTAATTAAATATTTTATGTTATACTTTATTCTAGTATATTAATGATATTATATTAATATGCACTGAAGCTCAGAGAGTGACTTTCCCAAATTCACAGAGGTAGTAAGTTATAGAAATGACATTCAACTCCAAGTCTTAAAACTCAAAATTCATTGTCTTTCCATTATACCATATTGCCTAAGTCTGACCTGGGGGACTATGATCTATTTTCTCTCATGATACAAAGATCACTGCATTTGGAGTCAGAGAATCACTTTCTTTCTCTATAACCTTGAGCAAGTCACTTGGTGGCTTTGAGCCTCAATTTACTCAGCTATAATATAAGGTTATTAGACTAGATAACTGCTAAGGTCCCTTTCAGTTTTAAATCTATGATCCTTCAAAATCTCCTTCCCACACAAGGGGCTAGATTGATTGGGTAGGCATTCAGTTAGATCCACCTTTATTTAAACCTCACTATTTTCTCCCAGATACTCTACAAGTCTGAGTTACTCTGGTCTTTGCTGCCTAAGTTCCTAATTTCTTCATACTACCTTTGCAAGAAAATCATGTGTGGTGGTGTTTGTATGGTTCTAAATTCCTCAGTACCCCTCCCTCCCATGCCCCCTGGGGTATATTATAGACAATGTTACAGATAAGACCTCTTAAATATTGTGAACTTATCTAAAATTCCTGGAAAGAGAAAGTGAAAACTCAGAAAGAGTGTTGTGCTCTATGACCTGGGACCACTTGTATAAATACGGATGATTTTACCTTAAAGAAATCTTATCACTCTTCCAAATTCTCTTACTTGCTTCCACAAAGAGACTAGTAAAGAAGCAATTTGTCCCAGTCCATTGCAGCTGCTTTGGCACTTAAAGGTTTTCACTAAAGAGTAAGATAGACTAGTAATGTTAAAAGCAATAGACCTTTATTGGGTGTCCATTTTAACTTATTTGAAGGAAAGAATAAAGAGATATCCAGAAGCTAAGACATGGAAGAGTAGGGAGAAGAAGGGTTTATGGTAAAATATCCAAATGGATAATCAATCATTTTGGGAGAGGGGTAGGAATCATAAGACCTAAGATTTGTCAATGATTGTCCCATGAACTTAGAATATCCAGGTCATACCAAACTCCCAATATCCTTCTGAGTTTAAGCAGGTTTTTGAAAAGGCATGTCTGCCTGGTTCCCCATCTTTGATAATACAGAAATAAGCCAAGAATTAGCCAGTGATATACTGCCCTCCTTCAAAGCACTGGGATTGTAGTTTCTAGAATAGAAGAATATGGGCATAAATGGAAGGGTTTGTTGGAGAGGATGAAGGGGCATATGTAGAACCTTGCCACCTTAGAGAGGTCCCCAAATTCTACTTGACAGTCTTAACTGTGCATGTATAAGTATCATTTAAAAGAGAAGTTTGAGATTTGGCTATGTTTTTATGAGTTATATAGTTGAAAAAGTTATATAGTTTTTTTTGACATTTTAGAACTTTATTTAAACGAAGTTTAATTTAGTTTTCATTCACGTTGACTGTCTGTAAGATTTTGAAAGTGGTGACAGGCACATACGTAACCAATGTATACAGCTTGTTTGGTGAATCTTCATCCTCATTGCGTTTCCTGGACAAACACACTTGGATACAGTATGGGACATTCCTTATTCATATATATATATATATATATATATATACACACACATATATGTATATATGTATATATACACACACACACAAATATATATGTATATAAGTACATATAAGTAATTAAACTAGAATATGTCATTATTTTGATTTTGTGATTGGTAGGTAGAGTTATAAAATGAAATATGTAAGCCTCAGTCATTTTCTTAGTACTGTTCCAGAATTTTTTTTTAAGCAATTGGGGTTATGTAACTTGCTCAAGGTTACACGGCCAGGTGTTTTTGGGTGGGTGCTAAGTGTCTGAGCCCGGGATTCAGTCTCCAGGTCATCCTGACACTGGAGCCAGTGCTCTTACTCGCTGTGCTACCTGGCTGCCCCTGTTCCACAATTTTCAAAAAGAGATAATAAAACTTAAAATTTCACACAAAGGGAAGTATCTGAATTTATTTATTCTACAGAACAAAACAATTAAGGAGATCAGTCAGCTCTATAAATGATGCAGGGACAGGAAAGACAGACAGACAATGATCTGTGTAACTGACCTGAACAACTCTGTCTTCTGGCTAAATAACTTTGATAGCCTATAAAGAGAGACTTGAAAATCCATGTGCAGGGTGTTATGTCTCCCAAGAGAAATCTTGTTGAGTTGGATAAAAGAAGGGACATCTTAAACACACACAAACACACACACACACAGGTGCAAAGTCTCCTGCATGTTTTCTTTCCCAAACAACTTTGTAGAATCACTAATGGTCTCTCGAGTCTATTCTAGTAATGCCAACTATAGTTAACACATGTAAAACACTTTGCAATTAAACTGGATGAAGTGTGCCATTAAGACAACCTTATAAAGAAAGAAGTGCCCCTGTGCACACCTCAACCCCTAATGAGCATGGTCGGGCTGTTAAAAAATGACTTTCACAATAATTTGCCTCTATGGGATAGAGCCAGTTGAATGGAAGAATGTTTGTTCTCTCTAAAACTATATGCTGATTATTTATATACATGTTATCCTTCATATCTGATGATAATGCTGCAGATTCACCATCTTCCTTGATTTTTTTCCTTCTGTTTTCCAGCACTAGCAATGAATTTATAAAGTCATTTTTATATTCTCAGTTAAACATTGTGATATTTCTCAAGTAAAATGAGCTATGTGAGTCCAATGAATAGAGACCAGGTGGAAGAGGATAATTCAAGTCATGTGACAGGATAAATTTTCCAAAAGAACTAAGTAATTTAGGTTTGGCAGAGAAAGATGAAGAGGAGTTTGACCACTGTCTTCAAGCAGCTAAAGGGCAGTCATAGGAAAAATTTACTACATATACTGTGTGTGACTTCAAAAGACAAAATTAGGGCCAATGGGCAGAACTTATAGGTAGAGTTTTGTCACAGTATAACGGAGGACTTATTTTTTGGAGGTGGGGAAAGCTGGACAATTGGGGTTAAGTGATTTGCCCAAGGTGACATGGCTAGTAAGTGTTAAGTGTCTGAGGTCACATTTGAACTCAGGTCCTCCTGACTCCAGGGCTGGTGCTCTATTCACTGTACCATCTAGCCAACCCCCCCGAAGGACTTTCTAACAATCAGAATTATCTAGTAATAGAATGGCTACCTTGCAAGATAGTGAGTTTTCTGTCACACAAGCTACTCAAGAAGTTAGAAGAAACCTTATCTGGGTTATTATAGGGAGAGTACATGCTTGAAATAAAAATTATGATTTGATATTTGGACATTTTATATTATTTTATATTTATTATTTGATATTCTCCCCTCCCCCTGATTATAAATGGATGGGTGAATAGAACTTGGTGGGATAACCTAGGGACATTTATAAACTGAAAAATATACTTGTTTACTATTCCATTTGCCCCAAGCGCAATATTTTGCATATATCTACAGAGAGGAAGAAAAACTAGCAAATCTATGAGCTTTCAAAAAATCAAACACCCAGCTAGTTATCTTACTCCTTTTCAATTCTAGACCCAACTCATTGTCCATCTACAGTGTTTCACATATGTATATACATATACAAATCTGTGTATATAAATATATACCGATAAATCAATTCAAGAAATTGGCAGTTCAATTGTATGCTATAGTTTGTACAATAAACAATAGGTATTTTTCATCCACTTAGTTTTACCTGTTTGAATTTTTAGAATGATATATTTTGAATAACTAAGAATCTCAGTGAAGAACCCCAGGGGACTGACTCTATCAGTATAATATTATGATTAAATAGGAGCATTTAAAGGACCCTTTGAGGCATAGTTGGGAGTTCTTAACCAAGGGTCAGTGAACTTAATTTTTAAAAATATCTACTGAAACTATATTTCAATATAATTTACTTCCTTTGTAATCTTATCTATTTAATTAATGAATTTAAACATCATTATAAATTTAAAATATTTTATTACTTACTTTTTAAAATCTTTGTTAATTTAAAAACATCATTAATTGGTACAGGGTGAAGTAAGAAGAACCAAGAAAGCAATGTATATAGTAACTACAAGAATGTTTAAAAAAATAATGAAAGAGAAGCTTAATGTTTATCTTCTAAAGACAAGATCTGAAAATCATCTTCCCTCCATATTTTGTAGAGGTGATGGATTATAGATGTGGAACACTGTACATTACATTAGACTTGAGTTATTTTGTCAAATTACATCTATCCCCTCTTTACTTTTCTTTAAATTTATTTTTTTATAAGAATGGATAGCTCTCTGGATAGTGGAGGAGAGGTGGATATATTGGGAAATAAAGTGATATAAGACTAGAAGATGGGCAGTGAGGTGGCACAGGGGATAGAGCACTGGGCTTGGAATCAAGAAGACTTATCTAAATGAGATCATTATCCTCAGACATGTACTAGTGGTGTGACCTTGGAAAAGTCACTTAACCTTGTTTGCCTCATTTTCCTCATCTGTAAAATGAACTGGAGAAGGAAATGGCAAAGAACTCCAGTATATTTGCCAAGAAAACCCCAAAATCAGGTCATAGAGAGTTGGGCACAATTAATGTGACTGAACAACAACAATAAAAAGTGGCTAACTTGGTTATAAAGAAAATCAGACATATCTTTCAAAAATGGAAGAAATTTAAAGTCATATTTTTTTACCCAAATCAAATGCAAAAAGAAAAAATCCAAACCAACAAAAAAAATCTACAATTAATGAATATGGTAGGATTTTCTATTTTTCACATCTTCCCATCAGCTGTGTGGCTATACAAAATTGGTTTGCTGTAGTGGGTCTTTCAAATATCTAGTTATTCCTTTATCTTATTTTCATTGAGGATACTCTCAATATATATACAGATCAAACTTGTTGATATATTTGAGAAAGTAGGCATATGGGTCATTAGTTACTGTTATCAATGATTACTTGTTCAAAGCATTTCCACATGTACCATCCTTTCATTTGCATAACACTGTTAAGGAGGCAGAGAAGGTATCAACTCTTCTTAAAAAGGGGAAAGTGAAACCCAGATAAGTTACATTGTGAGTCATTATTGAAGCCAGCACTGGCATCCAGATCTTCTGATTCCTAAATCCAGTACTCTCCCCATCCTACTTGCACAAAGAGCCTTCCAAATAGGGCAGCAACAAGTCAATGAAGTGTAACTAATATTTTCAATGAGAATTCATGGAATCTCTCTACTATCACTAAAAAAATTGCATGGGCAAAGAGCTAGGCAAGAATTTTCACTGTTCACCAAAGACATACCTAAAGACCCCCTGCATTCTGAAAAGCAGGTCTGACATCAAACCACTGGGCAGTATATTTTCCTGTTGCCCTCCTTTCAGCCAGTGCGATGCAGTCTCATCTCTGGAAGGGCCCTAGAGACTTAGGGGAGGGAGTAGAGTTGAGTGAGCATCATGTAATTGTATAGGGCTAAGACACTGGTCTAAACCAATCCATATAATGATGGAAGGCATTTGGATTAAACCCACTGTAATTTATTATATTAAAAATGCTCTAGCACAAATCTGGACTAGAATTGATTAGTTCCCTGTTGCACAGCTTGCCATAAAAACAAGAAAATTCCCAGGGCACATTTCCTTCTGCCTGAAGGGAAGATACATGCAAGACAACACTAGACAAGAGTGAGCTAGACCTAGGTCACAAGACCTGACTGTGCCCCAACACACTGTGGGGCACTGAGCAAATCCACCTTGCTCCTCAGTTTTGTATTCTAACAAATGAGGAATTTGGACAATATGGCCTCCAAACTCCTTTCCAGGATTTCTGAGTTAATGAACAAAGGAGAAATTTCAAATGGTGGAATCAGAGCATATAAAGGAAGAAAGCTTGAACTTTCTTTGGAGAAAGTGCTCATAGCACAATGACAATGGCAGCACCAGATTCACAACTTAAATCTAAGTACACACTATCGTTTTAAAGGGGTGTTATGGATTAGAGGCTGGATTTAGCCAGACACTAATTAACCTGGAAAAAAGGAAGGATGAAGAAGGAATGTCAAAACATATACAAGTGTATATCTGTGTCTGATATGTTGTTATCTGAAAAACAAAGAAGCTGAAAGAGACTATTTAAAATACTGACTCCCTTGAGGAGCATCATGGCACAGGGGGAAAAGTGGTGTGTCTCAGGGGCTAGAGAACTAGGGTTCAGATGCCCATTCTATTATTTATTAGCTGTATGACCTAGACTGCAACTTAACTTTTCTGCAACTTAGTTTCCTCATCCGTAATATGAGTTTTGGCCAGATGACCTGTAAGCTCTAAATATAGGATCCTATACAATTCTAAATTATATGTAGGAATTCAAGTTAGATAGAACCTTAGGAATCATCTAGTCTATCCCCTTCACTTTACAAATGAAGAAAATGAGGTAGGTCCAGAAAAAAGAAGTGATTAACTCAAGCTCATATAGCTGGTAGGAGAAAAGCTGGGATATGAATCCAAGACTTTGACTCAAGGGTCATAGTTCTATTTATAAAGAAAAAACATTTTTAAGTAAGTATGCATATTTTAAAAAAAGAGATGTTCTCTATTTGCACTTTGTGATATTTGGAAACACAACCCAACACACATATCCACACCCTCGCCCACACACATAGACATAGACACATTGCTTGTCTTTCCCTGGGCCTGAAGAAGCCAGGCCAGAGAAGACAAACTGACATTTCTAGAAGAGACTTTGGTTCCCAGTTTCCTTAGTGAAGTCACATCTACAGCTTAGGGTTAAATTCAGCAGTATTCTCTTCTGGCCTCACAGATGCTCCCAGGTGCAGTCAGGGCCACATGAACAGCACTCCGAATGCGGCATATCCGCTGAGTCTATTCTTGGATATTTATAACTGCATGTGTATTTTGGTGTACAGAGAAAAGGTGCCAGACTTCCATTGTGTTGAAGATGTTGATTTATAGTAGGGAAAGGGAGGTAGTGTCTGCCAATGGCCCCTGTTTTCATTACTGCCCTCTTTGCATTCCCTTGTGAAGCTATGTTCTAGGAAAATGTATACTACAAAGGAATAATTGTCACATGAAATTACCATGGCCACTCTAAACTCTTCTAAAACTCTTATCAATTAAAAGATATTTATGGATACAGCATAGCATGGCAGAGAGAAAAAGATTGACTCATGGGAGAGATTTGTGTTTAAAACCTGATTTTGATCTTTACTGGCTGTGTGACCCAAGTCAAGTCATTTACCTTGGCTGAACATTCACTTCCTCATTTATTAGGAGTTAAAACACATACACACATATATGTATATATATATATATATATATATGTATACATATATACATATTCACACCACCTCGTTCCCAGGGAGATCATGAGGAAATTGCATTATCAACGGTAATGCATAATATTAATATGAACCATTAACATTATCATCTTTATGCCCAATGCTTCATGATAAAGGATTCAAAGAAATAAAAAACATAGCTCCTTTCCACAAAAGGTTTATAGTCTAATGATAAAAAAGAAACAAAGAAAAAAAATCTCATTTCTACTTCAGCTAGGACTATGTTTTATGCAGCTCAGAAATAGTGAGGGAGCAAACAGTGGACTTCCAACTGAGGTAACAACGTCTCCAAGTAGGACAATGAACTCACAACCAATACATACTTGGATCTCTGTTCTATTTCCCCTGCAACATCCTTGAAAACAAGGATCATTTCTTAAATTTCTTAGTATCGTTGGTACCTTAAACATACCAGAAAATCAATCAATACATATATATGTACATAAGTACACACACACATATATATACACTCTTACATGTGTATGTATACAAATATATACATGTGTGTATGCATGTGTGTATATATATATACATGCATATATATATATATATATACACTTTTTTTAAGATAATGGTTAGAATTAGGAAAATCTTATTCCTGGGAGAGAGGGTAGAAAGTAATAAAGAAAAAATAATTATATAATATTGTATTTATTAAGCCATATTTCATGAAAGCCTGGTAATTCTATTTCATTTGAATAGTAATTCTATGAGAATGGTTCTATGATGTTAATAATTTTTCTTCTTCAATATCACATGTAAAATATGTACTTATCTTTCATTGTCATCCTTCAACATTCATTGTGGTATGGAGATGACCCTAAGTTCTCATGGATGATACTAATGGGGCATAAATCTTGGCAGGTCCTACCAAGATGGAAAATCTTCAAGCAGCATCCTCAGCAAAGGACCATATGTCTATTGGCCAGAAACCAGCCAAACTGAGCTCAGAGAGATTCATCATTGGAGAGCTGACACACCTGGTGATTATTATTTTCTAGCCACAGCAACTCATAAAGACTGATGGTGGTAAGAGTTGTAGTCTATGTCAAACCCCACATCTGAGAAATCACAGATGCCTGAAATATTGAAGCATAAGTCTATATAAAAATGTCTACTACATGTATCTTTGGGGAGGCATGATAATTGGCATAATTTCTTCTTTTTTCCTCCAAAATTTCCCTGATACTATTGTATTCCAGTTGTATTCCAATTGCTTTGGGCCAACACTCATGGGATCATAGAATGAACACTGGATGAGACCTGGGAGGTCATCTAGTCCAAAACACTCATTTTATAGGAGAAAAATTCTAGCCCTGAGAGGCTCACTAACTTGCCTAAGGTACCAATATAACAAGCGGTAGCATGGAGATCTCTTGGCTTAGTATGTGCCTCTGGAACTCAAGTCCTATGACTACAGACATTTTTTCTCCTTAACCACTTTGCTTATTGATCTATGGGTTCCTTCAATATATTTAAATGAAAAAGTGTTCAATGACCAAAAGTAGTTCAAGAGACAATGGTATAATACATTAAGAACTAAAAAAATAATTATTTTAAACTCATCTGATTGATGAGGATCATGGCACATTTGTTTCTATCACAAGGGAAATAAAAGGCAGCTTACAGGTTGTAGTGAAAAAGTAATATACTTTAAGTTATAAGACCTGGGTTCAACTTCCAGATGACTACTATTGTTTGACCTGAGACAAATCAATTTCATTCTATGAGCCTGACTGTCCATACATCAAAAATGAGGCTACTGGACAGGGTGATCTTTAATTTCCCTCCCAGTTCTGCCATATAATAATAGTAATAACAACCATACCCACAACCACAAAAAAATCAAACCCAATCACAACTATCACCACCACCACAACAAGCATTTATATAGCATGTTAAGATTTGTAAAACAGTTTATAAATATTATCACATTTGATCCTCAGAATAACCCTTGGAGATGGATGTTATTATTATCCCAATTTTTCAGATGAGGAAACTGAGGATCAGGCAGGTCAAATTACTTGCCTACAGTTAACACGTGTCTGAGGCAAGATTTAAGCTCAGTTCTTCCTGACTTTAGGTCTCGAGCTCTATCCATTGTACCACCCAGAAGCTGTTATTGGATAAATCCAAGTTACTTGACTGTGAATAAGCTCCTCCTCCCTCATATACCCCTCCTCCCCCCAAGGCCTATAGATAAATCCTAGAAATGAAAATCTCTGACTTTAACAAATTAGGGTTAAGCAAACAATGAATGGTACAGAAGAGTCATGGGAATCATGGAATTTAGAGAAGGAAAAGACCATAGAGATTGCCTGCCTAGTCAAACCTCTCAGTTTACAGATGAGAAAGCTGAGAGATAAAAGTGATTTGCCTAAGATGACAGAGCAAATAAACAGAAAATCTGAGATTCAAATCCAGGTCTTTGAAAGAGAAGTTCAGTGATATTTCTTATGTACAATACCGACTTCCCACAGCCTGAGATCTGGAATGATTAGAGGAAATCAACACTGGTGACATTTCTGTGTCTGCACAAAGCCTAAGGCAGCTTTTCTGGTCCCTCTTCTCCTGATACTTCAAGAGATTTGACCTGCCCACCAGTGCCTCCTGCCAGATCTTAGTTCTGACACTTCCTATTCTTGATAGAACATCAGTCTTTACACCCAAGCTACTTTTCTTTCCCAATCCCTAGATTGAATAGCACAGAAATAAATTGGACTTTCTCTTTTACTTTTGACTTTTTTTCCCCTTTTCCTCTGTGTGTATTCTTCTTGTTTATTTGATTGTTTCATCTTTCATTTCAGCTCAGAGTTACGGGTCATTATTAGATTCTGAGAAATGTTTCTGGCTAAGGAATTGATTAATTTCGCCCTACAGTTACAGAAAACCAATAATCTTTACCAAGGGATTAAAAGCAACAACAACAAAGGTGAGGGGGAGAGAATTGTAGAGAGGTGTCAAGGAGAGTGCATTTCAATCCAATGTAAATAAGTTTTCCATGCAGATTCTATCATATGTCAGGAAGCTTCACATTTTCTTATGCCTTTCAGCAATCCATGATGGCCACCACAAATTCAAACCAGGCTTCCAAAAAAGTAGAAACTCACTTCAATACTTCATGGAGCCATGATTTCTTTGGTCTGTGCATGGGTGTGGGTGTTGTCTCCTGACTCACAGATCATAGATCCTCTACAACTCAGTAAATAGTATCTTATATAGTAAAAAAAAAATCATCATTCTGCAATGATCTTGGTGAAAAGTATGAATTTAGGTAAGCTGGTCCTGGGGTGGCAGACATACAAAGCCCTCATTAGACCATACCAGAGGATTTCCTAGCTGGGAAGTGACTGACGGAGTTGATGTTCCCCTAGGTAGTTTCTTGGAATTCAAGGTCATCTTCCCACTAAGAAGAGACATTTAAGGACAAGCTGATATTATTAATTTTCTTATGTATGCTCAAAGAGGAAGTCCTTTATATATATATATATAGAAGCCATGTTTCCATTTTTTTTGCATCCCCCTAAAAAACCTCACACAAAACCTAGGTACAAAGATTCTGCTCCATAAATACTTAGTGACTCCTCCTTGATACCTGGCTTTATCATATAATCACTGACTAGCAGAAAAAAATGAAGTAAAACAAAACAGTTCTCCATGCTTTGGGATGTCCAGGGGAGAGAAATCCAGGAGAGAGAAACCAAAATAACCTAAAGGAATGTCAAATAGGACTTACAAAAGGGTTGAAAAAGTCACTTAGCTGTATTTATTATTTTTTTTAAGTAATTGTGGTTAAGTAACTTGCCCAAGGTTACATGGCCAGTTTTTTTTTTGTGTGTGTGTGGGTGTTAAGTATCTGAGGCCAGAACCGATCCTGGGTCCTCCAGACTCCGGGGCCAGTACTCTACTCACTGGGCCACCTAGCCACCCTGCTGGATTTATTTTTAATGGATGATATTTATTTGTTACAAGGGAGGGCTTCTATTTGAGAAGCTAAATTAGTGGGTAGTGATAGAGATAAAAAAGAACATCAATAAAACATTAATAATATTAAGGATGATAATGATGGTGATGATGATGAAGATGACGATGATGACAATGGCGACTCAAGTGCAGAGTAGTGGCATCAGAATTGGCCTCCAATTCAGGAAAACCTGTATTCAAGTCCAGCTTTAGATACATACTGGCCATTAGAATCTCACAAATCACTGAGTTCTCCAGGGCCCCAGTCAACTCTTAAAAATGCTAAATTGCAGTAGACTTTTGCTGACCTTCATTGGTAGAGAGTCTCTTCACTGCAGCTTCCCTATGCCAATAAAATCCCAGTTCTATATAAATACAAAATAGCTCAGTCACGAATTAGTTGTGTGACCTTGGAAAACTCAATTATCCTTTCTGGTCCTCAGTCATCTCCTCTGTAAAATGAAAGTGTTGGACTAGAGGACCTGGAAGGAACCTTTTCTTTTTTCTCACATTTTTCAATTCTATGATTCTCATAATAAATAGACAAATGAGTAATCATGAAAATGCCTGGAAAATGTTAAGTCCCTGTGTAAATTTGAATCTTTAAACAAATGAATGCCAGTCTAGACCAAAATTACTCAGTTGTCTTTTTAAATCAAAGAAAATGGAGGAAGGCTTGCCCCATGGATGGGACCTATGGGTGGATGGCCAGATGATAAGTATTAAGATTCAAATAATTAGAGCCCTAGGTACCAGGAATCAATCCAATCAATAGAAAATATGATCCATTCTCCCCAGGTGGCATGGGGAGAGAAGAAGGTATGTCATTCCCTATCTAGAATGTATAACAGGAATCCTGAAGGATGTTAAAGTGAGAGGAGTCTAAAGACATCATTGATCCAAAACCCTGATATCATGGGGTATTAGGGACTGAGCCCATGGCACTCCCAGGGGCATTTACATTTTAAAAGAACAATGAGAAATTAAAAGGTACATGGAGGATGTTGGCAGATTATAATATATAACCAGTGAAGAACTCTAAGAAAGAATAGGAGTAAAGATGATGATGGTGATGATGGCGGTGGTGGTGGTGCTAGACAGTATTTATATAGTTCTTTAGGGTTTGCAAAAGAATTTTCACATATCACAACTGATCCTCACAACAAGCTTGGGAAGTAGGTGACATTATTATTTTCATTTTATTGATAAATTGAGGTTGAGAGAGGTTAAGTGACTTGCCTAGTGCCTGAAGTCAAATTTGAACTTAGATCTTTCTGATTCCATGTCCGACATTCTACATACCATACCATCTAGGAACCGTATGACAAAGAAGATAGTTTGGACTGGTTCCATGGAGAGAGAAAGGGATGACAGATTGATCCCCCAGTATTCTTGAAATATCAGAAGAAATCAAAAAAGACCTACAGAATATTGGGTGGACATCTTGTAGCAAATTTTTGGGAAGACATGGGGGAGAATAATACAGAATGGTCAGGCCCAGGCTCAGGTGGGCTGACATCTGCATCATTGTAGGTACCTCTGAAATCAAGGAGATCCATGTGAGTATTTGAGGAATGATCAAGGTTTCATTTATAGGAATGAATGGAGGTATTGTCAGACCACTGTGAGAAAGACATTTCAACATTTGAGTTTTACCATTTTCCTCAATCAAGCCAGAGAGTTAGATGTGTTTTGTGTATAAACATCAGCACTTCAGATTAACAAATGAGTTATCCAAGGTCATATATATGGTCAGTGATAAGAGTTATTTTTATATCTATATAAAATTGTAATTTATTGGTGTACAGAAGCCCCAGGGAAGAAACTGATGTCAGAACCTGCCCTTCAACTTGCCATAGAAAGGGGAGTAGGGCCTTCAAATTTAAGTGATTTATGGGATTCCAATGACTAGTATGTGTCATTAGATGTCATTCTAATGACCTGATGAACCCAGGTTTTTCAAAATTAGAGGCCAGAACTTGAACCACCACTTTATACTTGCGAAATTGTTGTTGTTAGTTACTATTATTGTATTTAATGAATATTGGTGGTTACGCTGATTTCTTGGAAACCTCTTTACAACTGAAGATCCTCATAACTTCTCTAATTATGTACAAGCACATATATAACATGTGGCATAATGAATAAAGTATTGGATGAAGAGTGTTATGCATAAGACTACTGTGGCCAAAATGATAACTTGGTGATCCAGACAATGCTGGACTCAGAGCCAGAAAACCAGATTTTGATACTTGCCATTTGAATCACTCTGTAACCTTTGACATATAATTTCCACCCTCTGGGCCTCCTTTTCCTCTTCTCTTATAAGAGGAGATGAGGGTGTTGAGACAGATGATTGCTCCTTTCTGCTTTCCCATTTGGGGATTTTATGACTCTCCCTTTTGTCTCTCCCCTTGCCATGGGATGAGTAATGCTAGGCAGGTTGCAGCCCTGGTGCTGAGCAGAGCCCAGCTTGCTACAGCATCCCCCCTGCTCACCTGCCCACCTCTGCCCCTGATGACCTCCTCCATCCCAATCAAGAGGCAGGCAGTCAGGGTGATGAAAGCCAGTGAGGCCAGGAGGCCTTGGGCTTTATCTGTGGTGATGACATGGCTGCGTGACATGCAGCAGTAATGAATTGCACTCTTTGCTGAAATGAATAAGTTGTGGTTGGTGATGCAATGATCAATTTGCTCAGTCCCTGTTAAGCTGCCCATTCATCACCTGCACCTGCTGTCAGGAGCCCAGGGCTGCTTTTATTGGCCACTGGCAGCTGCCATTATTGACAGAGCAATAGCCTTTGAAGATGACTCCTGCCTGCCCAGAACTGCCTGCCATTGATCCCAGGCCCTGATATAAGGTCTGGACTGTGCTCAGTCACTGACTCAGGCCCTTTATTCAGTCTACTCGGGGGGGGAAGGAGTGATTCTTATGATCAAGGACCTCAGTTCTAATCAGGGTTATCAGCTTTGGAGGCCAGGTAGGATAGGGTTCTGGGTTCTAGCCTCAACCCTTGGAGTTGTGTGAAAATGGGCATGCCATTAACCTCTCTCTAGGTCTCTATATTCTCAGGTGTATAATGAGGAGGTTGAACTAGATGTCTTTTGATATGAAAGCTGGCATTCAAGCCTGGAAAGGATTCTACATATGGTATCTAATTCGGACCTCATGGCAACCCTATAAAGTAGCTGCTACTGCTATTCTTATTTTACAGATAAGGAATTGAGGCTGAGTCACAAATCTGGTATCTGAGACAGGATTCTAGCTCAGGTCTTCAATGACTCCACGTTCAGAATGCTATCCCCCACTCTACCTGGTTCCCTTTACGGTACTTGGGATTAAATATCTAGAGTCACAAGGGTCACACATCTAGAGACCATATAGTCTAATTCTCTTGTTTTACAGAAGAAGAAACTGTAGGCTAGAAAGATAAAATGTGTAAAATCACAGTCACAAAGGCAGCAATCATCCAAGGTGCTAAACAGATTTGGTAGAATTATCCATTTGAAGTAGCTCCACCATGGTCACATGCTTTCAGTAAGTAGCTGAGCCCGGATTCCTATTTGAAGCCTATTCCTTCTTCAATCTCCCTTCACAATGATGCCTGGACAATCTTCTTAATTCACTACTCTGTTCATCCTACTCTTCTGCTAAATGAAAAGATACCCCTGTCCATTCCCTTTGAAATACAGTATAACCCCCTGCCTATCCAAGATCAGCGGTCTCTTTATTATTCCATGCTTTTTTTGAAGACATTTATCATCTTCCAGAGATCAGCTACTGCTAATTAGTTATTTATCAAGCACTAATATGCCTACTATGCACAAATGATTGCATTAAAAGGTATAGTGAGCTGTAAAAAGAAATAGGAGACATGGCCTCTAATCTTAAGAAGGATTTTCTTGGTTAAAATGGAGTATACACAATTTACACATTATTATTACTAACAACAACATGAGAGGGGTAGGATTGGAGGGGACTGGACCTGTGAGGGTAGAAGGATATCTTGATGAGGAAATTCCCTACACCAATGCAGATGGGCATCTGCATTGCCAGCCACGTCTCATTCTTCTGTGGGCTGTACCCATAACTCTGGAATTTCTCTAGCATGCACCTTCTGGGTGCCATCTTCCTCCCCCTCCACTTTCTCCTCCTCCCACTCCCCCCCCCCCAGTCTTTCAGCTTGCTTCTATGTGTTGTCTTCTACCATTAGAATCTAAGCTCCTAAAATTTAGGGACGGTTTTTCTTTCTACTTGTATTGTATCCCCAGCACTTAGTAAAGTTTCTGACACCCGGTAAATACTTAATAAATGTTTATTCCCTTGAGTTGTTGAGTATTTGGCAGAAGTGGGACTTCTGAGGCCAGCTCTCTCTCCAGGAACTATATACCATATTGCCTCTATATGAATAAGAACTGACATGTATAGCTAACTCTTTATGGTTTACACAGAATTTCCCATCTATTATTTAATTTTATCCTTGTAACAACCATAGGAGGGAAATAATGTTATCCATTTCATAGGTGATGAAATCAAGACTTATGGAAATAAAGGTGCTCATAGAGTAACACAGAGAATAAGTAAATGGTAGAATTGGTCTTGGAACTCAGGCCTTTTGACTTCAAATCTAATACTTTTTTCCATATTTAAACTTAGAAGAACAATGAATTGATACATACAATAGAATATAGTGTATAGCACAGTAGTCAGTCAGTCAATAAGCATTTATTAAGTGCTTACTATATGCAATGGAACTATGCTAAGCATAGAAAAAGGTAAAGCATGTCCCCTGCCCAAAAGGAGAATCATTTTCATGGGGGAGACAGTATATAACTATGTAAATACAAGAACCAAGTCTTGAAGGAAGGTAGGGAATCCATGAACTGGAGATGAGGTGGGAGAGCATTTCAGGCACTGGGGACAGCTAGTGAAACGGTAAGAAGATGGGAGTTGGAATGTCAACGTCCAAGCAACGGCAAGCACAATAGTGTATCTAGACTGTAGAATATAAGGAGAGAAGTCAAGTATAAGAAGTCTGAAGAGACACAGTCCATGAAGGGATTTATAATTGATCCTAGAGGTAGAGTTTATTGAGTAAAAGTGTCATACATCCTACACTTCAGGAAAATCATTGTGGTAACTTGTATTAACAAGCACCCTAGCATGCCCAGGATGGGCTTCTAGCGCAGTTTCTTTGATATTCTTTTCTAAAGGAAAGACAGCTTTAAAGAGGTTAACAATCTTACTTGAATTAAACATATATAAGGAGAAAATACAAGCAGAGAAATCAGTAGAGATTCAACAGATAGAGCTCCAACTGTCTGAACAAAGCAATATAGCCACCTACGTAATCCACCAGACTGGGAGAGCACCAATATCTGTAGTAGTCAGGGGGCTCTTAACAAATGGCTAATCAGAGCCCTGTTCAGGGAATGCAGAGGTCTTTCTCATGAACAAGCCCCCAAAGTAAAATGCCAACCTCCCAGTACATATAGTTTTCAACTAATAGGCTCAGAGCCAGAAGGCATCACAACCCATGTGACTCAGTGCCTAATTAGCTCAGTATCAAAAGGTGTGAAAGCCTTCCTGTAAGTAAGCCTCCCCTAAGCAAGCTCCTCCTTAGGCAAGTTCCTCCCGCAATGAGCTCCATGTGACTCAGGATATATATCATAGCTGTGACTGAAATACCTGTGTACCTTTAGAACTGGGAATAAGGGTCCCGTTCCAAGGGAAAAGATAGTACATGGTCACATAGGTCTATTAATGGAAGGTGAAGATCTTCATATTCCATTAACATTAGACAGCTAAGAGAAGGATGGATTCAAGTGGGGAGACACTTGAAACAGGGAGACCAATCATGACATAATTTGCACCTGCACTAGGGTGGCAGTTGTGTGAGTGGAGAGAAAGAGATGTCTATGAGAGATACTGTGAAGGTATCAACAGCAAGTCTTGACAACAAATTGTATGTATAGAATGAGAGTGAATGGGGAGTCATGGATATAATGATGAATTCATGCAATATGGTATCAGACATCATGGTAGCAGATTTGAGATACTATTGGAAGATCTCAGACCCAGTCACAGAATAGTAGAAGCCTATAAGTCTAAATAGAGTTCATAAAGTAACAGAGGAGCTGTAAGTGGATCAGCATGTCTACGGTGAGGTAGCAGACCCCTTTACAGAATAGCAGAACAGTATGTAGGACAGTACTGGCCTGCATGATGGGATGGCCGATGTTAGGGTGTGACAGCAGACCCCACTGCCTAATACAAGATGAATTTTGTGTTTGAGTAATTTTAACCAAGGTCCTTGAGAGAGCTGCTTCATATCGAAAGGAAGAAAACACAAACATACACATAACATATACATACACATACACAAGGGGCAAAAAATTCTGTTGATTATCCTTTGCAGGAAGATGCAGAGAGCAAAGGGGTTGCTTGGGTGCAGAATGAAGATAAATTGAAAGTGAGTTCAAGAGAATTCATTCTTTCTCTGGAACACTTGCCTTTCCATCAGGGTACCTCAAAGGTCTGTCAAGCATGAGCAGAGCTTTTGTGAGTGTGCATGTGTGTGCGTGAGAGTGCCTGTGTGTTCCTGTTGCCATAACAATGGAGTCATAAGTCATGTCAGCTCTGACTACAGCTGGGCCCAGTGATTTATGTCTGCCTAGCCAGGATCATAAACTTTTTTTTAAATGTTAAAAATTAGTCACTAGGCATGAGGACATGGAGCTTCTTCCTTATTTAGGGAAGAGAAGGGAGGAAGAATGATCAGGAAGGTATGAGGCACCACAGTGAAATCCTGAGAAGAGGGGAGGAAAATTGTTTATTCTGCTCCACAGACGTATGCTAGAATCATGTAGGGTGAAAGGCAAGTCAGTGCTCTGACGGAATGGGTCATGGGTCTCATGCATGGGCTCGCTCACCCTCTCGGGTGCCTTTCTCTTTGGCCCCTGAATTCTAATATCCAACAATTTATAAACAGGTGTCTGTTGGTCACCTTCCATGTAGCAGGCCCTGCATGCAGAAAACCCCAAAGAGCGTAAGATTCACCAAGTATTCCTCTACAGGAGCTTGGAGCCTTGTTTGTGGGGGCAGGGGAGGTGCTCATGCTTCAAGTTGTGCTTCTCGGGGGGCTAACTTGGCCTCCCTTGATTTCAGCTCCTTTGCAAAATGAGGATAATCATCCTTGTCCTACCTACAGGATTGTTGTAAAGATCAGAGGCGTGGGTGAGAAGCATTTTGTCAACTTCAGAATGTCATATAAATATTTATTTCATCTGTGGGGCTTCTCCCAGCATTAACACATTTTTTAGCTCCTTCTTACTTAAGTACACACTAGATTTGTGGAGTATGAGTGAGAGTCCCTAGTTAGAGTGGGGGATGGGGAAAAAATAATGTCCTGGTAAGCAAAACTTTTCAGGGATGTTGTTTTCTGCATTAGCTAGGCCAGTCCTAAAATGACTGACTGACTCTCTCTCTCTCTTTCTGTGTGTGTGTGTGTATATATATATATACACACACATATATATATTAATTGCACACATATACATATATGTGTATACATACAGGTGTATATGTATATACACACAATTAATATGCACACATGTGCTATATGTACACATACACACGAATGTATATACATACATGCAAATTATCCATATATCTATATTATACATTGTATACAGTATACATATATAGAGAATACATTTTATACATATTGTATTCATACAGCATACATAAACATGCACATATAAATCCATACATGAGATATATAAATATATAGTGCATATATTTGTAGATAGATGCACATTATGTTTATACATGCATATGTGTACATATATGTGTGTATGTATATATGTGTGTATATATATATGGATGGAGAGAGAGAATGGGGTGTGTGTGTGTGTGTGTGTGTGTGTGTGTGTGTGTGTGTGTACAGCTGGAGGACCTCAGTGGTTCAAATACTACTTCTGATACATACTACTTTAAACAAATTCCTTTCCTCTTGGGTCTCAGGTAAGTATACTAGAGAGTAAGTAAGCATACTAGAGAGGGTGACCATCTAAAATCCTTTCCATGCTGACATCTCTGATCTTGTGACTTCATATTGAAGGCTAGGGTTAAGTAAAGCCAGCCCAACAGGTTCCAGGTTTAAAATGAAATAAACATTGGGGACAGTAAAGTACAATTAAAATCCAAGTTAAGAATTGAGAGAACACATTTTCAGTATTAAAAGTATATACAATCCTATTCCCCTTCACTATAACCGCAGCAAACCATTTGCTGCATCAGGAAGGCATTTCCTGGAGGGCAGCTAGACCCCACTGCCACAATTTTACTCCAAGATTAGTCTCTTATATTTCACAAAGTAGACCCCAACCCCATCCCCAATAAGGGAGGCCCAGTGGTTAATGTATCAGGCTACTTTTTTGCATTGTTATTTTGTTGTTTTGAGAGGCAGAACATTATAGACTGAAACTCTAAAGTTGGCCTCTGAACTAGGAAGACCTGGGTCCAAGTCCTGCTGTTGATGTGCATTGGCTGAGTGAACCCAGGCAAGTCACTTGACCTTTTAGTGCCTTAGGCAGCTAACACTTTATTTAACATTTTTTAAACACTTTAAATGTTAGAGCAAGTGACAACTTGTATTGGTAAGTGACAATGTCTCATCTGGGAATTCCCAGTGAAATCCCAGGTCCAGTTTCTATTCCAGTCTCTATTATTTTATCACTGACATAGGGAACTCATGGTGATGAAGCCTCTTCAATCAAAGCGAAATGGGCATCTGTCCTGCAATTCACAGTCACAGTTGTCTGAGATACTGAGAAAGTAGGAGACTTTTCCAGAGTAATACTGCTAATATGTGTACAAGGCTGAACCTGAATTTAGGACTTTATTCCTGTCTATGAGATTATCTCTATTCACTATGCCATGCTGCCTTTCCTATATAATTGATGATGGTGATGATGATGAAATATATTTACATGAAAATTTAAATAAAATAGGAAATCATAAAAATCATTAACCTGGAGCTAAAAGAAGCCTGACTCATCATCTGGACCAGTCCCTTATATTACAGATGAAGTAACTGAATTTTGGAATAATTAAATGACTTGTCCAAGGTTACATAGGTAGTTAAGTAAGAGGTGGGATTTGAACCCAAGTGCATTGACCTTGTTTGTTCAATTTTCTCATCTGTAAAATGAACTAGAGAAGGAGATGGCAAACCACACCAGTGTCTTTACTAAGAAAACCCAAGAAAAATGGATCATGAAGAGTCAGATATGAGTGAAACAACTGAACAACAAACATTGACTCCAAAGCCAGTGCTCTTTTTGCCATGCCATGAAGGTGCCAAGGTGATATATTATAAACTGTCAAATGAGTGGTAGAGACAAAACGAATCCAAAGGAGATCCTTGTAGGTCAGAGTGGTCTGGAAGACTTTATTGAGGAGCAGGGATTTATATCAGAAGCCAAGGTTTCTCTAAAGACAATATCCTTACTTAGGGGGTCTGTGCCCTTTGGTCAGTTCCAGTTTGCACTTTGTTATTTACTATTTCTATCTTCCTGTCATTTCAAGAACCACAATTCCCTAACCTGCCTTTGTGCGAAGGAATACCCAGGCAACTTTGCTTGCCAGAATGACATAGTCAGGAAAATCAGGTCCAAATTTTGTCTGTCTCTTGCAAATCATGGGACCTTTAGTAAATCATGTAACCTTATTTTTCTTAATTTATCATCCTTAAAATGAGGATAAGAATACCCAAGAAGAAGGGAGAACCTCTAACAAATGAGAGGATTAGCAAGACAACCCACATATCATAAAGGACTGGGTTCATCTTGTTTTTTGGACCCTCCTTTTCACCAATCCAGCTTTTACCTTGCAGGTACAGAGAGCAATGAAGAATTCATTTCAGTGATCTGGGATCTAAAGAATCAAAGGACTTAGATCTATAGGAAAACTTGAAAATCCTCAGTCAGAAAATTTCACATTCCCAGATTTGGAAGGGATTTCAGAAGCTCCTTTCTTCTCTTCTTCCTTTTCTCCTCCTCTCCCTATATGCTCCCCTCCATTTCCCTCCTCTTCCCTTCCCTTTCCTCATCTCTTTTTCCTGCTCTTCCTTACCCTCTCCTCTTCCCCCTTCCCCTCCCTTTCCTTCTGCATCTTCTTCTACCCTCTTGCTTGTTGGAATGAGTCAGGGGACTTGGGTTCAAATTCTACGTAACTTGCAGGCCATGGGACCTTTATTAAGTCATGTAATCTCCCTGTTTATTCCTCTATCCCCATTCCTACCCATTCCAATTTGTGCTATATCCCTCTTAAGATTTAGAGGTGGAAGGCACTTTGCAAATATATTCTACTGCCTGCCATTTTGCCAATAAGGAACTTGGAATCCAAGGAGGAAAGTGATTTATTCAGATAAATCCACAGAGCTGATAAGTTTCAGGGCCTGCATTCAAACCCCGTTTTCTTGATACCAAAGCCATTTCTCTCTGCACTACAGTAAGATATCTATTGACTGATTCACAATTTCTATGTTGCTCATGACTTAGAAATGAAAGAGAATTTTCCACAGTCACTCATGTGATAAGCAGCAGCACTTTAGATACCAAATCAGGTGTTCTGCGCTTGACAAATAGGAAGTAAGCACTTCAACAATTCCTGTTGATGGACTCTTCTTTCAGTGAATCCAGAAACAAAACCAGCTCAGCCCTTGGTCCCATTGAGTACATCTCACACATCCCTTCCTTCTTCACCTATCCAATTGAGGCCGGATAACATCTCCAAAGAAGGCATTGTGGTCATAAACTACAACCTAAGGGGAATTCAATGACAAAATGAAGAATTCCAGACAGGATGATAACAGGAGATTCTGGAATCTCTAAAAGCAATCTTGGAATCTCTATAAGCAAACTTGAGACTTTCTCTTCCTAGGATCATTTAGAAATACAGGAAATCTCCAAACTTTTTAAACATTACTGTTCTTCATGCTGTCTAGAGTCAAGCCAAAATAGACTTCTTGTTTCTACTCATGGACAATGTCACATCTTCTATCTCTGTGCCATTGTACTGGTTGGCCCTCATTCCTGAAATGAATTCCCTCCTGGTCTCTCAGAACTGAGCATTAGTTAATGAATCCCAAGCTCAGCTCAAATACCTCCCCCTAAATGATTCCTTATTCCCTATTTCCAACTATAATACCTTAACCCTCAAAAAAGTTTTTTGGTTGTTGTTCACTCATTTTTCAGTCATATCCAACTCTTTGTAACCCCATTTGGGATTTTCTTGGCAAAGATATTGGAGTGGTTTGCCATTTTCTTCTCCAGTTCATTTGACAGATAAGGAAACTGAGGCAAACAGGTTTAAAGTGACTTGCCCAGGGTCACACAGCTAGTAAGTGTCTAAGACTGGATTTGAACTCAGGAAGATGAGTCTTCCATTGTACCACAGGCTGTCTCACACCTCAAATTATCTTTTATTTACTTTGTATCTATTCTGTCATTACTTACACATATATACATGGTATCCCCTAATAAAATGTAAGCTTCTTGAGGTAAAGGAAGGTTTCATGTTTTGTCTTTGCATTGAAGGGTTCAGACCAGTACTAGAGCACAGAAGCACTTAATAAAAGCTTGTTGATCGATAGCCAAATTTACCCCTCAAGGTCCCTTCTGGTTTATGCTTCCATGATTCCTTCAGTATGCTATTATTGCAGTGGGACTCATTTTAAACACTGGCGAGGCTTTAGCGGAAACTAAATTCTTCAATTTTTAATACCTTACAAGTAGTGATTATACCACACAATGGTTCCAGAGAAGCTCTATGATGGAGACACTACTTGGCTTATCTTGACTGCGGCCCAGTATTTTAGGAATCCTTCTAAGGTTTAAAAGAGACCATCCAAGATACTTCTGAGATAACACTGGGTAGTTGTTGATTGTCAGAGACTTCCAGATAAGACGCGACTGTCCTGAAACCTGAACCCATGAACCAATCACTGTGAACTGGCCTTTTATCCAGAGCGTGTGTGTCCTGCTCCTTCACCCTTGTCCACTTCACTCAGAACTCTTATTCTTTTGCCAGCCACCAAACGTGGCCTTCAAGCTTCTCCCTTTCTAGTGTGTGTGAGCGTTTTTAACCTAAGAAGCAACAGCTCTGTTTCAACATCAGAAGCCCCATTTCAAAAGTGTTTAACTTCTAATGCAGATCTAAGAGGCCATTTCTCAGTTTCACTGTATCTGTGAAGCTTTCTATAATTCAACATCAAATATTTATTATTACGTTTATTAAAGTTTTAATAATTTAGCATCTCCTTCATGTAAGCTGCAAGCTCAACTAACTGGTTCTCTTTATCATACCTGGGTCACTTCAATATTTATATTCCTAAGTCTCAGTTTCAGTTTCATTTAGTGAAGGGATCTCTCTCTTCCTCTGGTCAAACTGGGTACAATCTGCTGGCTTCCCCATGGCAAAAACTAACAGGGACCTTGCTCTGGGCTAGATTTGAAGATACTTACTGAGATTGAGGGGGAAAAACTCATTCTAAAAGGCTCAATTTTCAAATCATGATAACAAAAATTAAAACAGGGGAGATATATATGTCTCTAGGTTCACTGGGCTGAATGACAGCCAACTAGGCTACAAAGAGATATGGCACTCAAGGCAATGCCCATCTGTGGGGGATTTCAGAGGCCTTGGTGGTAACCATTATCCCAGGGAAATCATTCTTTTAAGAGACCTGGGAGGATTCTATTGGCAGATGTGGTGAATTTTAACAACTTATTCATAGACAGATGTGGGTTCATCCTCTACAGAAGATTTATGGAAAGACATGGGCAAGAATCAAATAGGAGAACAGAGTGCAAGGGGGTTGTTGTGTACAGACAGCCATTGAAAGAGGATCCACATCAATGAGATCATAGATTCAAGTATCTAATCACAATTGAATATACCCCAGAGTTACATCAAGTTTAAACACAGCACTTAATACCCAAATGGAGGTCTTTTCTTCATCTTGACACGAGGCAAGTTCTCAGCAATCTTAGTTCCTGGGGAGACAAGGCTTAGCAAAGCCACAAGATACATTGCCAGTCCCTTCATGAATTTATCCTCTGTCTGTAGAACAGTCCTAGAACCCCTGAACACATTAGCAAAGCCCTCTCCCAGGATTTCTGTAAACATACAACAAGAAAATCCTTCTTCAGGGCTTCTGAACCAACAGAAAGGCTCCCAGACCCCTGCAACAACAGCACTGTCCCTCACCAGTGGACAGTATT
>NW_027187368.1:8774586-8783863 GCF_028583685.1 Petaurus breviceps papuanus | reverse complement strand
GTATTCACTCTGTCTGCAGGACAGTCTCCAGACCCCTGCAACAACAGTACTGTCCCTCACCAGTGGACAGTATTCACTCTCTGTCTGCAGGACAGTCGCAGGCCTTCTTAGTGAACAGCCAGGTTCCAGGACTTCTTCAACAAAAGGACAGTCTTTCACCAGTGGACAAATCTGGCAAAATAACATCAAAACAGACAGACAAAGTACCAGCAAAACAGCCATGTCTCCTCAGTCCTTGGCAGCTCAGGGGGCAGGTCTCAAAAGTCCAGAGCACAAAGCGGCCACCAGCAATTCTCTTAGTCTCTCTCTAGTGTCTCTCCAAATCTACGTCACCAGCTCCTCCCAGTCAGGACTTTCTTTTCACATCAAAAAGTCCATCCCACAGGTGGGATTAACAAGCTCTGGGTTTTAATACAATCAATTTGAAAACCAAGCCCAATACAGGGGAATCTCCACATTCCATTACTATCACAATATGTCATGCTGCCTTACTCCAGGAATTCCAGGAATACACTGATTCTAGAAGAATAAGTCTCCCCCTCTCCCCATCCACATCAGAGTCAGGTAGTCGACAGTTATATACAGGACCAGAAGACCACACTTATGACCAATACAACACCAGAAATGTCACTGGAGCCTTCCTGATTCCCTTCTCTCAGAGAAAATGACCTAAAGTAGAGATGTAAAGAATACCTGAAAGGGCAGCTAGGTAGCGCAGTGAATAGAGCACCAGCCCTGGAGTCAGGACGACCTGAGTTCAAATCCTACCTCAGATACTTAACACAAAAACTAGCCCTGTGACCTTGAGCAAGTCACTTAACCCCAATTGCCCTCCAAGAAGAAAGAAAGAAAAAGAATACTTGAGAAGTGGGAGAAAAGAGCCATTGAGATCTGAGAACATTCTAAATTCTCCTTAGAGAGAAGGAAGAAACCACTTCCAAACTAACAGTATTACCCTTATTCCCACTCCCCTTCATTAACAGCAATGCTCTACAATATTTTCTTTTCTTTTCCTTTTTGGAGGGGGGAAGGTAGGGCAATTGGGTTTAAGTGACTTGCCCAAGGTCACATGGCTAGTTTTTTGTGTTAAGTGTCAGATTTGAACTCAGGTCCTCCTGACTCCAGGGTCGGTGCTCTAATTCACTGAACCACTTAGCCACCTCTCTACAATATTTTCTAATGGTTATTTTCCATCTGAGATAGTTAAAGCATATTCAGAGGGCGAGAGGGGAGTTTTATTTTATTCTAACAATTATAATAACTATCCCCTTATTTCAAGGGGAAACTCCAGCACCAGGATATTTGGTAAGAAGGTGGAGTTTATTTTGAGAAGCCCTCTCCCAAGAATTATCCACTATTACTTTCAGGTGATCAAAATGTGTGGGTTCATATAGAAAAGAAGTTGCCAACTTTAGTGGCTTCCTCTTCTGTAACATTTAAATTCCTTTGCCTGGAATTCAAAGCCACTCATAATCTATTGCCATCCATCCTACCAAGTTCTATGATATATGATGATTGGTTAAAGGAACTGGGAAAAGAAGACTGGGATGGAGTTACTGGTGGGGAAAGACAACTATTTTCAATTATTGAAGGGATGTCATGAGAAGGAAGGATTAGACTAGGTCCATTTGATCTCAGAGGGAAGGGCCAGGAACAGTTGGGAGTCAGTTGCAAAGAAAAGAAATTTATACTCAATATCAGGGAAAATTTCATAATAATTAGAGCCGTTCAACAGTGGAATGAACTGCTTTGGGACATGGTGGGTTCCCGATTCTTAGGTTTCTTTAAGCAGAGGTTGGATATCTACTTATTGCATATGTTACAGTAGAGTTCTCTTTCATGTATGGTTTGAACAATATGATTGCTGAGGTAACTGCTGGCTCTTAAATTTTGTCATAGGTTTATATTCAAGTCATACTGGGCTAGACAGTGTTTCTTAAACATGTCCTTTCATTTCCCACCTTCATATCTTTTATTATTGTTTCTTAAACTGGGAATATTCTTCCTTTTGAAAATTACCTGCTAAATTTCTACCAATCATTTAGAATGCAACAAATAGGCCACCCGCTCTATAGAGCTTCCTCTGACCATGCCATTCCCATGCTAAACCACCTTCAGGTATTTTCCTATTCCTTTTAAAGTAAGATATCCTGGAACTGAAAGTGATTCTCAATTTACCTTCAGATGCCTTTCCAGTTTTATTTATCATCATTCCCCTTCACAAAATGGGACCATATATTTTTCCCCTCATTAAACATTTTACCTACTATCTCCACATATTTTAATAAGCCTTCTCCCATGCCCAAAATATACTCTTTCCTCTCCTCCACCTTTCAAAAGTTTTATCTTCTTTCAAGTTTTAGCTCAGGTATCATCAGCTGCTAAAGCTTTCTTTAAACCACTCATTTGTCACTGCTCTCTCCTTTTTCAAATTACTTTGCTTTTACTGCTTATTTTTGTACATTTTTACTACCCCCAGCAGAATGCATGTTATTTGAAGTCAGAAGCTATCTTTGCATGCCTAGTATCTAGCATAGCAGGGGCTTAATAAATGTTTATTTTGAGCTGAACTGATCACCCCTAGTGAGTAATGATACTCCCTCAGGATTTATATAGAATTTTGTTTTGCACCTTTCTAATGCATATGTCATATTGTTGTTGTTGAGTTGTGTCCAACTATTCATGACCCCATTTAGGGTTTTCTCAGCAATGATACTGGGGTGGTTTGCCATTGCCTTCCTAGATCAAAAGATCTAGGTGAAGACCTCTTGAATAGCCTCCTCCCTAGAGACAGTCAGTGGGCATGGATTGGAACTACATAGGATGAGAAATTTGGGATGGATTATGATCTGCAGTATTGCACCCAAATCAATGGACTCATATATCCATTAAAATATCAAAGGACAAGGGGGGAAGGACCAACTCAGGAGAGGCTTGTTTTGCATTAGAAGATACAGGGCCAAGGTCAGGGATGGATGGTCAGCAGCTGACTCTTCCCTCAGCCCATCACTCCGGACATCTTACCTGAGAACTGTGCTGGCCACAAACCAGGGCCCTAAGGAAGAAAAGAGGCTGTTCGGCACCTTCCTCTGTCCAAATCCCATTAGGAAGCTCTCTTCTCTTTCTTCTCTTTGTCCTGTAATGCTCTGCTCAGCTTCTATCCTAATCTTTTCTTTTTGTGTGTGATTCCCTGACCGTATTATTGGCTATCTATAATTATTATCTCTTATTTATTAATTCTCTAACTTATCATCTGACTATAACTTATTAATTCTTCAAAATGCTCAGCGATATGCTTCTCTGAGCAATGCTGTGTCAAACGAGGTTTATTAGCATAACCAGGAAAGGGGGCAATCCACAGGGTGGTTTCTGGGTTTGCATTTGGTGGAGATGGTACAATTTTATCCACATTTGCAGCTGCTACAAGGACAATTGATTTGTTTGAGGCAGGATGGTGGGAATTTGAAGGCTGCCTGTCCTTGAGCAATGCTAATAAGACAACTGTGTGTTTTCTTCAGGTAATCATACTTTCTAGAATAGCTTATTATCACCATGGTATTTGGAAACTGGCAGTAACATCAGGAAGTTTGGGGGATCTTGCCCCACTAAACCCCTGATTTATTTCCTTAGAGTATTTCTTCCTCTTCTGTCCAGGTTCGCCTGCAGAAACTGTTCCCATCCTCCAAGACTCTATCTGGCTGCAGGATATTAATAGCTCTAGAAGGAAGGTAAGGGGTGTTAAGAGATTCCCTGAACTTCTCTTTTTGAGTTGCTATAGTATCCAGAAACAATCACTAAAAGAGAGCTATAGAAAAAAATGTACTGGACTCAGGATTGAATGCCATCTCTGCCACTGATCAGACCTGTGACCTTGGGAAAGTCCCTTCACTTTGAGAACATGGTCTGGGGAGGGGGGGGTAAGATTCACAGCTCAGAAAAGGTCACCTTTTTCAATCTGTTAATTAGAAAATGTTACCTCTTACTAGGTAACATTAAGCCCAAAAAGTGATGTTCCTGGTAGGAATTTTAGACACCAAAACCAGGGAGGTTTCAGAGAAGAAAAGGAGTCTTTTTTTTGTCACTTCCCAAACTGCATGACAAATGCAGACATGATCCAGTGGTCTCCAAAGTGGGGGCACTGGTGCCTCTGTGTGTGGGGGGGTGGATATGTAGGGGTGTGCAAGAAAGTCAGTTGTGAAGCTTGTGTCCAATATAACCACACCTACCCTATTTCACAACACTCTTACACTCTTTCCTCTTGCTCTGCAGTGTAAGTCTCCAACCACTCCCCTCCTGAGCCAGGTGTCAGTGCCTCAGGTCACTTTTAACCTGAACTTTCTACTTACAGGAGCTGTGTTGGTACCATTGGGAAAATTCATACCAACTTCCTGACTCTTAGTCAATAATGTGCTGATAAATATTTAATAACAGGTTCTCAGGGGGCAAAATATAAGCATGGCACACTTTTATTAACATTTTCTCCATCACTTTCTAAAGCAGAGACAACAAAATAATAAACGAAGCCTTGATTTATAGGATTTGCTGAATTTCCAAGATGTAAATGCTCATGCTGAAAATTTAACAATCAGCTCTCTTGAGCTCAAGCTGGCTCCAACACATCCCTGCATCTCAGCTCACTGGATGGCTGTGGCAGGTGCCCCTCAAAAAGCAAGTTTTGCTCTCTAGGATCAATTACTGTTGGGGAAAAGGTCCACATACATTCACCCTTTGCATTTTATGTCAGACGAAATGATTGACTTAGCAGATATAAAAACGTCATCACATTATCTTTTCCTAAAACCCTTCCATTGTCTATTCTTCCCTAAGAATGTTGGTAGCACTTTTATCCTTCCAAACACCCAGATTTTCACAAGTTTAGTGTCATCTTTGAGTTTTCACCCCCTCTTCAGGCAGCTAAGTGGTGCAGTTGATGGGTGATAGATAGAGCACTGGCTTTGGAGTCAGAAAGACCTGTGTGCAAATCCGGCCTTTGACGCTTAACACACTTACTAGCTGTGTGATTTTGGGCAAGTCACTTAACCTCAATTGCCCTCCTGTGCAGTAGATTGAGTGTCAGGTCAGAAGTCAGAAAAACTCATCTTCCTGAGTTCAAATCTGGTCTCAGATACTTACTAGCTGTGTGACCCTGGGCAAGTCACTTAACCTTGTTTGCCTCAGTTTCCTCATTTGTAAAATGAGCCAGAGAAGGAAATGGCGAAGCCTTCCAATAATTTTACCAAGAAAACCCCAACTGGGGTCACGAAGAGTACAGATATGACTGAAAAATGACTGAACACTCCCCTCTTCCTCCAGACCCGTTTCCACACCCAGGATCAGCTATAACATTCTGTCAGTTCTACTACCACTTCTCTCAAATCTATCTCTTCCCCATTCACATGGTCACCACCCTAATTCAGGCTCATCACCTTTTATGTGAACTACTGAAACAGCCTCCTGTTTGGTCTCCATTCCTCCCTTGGTGCATTCAGATTCATTAACATTGACTTTCCCATGTACCCACCAGCAGCTATACGGAGGAGTTAATATAGTTTGCAAAGGCTGTGGATTTTCCTTTTTAGTCACATCTTTCTGATCCATCCTCCACAAGCTGTCAGAGAACCTCCTTGAGCACTGTTCTGACCTTGTTACAGGCCTCTTCAGTAAGCCGAGGCAACTCCCTATTGATTCTAGAATCAAATATTATTTTGTCATCCTTATTAATCTCTATTTTATGTTTTACATACATAATTATCAATACAATAGCATATTATGTATTTTTTTGTTTTTGTTTTTTGCTTTTTTTTGGAGGGTAATTGGGGTTAAGTGACTTGCCCTAAGTCACACGGCTAGTGAATATGTAAAGTGTCTGAGGTCACATTTGAACTCAGGTCCCTCTGAGTCCAGGAATGGTGCTATATTCACTGTGCCTCCTAGCCATCCCTACATTATATATTTTACATAAATATGCACATATTGGGAATTTGTGTTGTTGTTTGTTTGTTTTTGTTAACTGAAACAGCTGTGTCATAAAAACATTTTAGCAACCAATGTTACAGTGAATTTATACAAAGGGATGGCTGACAATGTGATTTGTGACTGTTGTCATGGAAAGAAACAGTCCCTTGGAAGCCGAGGCATACCTCAAGTCTAGAGAGTTTTCCTACCTGACATCAGCAGGGTCTTCAGTCACAAGCACATCAGTCTTACAGCTGGCCAGAGGGTTGATGGATAGATCCACAGGAGGCACCACAAAGCTCTTACTGACTGGGAGCCAGAGTCCCTGCCCCAAGCTGTAGGTAGACCTAGAAGAGAAGCAGTCAGAATGGGGAACAAAGCAGTGAACTTAGAATTTAGAAGATCTGACTTTTGGTTCCAACTTACTCACTGTATGACCTTGGGCAAGTTTCTTAACCTCTCTGGGATTTTCTTATCTATCTATTTATCTATAGATCAACAAAAAAGTGGGGGGGAGCTTCCAGGGGCATCCAGGTGGCACAGTAGATAGTGCACCAACCCTAGAGTCAGGAGGACTTGAGTTCAAATCCAACCTCAGAGACTTACTAGCTGTGTGACCCTGGGCAAGTCACATAACTCTGATTGCCTCGGGGGGGAGAAGAAGGGGTTCTTAACTTAGGGTCCATAGACCCCTAAGTGTCCATGAAGAAATTTCAAGGAATCTATGAACCTGGATGGAAAAAAAATAATCTTTGTTTTCATTGATTTTTGGCTTCCTTTATATTCTTACATCCATTTTATTTTATGCATTTACAAGCATCACTCTTTTTGTTTTGTTTTGTTTTGTTTTGTTGGAGAGGGGAAGGCAGGGCAACTGGAGTTAAGTGACTTGCCCAAGGTCACATGGCTAGTAAGTGTTAAGTGTCTGAGGCTGGATTTGAACTCAGGTCCTCCTGACTCCAGGGCTGGTGCTGTATTCATTGTGCCACCTAGCCACCCCTACAAGCATCGTTCTGAGAAGGGTTCACAGGGTTCACTAGACAACCCAAGTGGTATAGGAAACCCCCCGCCAAAATTTTAATAACCTGTGAGCTAGATGATCTGCTAGTTCTAACATTTTGTGATCTCATTTCTCATTCTCACCTGGGAGGTCCTTCCTTCTCCTTTACCAGGCAAGGATCCTATCTTTGAAGGCCTAGTTCAAGTTCTCCCCCCTCACCACCATCAGCCCATAGGAGGCATTCTCTTCTCTGAACTACTCCAGCACTTGTTGAACTCACCACTCACTGGACAATTATTATGTAATGGCAAATAGTGTGAATTAACTATTTATATATTGTGTGTTTGGGTATCTGTCCTCTCCCCAAAAAGACCACAAACCCCACAAGGGCAGGGACCACACTTTGTATTTCTTTGTCTCTCTGACATCATCAGGGACAAGGCTTAGGCAGAGAATGTACTCAGTAAATGTTCATTCACTTTCCTCATCTTTTAGCTGAGGATTTTTATACCCCTCTTCTATAACTTATAGAGTTATTGCAAAATTACATGAGAAAAAAGCAAATCACTTAGAGAATTATAAATATGAAGCCATAGTAGCAGCAGCACCAGCAGCAGGAGCCATGACAAATTCAGGTTCATGAATTGTGTGAGGAAAAGATGATTTGGAGGTAGAGAATTTGAATTCAAATCCTAATCCTGCTTCAGTGACTATGAGGGAAAACAAAGAGGAAATATTTTCCCTCCCCCACATCTAATCTAGGATACTACCCCCCCCCCCGAGTAGATCTTCCCACTGACCTGAGGATCTTTTCAGGTGCCTGCTCCCCTGTTACAAGGTCATATCCCCTTTCCAGTGTAGTGTAAGGCCAAGGTCTGTGAGGAAGGGAACATGGGGAGGAAAACAGAACAGCAAAGGGATACTTAGTAAAATGAAAATGTTATCTCTGTGTAGACTTTATTCAAGAAAAACAAAAACAAAACCAGATTTGCCCATTCCCAGTTTCCCCAAACAAATAAGTATAGCTATCAGGGATGGGGGGAGGGGGGATATGATTAAAAAAATAATTCTTTACAAATGAATGAATCAACCACAAAATTCCTTTAAATCCCAAGTTTTCCTCATGCATTTAACTATTTATAGGTTTTGGTTGTTTTATTTCTTCGTTTTGCATCTCTCATCTTGATCATTAACTATTCAATGGTGGGGTTTACAAGTAAAAAGTTGAGTCACCTATTTCTGAGAATTCATTAGCAATTAGAACATTAGACCACTAGATAGGAGAAGTAGGTCAGGAAACATGGGTTCCAGTGTCAGATGTGATACTATTTAGCTTTGAGAATTTAGACAAGTCACTTTCCTTTCTCTAGGCCTCAGTTTTCTTTGCCATGAAATGAGTGGGTGGTTGGCCTCAAAGTTCCTTTCCAGCTTAAACACTGAACATTCTAAAGTCCTATTCTAAGCCCAATATTGTAACATTCTATATTCTAAACTCCTCTCCAGTGCTACCATTTTATGTTTATCTTTAACATTACATTAATTAAATGGGAAAATGAGTTTTTATTTATATTTAACTTTTGCAGACTCCTTCTGTTCCATAAGTGCACTTGCTTTGGTCTTGTTAGAAAAGTCCAGTAAGAGAGAAGTGTTGCCGGCCCAAGCCCTGACTTCCCAGGCACTCACCCTTCACTCTGCCCCCAGTCACTCCGCACACACAGGTGTCTGTGCACAGGGTCTGGAGCATAGCCTTCATGACAGCTGCACTCCCCTTCAAGAGGAAGAAGAAAAAGAAGGTCATGAACATAAAACCTGGCAAGTTATAACTGTAGCATTAATGGCAGCGATTCCATTCAATTAACAATTATTAAACACCTACCAAGTTTTGGGAATACAAATATTAAAAACAATAACAACACACAACAGCTATCATAAAGGACTTTATATCCTACCATTGATAATTGTAATCATCTAAAATGGACTTCAGAGTTTTCAAAGTGCTTCCCTCAAGAATCCCCTGGGAGGAAGTTAATACAGGAATTATTAACTCCATTTTGCGGATGAGGTTTAGAGAGGTTAAATAATTTGAAAAGGCTAGCAAATGGGAGGGCCAGGACTTAATTCAAGCTATCTGGCTTCAAATATCTAGGACCTTGGTATCTGAAGGACATTTTCCCATGTCTATGCAGTGTATGTGATTGACCTGAGGAAGTTCCTATCTATCTGTCATCTATCTATCTATCTATCTATCTATCTATCTATCTATCTATCTATCTATCTGTCTGTCTGTCTGTCTGTCTGTCTGTCTGTCTGTCTGTCTGTCTG
>NW_027187368.1:8756284-8774576 GCF_028583685.1 Petaurus breviceps papuanus | reverse complement strand
CTGTCTGTCTGTCTGTCTGTCTGTCTGTCTGTCTGTCTGTCTGTCTGCCTCTATCTCTATCTCCAAAAATATACATATTGATACATATCTCTATATATGTACTATATATACACATGTGTATATATGTATTTATATAATGCACACACATATTTATATAAAGATATTTATGCCTATAGATATTTATATATAGATAATACACATATGTATTCATATATAATGTATACACATATATCTGTATGCATATAATGCATATGTATGTGTGTATACACAGATATGGATCTCTGTATATCTCTATGTATCTATAAGTAAGAAGGATTTTGTTATTCTTTTTAGAGTTTAGTTTCTCAGGATCCATGGCCATGACAATGTCTAGGTTCCAGGTGTTAGAGAATAACTCCCAGAACACCACCAAGGATCCTAGATAGCAATTCCTAGAATCATAGTGACAGGCAGTCCTACCCAAGGCTGCGCCATGAAATATGGGGTGACATAATTGATATTTACTACTCTTGCACAGAATGACAATATTGATAAAGTTAACCTGTGAGCTTAATGTTGGCAAGATGCCTTCTTTGTCTGTTACCCTACAAAGCAAGTGGACACCAGTCAGTGAGTGGGGGATCCATAGGGGAACCCATGGGGCAACCTATTTGGGATTTGGGTAATGCATAGAAGAATGCATGTACCTGTTTCAACAGGCCCCCACTGAGGCTTGAGGGGATTTAGGGGACTGCACAAGCTGGAGTGCTGTGCCTGTCTTCACTGACCCCATTGACATGCAGAGGTAGATGCCCCTACTTCTTGTCAACCCCTGAGAGAAGGGTGATTGGGAAATGGTGCTCCCATTATCAGAAACCCTTTTGAGAAGGCTAGACTAGAATAAAGTAAGATTATTAACCCCTCCAAAGCTGTCTTCCTGTCCTTCCTGTCAGATCAGCCTGTTAGAGGCTAGAGTCCAAAAACTCTAGTGCCTCCCATGCGTTATTTGTGAAACAATTTCTTTATATATAAATTTATATATCTATTCTTGTTCAATACATACAAGGAAGCACCTCAAAGAAACCCCCAAAACATATATCATGAGTAACAACATGGGAAAAAGTTGGCTGCTGGAAGAGAGCAAGAAGATCCTTAAACTGGAGTTCCAAGCAGGCCATCCTCCCAGACCTCCAGCTCATCTTCCTTCTTCCTCTCACTGCCAACTTTTCTCTACACTTAGGTGAATGAAAAAACTAAACCTAAACAATGATGGAGGGAAGGGAATAAGCATACTAAGTGCTTTTTATTTTCTTTTTTAAAACAATTATTATCTCACTTGATTCTTATAACAATTCTGGGAGGAAGGCACTATTATTATCCCCAGTTTATAGTTGAGGAAACTGAGGCAAAGAGAGGTGTAAGTTATAAAGATAGGAAGCATCTGAGGCTGGATTTGAACTCAGGTCTTCCTGAATCCAGGCCAAGTTGCTCTACCACCTGTGCCACCAGTTGCCTCAATGACATGTGAAAAACCAACAGAAGACATTCAGGGAAAGCTGATTTTGTGGCAGGTGAGTAAAAAGCGGAGCAGAGAGATCATACAAGTAAACTGAAAAATAGGTGCATCCTTCAGTATGTGTTCTTCCCATCATCCCTTTTTAGAAAGACCTAGTCCATTGGCTTCTAGGAAGATAGGTGGGCCTGCACATAGTGAGTCAGATGGTTAACTATTATTTAAGTGTCTAATATGTGCACAGAACATGGAATTGGGACTCATGAAGGCTTGTGTTATAATCAAAGGTCACTGTGTGACCTTGGGCAAGTCACTTGATCTCCCTCAGTCCGCTTCCTCATCTGTAAATGAGAATAATAATGGTACCTACTTTGTAAGGTTGTGAGGTCTAAATGAGATAATATATCTAAAGGATTTTATAAACCACAAAGCACTACATATTATTATTATTTTCTTTGTAATAATATGTATTTAAATTTTTGCATTTAAGAACATCCTTCTGAGAAGGACTCCAGAGGCTTTGCCAGACTACCAAATGGGTCTATGTCACCAAAAAGGGTAATAATGTTCTTTAGCATTTATAAAGCACTTTAAGTTTGGGAAGTGCTTTACAAATATTAACTTATATCATCTTCCCAACAAATCCGGGAGATAAGTGCTATTATTATGTCCACTTCACAGATGAAGAAACTGAGACAGACAGAAGTTGGTTACTTTCCCAGGGTCACACAGCTAGGAAGGATCTGAGATGAGATTTGAATTTAAGACTTCCTGACACCAGGTCCAATGCTCTATCTACTGTGTAAACTACCTGCCCTGGGCTGGAGCATTTGATGTTTGTGTGAAGGAAAACAATCTCAGAACAGCACACATCCTCCAAGACCCAGCTCAAGTTCTAAAATAAATAAAGCCTTTGCTGATTAACTTAGTCCACATGCCTATCCTTCCCAGCTAAGTGACTTTGGGTAAGTCAATTAAATTACTCTAGGCCTCAGTTTCCCCATTTTTTAAATGAAAGGATCAAATTAGATGCATAGAAGATCTCTTCCAGACCTGATGTTCAATGTTTTTTAGGTACTTTCTGAATCAGGCTTCCTAAGTTCTATCTTCCTGCATTCCAACATCCCTACCAGTTTTAACATCTCATATGCTGACATACAGTGTGCTAAGACTTCATTTCACTCTATCATTCAATGATCCAGCATTTGCTATTGACTTATTCAAACCATGAAACCCAAGATAATGGAGGAGACAACAACTAGCAGGAAGGGGCGAATTCAGGTGAATGAACCTCTTTGAAGTTAATGAAAAAAGGAATGGATGTGATTGTTGGCAGCCAGGTGCACCAGGAGACAGAGCACCAGGTCTGTGTTCAGGAAGGTTTGAGTTCAAATCTAGCCTCGGACATTTACTGACAGTATTACCTCAAGCAAGCCATTTAACTTCTGTTTGCCTTAGTGTCCTCATTTGTAAAATATGAATAATAATAACATTTATTAACCAGGGTGGTTGTGAAGGTTAAAAGAGATAATATTTACAAAGTACCTTGCAATCTTTAAAATACTATATAAATACTAATGATTATTTATTATTGTGCTTAATAGTAGTAGTTGCCATCAGCTGATTCAGTGATCACTGAAAGACCACGGAGAATGGCAGAACCATTGGACTGGTGGCTGGCAAACGTCCTGATTGATGGAACATAGACACATGAAAATGGACGATGATGATGAAAAGCCAGTATTGTTTCATCAAAAAGAGTTCACATCACATGCAGTTCACCTAAAGTTCAGGAAAACATTGGAGAAATTTTCTTCTGCTAATCTTGTGAGAAATATGGTAAAACTGAGGCTAGATGATTGTACAATTTACACAACTGGAACTAACTGACCAGACTCAAAAGAGTTGGCATTGACGGCTTGATGTTAAGTTCAGTGTTCCAACCTCCCTCCTCCCTTCCTTGGCCCTGTTCTGTTTAACTTTGTTATCAATGACTTGAATAAAAGAACAGATGGCAGGCTTTTCAAATCTGCTTGTGATACAAAGATGGAAGAATAACTAACATGGTGAAGGAAAGAGTCACAATCCAAAACAATCTCAATAGGCTAGAATCTTGGACTATAATACAATGAAATTTCTAAAAAGAAATATGAGATTTTCTGCTTCATGCAAATGTTGGAATGTTGGACAACCAGTTGCTATAGAAGGTATTCTGAGTTATCTATGGGATGAACTTCTCTGTGTCTTCCCATCCTGACAGTATATGGTTTTATAGCCTAATATGCCACTCAGCTCTGACATTCTGTCATGAGAACCCTTCCATCTCCAATATTCTACAATTTGAGTTTCCAAATTATTTGACTAACAGCCGTTCCAGCTTGAACTCTCTATGATATCTGTAAATTCTTAAAACATTGATTTTTGGTTCTACTTTTTTTGTAAATTGAATAAGGTCTGTCTTGTATTATGTGACTAAATTGTTCCCTCAATCAGAGTATAATTTCTTGAGGGCAGGTACCATATTCACATGCACTTTCCACAGCATTTTGTACATGGCACACATTAGGAGCTAAGTCAATGTCTGCTGAGTGGTGAACTGACTTTTGCTAGTTGGAAAGAAGATAGAGAATTGCTTGGATCTTTGAAATTTGCTTGGGAGTTAGTAATCCAAAAGGGGTGGGGAAATGTAAAGTAGCTAATGATGTGCTAAAATGCAACAGCACCTTCATGAAATATTCACTACCTTAAACACGTCTAATATTAAAGATTAAAAGTCCTGGGATTTGTCCTCACAACTCCCAGGCCTGATTTATGATCTGTCAAAAGCCACGGGCCTCATGATTCATAACAGAAGAGGTAAAAAACTGTTAACTCTGTAAAGGGGAAAGAGATTTGGGCTGAGGGAGGGTGGACTTTTTGGAAAGAATGGACTTCAAGTTTCCCATCTCAAATTCTAATGACATCATGCTCCCTGCCTCTACTGACCACTATCAGCTTCTCTCTTTACCCTCCCCTTGGGGAGAATGGGAAGCCTCATTAGAAAAGAATTTTTTTCTTCCTTTTGAGTGCTTAACATGCAAGTTTCTCCTACCACTGAGTGGGTCATTAATTCCTGACACTCATTACATAACAAATATGTATTCTGCAAATGAGAGGTGTATCATATCACTAGCCAAGCAGAGCTGCCAGAGAGTAGAGGGAGTCACTGGATTGAGGGTGGCCCAGGGCAACAGAGGTCCCTGGGATAAGTCACTTCTAACATATCCCAGGGGATAGAATTTGGAGGCTGCAGCTCTCTGTGGTGCACTGGACTCAGCCCTGGGGGCTAATGTCAAGCTTTTGCATTCTGTAACCCAAGGTTTTTTGAGCTTGGTGGCGATTACTGTGTGCATTCGGCTTGGGTGTCTGTGGCAAGCTCTCCATCAATCCAAAGGATATTGGCTTTATTGACTCCAGTTTCCCATTTTCATGGCTAACCTTGCTGGATGGATATTTACAACAATGCATTCATTTTTTTTGGTAAACTATAAAGCCTCAGGCAGCAGCTGTATGTTAACTCTTTCTAATGATTGTACCATTTGTTTCTTGATGCTTTCATGTAACCAGTGCAAACAAGGAGGCTGAAAAGGGCTGAATTAACACATTTATCTCATATACATATAACAAGGTTGTTGAGTACTGAATGTGAACTATTCTGTGAATTTTTTAAATAAATGTTGTGTAGAAGGGAAGTTTTTTTTTTCAATTTTGAATTTGCAATAAATTCAGTCAGGGAGTAGGCTCACACTCTGCATCATCTATGAACACAGTGTTCTTGAGAAAATTGAAAGCATGAAAGAAATCACAATAGTAATGTTGAAAATAAAATCATAGAACTAGTAGGAGACAGAGTTCATTTAATCCAATCTTCTCATTTAAGTAAGCTGAGGCCTAGAGAAGATGAGGGACTTGTCGAAGGTCACACAATTAATTAGTGACAGTAAGGTGACTAGAACTTATATTTCCCAATTCCTAGTCCAGTGTTTTATTATACTATACTATCTTAATATTTGAGATTCCAAGCTTTTGGGAACCAGCCATTTATATATGAATAATAGATATGTTAGACTGCAGAGCAGTTTTGTCTTTTTTTATTACAACAGACCCTCTAAGGGAGTTCTAATAAGGCAGTACTTTCTCAGCTTAGTTCCTGCTAAAATGTGCAATAGGAAATAATCAAATTATACTTCTTTTAAAATAGTTGCTACTTCAGACTGATTTCACATATTATAATGCCAAATATACCATATGCTATATACAATATCCTACATATACTTGAAAGAGAGGCAGCATTGAAAGCTGTAGAAAACACTGTGTTTGGATTTTAAGGACTTCGGTACAATTTCAGCTACTTGAAATGTGTGATCTTAGGTAAGCCCCTTCTCATCTGTGAGCCCTGATTTTCTCATCTATAAAATGAGGTTAGAATAGTTGATTACTAAGGTCCCTTCTAGGAACCTATTAATAATCCTATGAATACATCTTCAAAGATCCTGGATTTTCTCTGGGTGGTCAGTTTTGAAAAAAGTGATTCATCTCTAGTCTTTTTAAAAATAAGATCCACAAGCACCATCCTGCAATGGTAGGAGAAGGAAGAGGGATTTAGTAGCTGTATTATGGGAGGGGATGTATGTTGTGAGTGGATAAAAAAAGAGCGCTGGAGAAATACTGAATCCTGGGTTCTAGACCTGGCTATAACACTTAGTATTTGTGTAACCCAGAGCAAGCTTACCTCTCTTGAATTCAATTTTGTTTTCTATAAAATAAAGAGTCACTAATAATTTAACATTATTCAACATTATAACATTCTATGGTGTAAAATGCTTTGCTGTTCTGTGCTAAATTCAGATTGTTTATGTTTTAAGTTCTCTTCCACATGTTTCCCTTTATGTCATGTATTCTAAGGAAACTTTAAACTCTGTTTGATGTTCTAGGATTTTATTTTCTTAGACCCTTTCTAGCTCTGACATTTTCTGTTCTAAGTTCTGTTCTCATATTCTATGTTTCCCTGAGGACAGAAAACAAGGGCTGCTTTTCCTCTCACCACAGAGAGAAAGAGAAGCCAGTAATGGAAGTGTGACATCACTGTTTTGTTCCCAGCTGGAACTGTGTTTGGTTGAAACAGTCACCAGACCTTTGGTCTCTTGAATAAGGAGCTCAACTGATTCCCTCCTGAATGTGTCTCTTCCTTTTTCCTCCTTTCAGGTCCTGCTGCCTAGCTTGCCATCCTCCTTACAATTCTATTTTCACTTTCCTTAGCCCCGTTACCACTTTCCAGTTTAGGCCAAGGATGCTGGCTGCTTCCTTGTAAACTTCCGAACCACAGGAGTCTCAACACATCTCCCTGGGCCCTGACAACAATCAATATTGTTGTTTCCTAGTATGTTCCAAAAAAAGACTCACATTCTCTAGTATTTTAAAGTCTATGAAGTGAAGTGGAGCCAAGATGGTGGAATAAAAGCAAGGACTTGCCTGAGCTCTCCCCTAAGCCCCTCCAAATGCCTTTAAATAATGACTATAAACAAATTCTAGAATGGAAGAACCCACAAAAAGACAAAGTGAACCAATTTTCCAGCACAAGATAACTTAGAAGGTTGGCAGGAAAAGTATGTTACACTAGAGTGAGAAAGAAGTGCAGTTCATGGCAGAAAACACCAGTGTAAGTTAGGAACCAGCAAAACAGGAACAGACCTGGGGTAACTGAATCAATGGGACCAGTGGTGGTTTCCAGAATTCTCAGCCCCCAGACAGTAAGGAGACTGGACAACAGGTCAGAAGGAGGTTTACAGGGGATCCTTTGCCAGCATCAGGGGCAGCACTCTGTTGTATCGTCTATACTTGGATCTGGGTCTCAGTCCTGAGTCTTAGTCCCAGAACAAAGAGGAGCACTAGCACCACAGAGCTTGTGGCCTTAGGCAAGCAGGGACAATGGTCACAGTTCCAGGGTTGAAAAGAGTATTTGTGGTCGATCACAAACCAGTGCATAGTACAAGAGAGAAGGAAACACATCTCTCCCTAGATCATACCACCCTGAAAGAGCCAAAAACTTACAGGTCCCCAGAATTACCTCTAAAAACAGCTGCACAAAAAACCTGAAGCTTGGGATTAGAACTCCCTTTTAGCATAGAGTTAAAAGTCAAGAAACAGGTTGAAAAATGAGCCAACAACAGAAAAAAATCAGACTGGGGAAAGTTACTACTATGACAAGAAAGATCAAAGCATACACTCAAACGAAGACAACAAAGTCAAAATTCCTGCATCCAAAGTCTCCAAGAAAAAAATATGAATTGGTCTTAGGTCATGGAAGAGCTTAAAAAATGATTAAAAAAAACAAGAGAGGTAGAAGGAAAATTGCAAAGAGAAATGAGAGTGATGCAATAATGAAAAAGGAGTCAACAACTTGGTAAAGGAGGTGCAAAAAAAAATCCTGAAGAAAATAACACCTTAAAAAAGAGAATGGAGTGGCGAGGTGGCAAAGCAAATAGAGTACCGGCCCTAAAGTCAGGAGGACCTGAGCTCAAATCCGGGTCTAGGCAATTAACACAAAACTAGCTGTGTGACCTTGGGCAAGTCACCTAACCCCAACTGCCCTACCTTCCCCTCTCCAAAAAAAAAAAAAAAAACCAAACCACAGAATAGGCCAAATGGTAAAAGAGGCACAAAAATCCAATTAAGTAAAGATACACAAATTCACTGAAGAGAACTGTTTAAAAAGTAGAACTGGAAAAAAGGAGGGGAGGAGGATGTAAAAAATCTCACTGAAGAAAATAATTCCTTAAAGGTTAGAATAAGACAAGAGGAAGCTTTATGAGACTCTATGACACATCAAGAAACAATTAACAAAATCAAAAAATTGAAAAAAATAGAAGAAAAGGTGAAATATCTCACTGGAAAAAAAACTTATCTAGAAAACATATCCAGGAGAGAAAACATAAGGATTATTGGACTACCTAAGAGTAGTGATCAATAAAAAAAAATAAAAGATCCTAGAAATCATTCTTCAAGAAATTATCTAGAAAAATTGCCCTAATGTTCTAGGACCAGAGGGTGAAAATAGAAATGGAAAGAATCCACTGATCACCTCCTGAAAGACACCCCAAAATGAAAATTACAAAGAATATTATAGTCAAATTCCAAACCTCCCTGATCAAGGAGAAAATATTACAACCAGCCAAAAAAAATCTATCTAATTCAAATATTATGAAACCACAGTCAGGATAACATACAATTTTGCAGCTTCAGCCTTATAGAAGCGCTTGGAATCTGATGTTCTGCAGGGCAAAACTGAGTATAATCTTTCAGGGAGAAAATGGATATTTAATGAAATAGAGGACTTTCAAGCATTCCTGATGAAGAGGTCAAAGCTGAATAGAAAATTTTACTTCCAAATACAAGATGCAAAAGAAGCATAAAAAGGTAAACAGGAAATAGAAATTATAAGGCATTTGATTTGGTTAAATTGTTTATATTCCTACATGGGAAGACAATATTCACAAATCCTAAAAAAAAAAAAAAACCTTTTCTCATTATTAGGGCAGTTAGAAGGAGTAGACATGGACAGAAAGCAAAGGTGTGATTTGAATGTGATGGTATAAATGTCTAAAAATATAAAATTAAGGGATGAGAAAGGAAAATACAATGGGAGAAGGGAAAAAGGAGAGGTAGAATGGTATAAATTATCTGACATAAAAAACCTGAAAAAAAGATTTTACAGTGGAGAGGAAAATTGGGGAAGCAGGGATGGAAGCACATGAACACGACTCTCTCATCAGAATTCTATCAAAGAGGGAATAATGTAATCACTGATCTGCATGTAGAAATCTATTTTACCATACAGGAAAATAGGAAGGGAAAGGGATAAGAGAAGGTAAGGTGGGAGCTGATAGAAGGGAAGGAATTTGGTGGGGAGGTAAAATCAGAGGCAAAACACTTTTGAGAATTGATAGGGTAAAGGGAGAGAGAGAGAAAGACAGACAAACAGACAGAGACAGAGAGAGACAGAGAGAGACAGACAGAGAGACAGAGAGACAGAGAAACAGAGACAGAGAGACAGAGAAACAGAGACAGAGAGACAGAGACAGACAGACAGACAGAGACAGAGAGAGAAGGATAAACAGGAGGAAAATGAGATGGAAGGATATACATCCTTGGTAATCATTACTGTGAAAAAATATGTCCAGTTTCTCTGATAAATACTTCATTACTTAAACATATAGAAAACTGAGTTAAATTTGCAGAAATAAGAGCCATTCCTCAACTGATAAGTGGTAAAAGGTTATGAACAGTTTTCAGACAAAGAAATCAAAGCTATATATAGTTTTGTAAAAAATGCTCTAAATAACTTGATCAGAGAATAAATTAAAACAACTCTAATCTACTACATGACTTGGGTCAGACCAGTTAATATGACAGAAAAATAAATAAATGACAAATGTTGATGGGAACATGGTAAAATTAGAACACAAATGTCTTATTGGTGAAGTTGTATAGTGATTCATCCATTCTGGAAAGCAATTTGGAAATATGCCCAAAAGGGATATATCATAAATCATGGCTATAAAATCATACATACTCTCTAACCAAGCAGTACTGATGGAATCCTAATAAAGCTGCCCCCAGCCCCAATATTCTAACTTCATTATAGGCCTGGTCCTAGTGAACAGCAGGCCCACTGGACCTATCTAGATTCAGCTTTACCCTCCCCCCCCCCCCGGGCCCCGATCAATATCCTAACTTCTTTGTATATGCCTCACTGCTGACTGGAACAACAGGTGTGTCCCTGAACTCTTAGTTCCCACAGAAACAGCAGGTATGTCCATATGATGGGAACCTAGCTACTGCCTCTACCTGGTCACTGCCCCAGACCCATTCCCACAGAAACAGGTGTGTTCTTGTATTCACAATCACATCATCCATCTAGCCCAAGACAGGACCACAATAGCTAGCCAGTTGGAGGGCAGAATGACCAGAATGTTTAACCACAGAACCATAGATGGGACCCTCCTCCATTACTTAATCCTTTAACAAACTCCTCCTTTTTAATATTAATGATATTTCTCTATTCTGTTGTGTAATTGCATCTTTACCCTATAAAAATCCATCTTGCTTTCTCTAAAGTTTCTGGTTCCTCTTGGAATTTAGCCCGCTACAAGAGAGGTGTCAATCTAGGGGAAAACAGACATAAAAGGGACACAAAATGATGGGGGGGGGTAGAGAAATAGCCCAGCAGGTCATAGGTTGGCTGGGATTTGAAATGGAAGGAGAAAAACATGAATTTATTAAGTGCCTACTATATGACAAGTATTGGTCTAAGCACTTCACAAATATTATCTCATCTGATCTCACAATGGCTTTGGGAGGTAGGTGCTATTATTATCTTCATTTTACCACTGAGGAATTCAAGGCAGATGGAGATTAAGTGATTTGCCGAAGGTTAGACAGATAGTAAGTGTCTGAAGCTAGATTCCAACTCAGGTCTTCCTGGCTCCTGACTCCAGACCTACTGCCCCATCCACTGTGCCACCTAATTCTATCAGAGAAGATAGTATGACTACTATGGGTACTTCCTGAAATGGAGGTTGGGGAGGAATTCACCAATTAAAAGAAGAGGTCATGGGGTGGTGGAATACTAGCCAGAGTGAGAAAAAAGCCTGCGGGGTGGAGGTAGAGATGGAGTCCAGTTAGTCATGGGCTTATCTGGGTTTTTAAGAGAGCATGAGTGCTTCCTTGAATGATAATTGGAAAAAATACATCAATCAAAGGAAGAGGTCATAGGCATGGGGGTCAGGTGGAGATGGAATGGCAGTTCTGGGAATCATGGGTTGGTTCAGGTTTATAATCTAAAGACCTGATTTTGGATCCTACCACTGTTTTTAATAGCTGTATGACCTTGGGCAAATCACTTATACCCTCTGGGCCTCAACTGGTAGATAACTAGGAAAAGGAGAAGGCAGTCAGAAGAAAGAGAGCTACAGGCACAGGATATTCAGGAATTGTAATTGTAATTCAGGGTTGTAATCTGCATCATGAAGGGAATTTTCAAATTGATGAAATCAGATATCCATTTCAATTTTTGAATAAGAGGAGAGGCTTGGGTTAAATCATCTCTAAAGTCCCTTTCACCTCTAAATTTTATATTATTCCATATGTGACTTAATTGCTTTCAGCTAATATCTTATAAGGAACACAGAAACTCTAAAGGTTAGGCCACTAATTCAGCCCAGATTAGCATGAGAGCAAGTATGCACATTCCCAACCACCACCACCATCGCCTGAGTACCCTTGCTGGGATGGTTCAGTGACTTCAGCCTTCCCTGGCTGCCTACCTACTTCTCCTTCCTGGTTTCCCAAGCCCTGGGCAAACCTTACATACAATTATCCAGAAATTAGTGGCAGGAGAGGAGCATGTGGGGAAGATGATTCCCATGGAATTATAGAGTTGCCTGAAGAAAGATTTAAGGGAATGAAGAAAATCTCTTTCACAGACTGGAATGGCAAATAGGCCTCTTACCCAGACACATAGACATCATTGACAATCTGGCTGTGGTGGTAATGGGTTGATGGAGTGATGTTTCATGTGGCTTCTCAGAGTTTGAACTGAAAGTGCTGATTCAGAGGAGTGGAGATCTCATGGTGGGAGAAAGGGTACTGGTTAGCTGATCTCAGGGTGAACAGGTATATCTACTTTCAGTTTTTTCTACATTGGTCTACCACCTTTGGATAGTCCATGGTTATGTCAATGTAAGAATCTCTGATTTGGAAAGTCAATCAGAACACATACACACACACACAATTTAGAGCCAGAAGAAATTTAAGAACCTGGTCCAGCCCTCTCATTTTACATTTGAGGAAACTGAACAGGGAGGTGAAGTTACTTGCACAAAAACACATAAGCAGAAGTGTCTTAGGCAGAATTTGAATCTGAGCCTTCTGACTCCAAATCCAAAGCTCTTTTCACTGTATCATGCTTTCCAAATGCATAGTTAACTAGGAACCCTTTCTAGAGCATCTTTGACACAAGGCTACTTTATCTCTGTATATTGCCAATGCAATACCCACAAGGGTTGGTACGAATATGCAGGTATATTTCCAGTTTTGAAACACAAGATATAACAGACTCTCTTCTTCAAAGACAAAACCAAGATATTTATTCAAAAACCGGAAAGCCAAATCCACCATGGTAACCACCATCCTCAAGCCTTCCTTCTATCAGGCCTCCCCACAAACAAGCTCCCTTAGGCAAAATGCCCTCTCTCACCCATGCTAGCTGCTATGCCTCTGCCTCCTCTCTCTCTGAGCTCCACCTCACTCCTATACTTCTTGCTCCATCCATTCGACAAGCTCCTCCCAATACAGGCTCCATGTGACTCCTCAGGCTCAAAGAAGGTCACATAGGTCTATTAATGGGCAAGAAAGATCTTCCCATTCCATTAACAATACATTAACAATACACTCTGCTATGAAATCTCCAGGGATGACAAGCTCATCTATCCTCCAATCCTGTGGCATAATCTCCTCAGTTTTTCAAAGATCATTTATCCAAGTTTTGCAAGTCACTGTCTGTTCTTCCCTGAGCCCTTTCCCCCCTTCCTTTTCTCTGTAAAACTAGGTTGTTGAGTTATCTAAGGTCTCTTCTAGCTTGAAAAGTTGCAAGCTTCAACAATTCTAAGTTCCCATTTCCACCTGACTAGCATGAGCTCCACGTACGTGACTGCTTTTCCTTGACCTGTCTCACCTTCTCTTTACATCCATCCTGTCCCCATCAGTTGCCATCATGCTGAGAGGATTCATCACTTCTGATTCTCTGCTCTCTGCTCTGACCCTGATGGAACTGTTTTCAGAGATTGCTCTGTGGCAAAGTTGGCCTGCTACCAATTTCTGAAGCAAGTAAAATTTGCCTTGGCATTCTTCCTACCTCTGTATTCAGGGTTTGTGTCCATTTTTCCAGGTATTCATCATAAGTCTCATTCTTAGCTACCTGTCAGCTAAATCACCTATAAAAGGTGTGATCTGATAATATAACTTCAGAAATCTTCATCTCAAACTAACATCTTAGTGTGGTGTATAGAGCAGGAATATGCAATCTTTTTTTGTGCCCTAGACCTTGAAGTGTACTGTTAATGAAAGAAATGTACATGACATACTTTTCATTTTAATATGATTATTGACATTTCTCCATTTTCTTAAATCTAGACAATTAGCAAAACAAGAGATCAAGCCCTGATTTGTACTATTTGCCAATTTCAGATATTTAAACACTCACATTGAAACTTTAACAATTGTTTTTTACAACCCAATGAGAACTGGTACCAGCACTCTCCTACCTGGACCTCTTTCAAAGTCTGGCAGATTCTTCCTTAGCATGTTTTTAGATACATAAAATAAAATAAAGGAAATGAATTATGTTGAAATAGAACTATCAAAATATATTTAAAAAAATTTCATGAACCCCAGATCATGAACCCGTGGCATAAGGCATTATGTTTGAAGTCAAAAGACCTGGGTTTGAATTCAAATTCTACCTTTCTTGCTTGTGTGAGCTCAAGACAAATCATGTAACTTCTGCTTGAATTTCCCCATCTAAAAATCCAAGGGTTTGGTCTGTGTTAAATGTATCTTTGACTGTGGAATTTCCCATATTATCCTGAAGGAATGTGTAGATAAGATTTCACTCAAAGTCTACCACATAGCTACCTATTCCATTTCCCCCTCAAAGATAACCATCACAGAAGTCCAGGAACTATGAGAGGGGCAAGGAAGGGAGCTGTCTGCAATCTTGTAGCCTCTCAAGTCTGTCCCTCCTTTGTAGAACCATCAGGATGTATGAATGATATGGAATAATACTGATAAGCATCAATTCATATTTCTCTAGGCCTGAAGATGTACAGAGTCCTTTCCTGACAATGCCTCCTGAGAGGTGAATAGTGCAAGCATTACAATTCACATTTTGCAGATAGGGAAACTAAGACTGGTAGAGGATAAGTTATGTGTTCATGCTGATGCAGAGAAAAAAATAGATTGTGCCCCTTGGATGTAGAAAGGAAAGACAGACATTCTTCATCCTACATCATTCAAATCCACAGTTTTGTCAATGTGTTAGCATTCTGCTAGGAACCTGCTTGGTCTATGGTGTCCATTTTCCTCTGGTTGTATATGATAGTGAGACAGGAAAGAAAGTAGGGTTTTTATTTTTTATCAAAGTCCTAAAATGGAATCATAGAAAGAAAGTAATTTCAATCTCTAGTTCTCTGGCACTAAGCAAACATGTGTGTGTGTGTTATTTATACTCATTATACACACACACATATACATTATACATAACAATGTGTATATATACATATTAAACATATACTATATGTACTATATATATATACACACACATGCATATAAACATATTAATTTTGTATTGACACAAGAGGCACTACCCAGAAAGAACCTGAACAAATCCTTTACCAAGCAGATTTTACTCAACCAGTTAAGTTAAACTGCTTAAGTCTATGATTCTGTCTGATAGTATGTGTTGCTTTTGATTTATGTAGGTTTTTTCCCCATTTGTCAATGAAAGGGTGTATTAACAGGGCCCACTGCATTGGACCAGAACTGTTTTACCTGTTTCAATGAACTTTGTTTAAACTGTTTTAGAGTGTGTGCTTGTGTACATACAAATATATACATATACATATATATGTATATCTAGCTATCCATCTAGATCTCTGTCTCTCTCTCTATATATATACATACACACACACATACAGAGAGAGATACACACACACACACATATATGTATTTGACTCGGCTTTCTTCCCACTGCATCACTTCATTGAAGTCTTCCCATGTTTCTCTAAATTATTTTTATTTCTTTTAAAAGTAGTTTTTAATTAATGAAACCTATTTTATCAATACTATATTATTTATTAATACCAATAAATTTATTAATAAAATGATAAAAATTAATAAATTGATAATAAAAACCCATTTAATTAATTTTTAATTAATAAAACCTATTTCTCTCTTTCTCCCTCTCCAACTAGAAAAACAAAACTATTGTAACAAATAGGCAGAGTCAAGCTCTAAATTCTTCACATTAATCATTCCTTATGGTGCAGAGATTTTCTAATGCTGAGCAAATTTTTGTAAAGTGACCTCCTTCCATCTCACTCCCCTCATAAAATGCTTATCTTCCAGTCTGAGAATATTCTCCTTCATTGCCAGTTACTAGCCATGTGACTTTGGACAAATGACTTCTTTCTGGGACCTAGTTTCTTCACATGAGATAACGTATGCAAAGCTCTTTGAAAACTTTAAAATGCTATATGAACATTAGCTATAATGATTTTCTTCCTCTGACAAAGTAAGGAAACTGGATAAGAAGTCCTCTGAGGGTCTCTTTAGGCCCTGCATGCTATGATCCTATGACCAAGTGTGTGCCAGAAACCATGAATTCAGGTGCTACTTTTATGGTTCACAGTTTTACCTATGATGTTTTTTGCCCAATTGATAACTGAAAGAAAGTGTGGATTGTTGCCCAGTTAGAAATAAATGGTAGGTGTTAGCAATATTTAATGTTAACAAGTGTGGGTCATCTTGGCCTATTCCTAAGAGGGAAGGGAGTCCAGGAACGTGCATATGCAGATGAGAGAAAGCCCTGTTTCACATAAAGCTACCACTGATGACTGCAGCCCCTTTGAGATTTAATACAACCTATCATTTGAGAAAGGAAGCAACAATGACAACATCAACAACAATGACAAAAACAATAACTAGCATTTAAACAGTGTTTTAAAGCTTCCAGAGTGTTTTATATATAGTATCACATTTGAGGAAACTGAAGTTTAGGGGAAAATGAATGTGATGGAATGAAAAAAAAATTAAGCATTTACCATGTGTCAACAATTATAAAAAAGAATTTCCCAAGGTCACACCGGGTGGGAGTATGTGTGTGAGTAGGACAGTAATAGCAGCAAGCAACTCCCTGGGTTTTCAGTTACTGCTAAGTGAACTCTCTTTAGTATCTGTGGCCAGGCAATGGTGGTGTAGGACTGGAAATCTGGAGACCTGGACTCTGATTCTAGATCTGGAACTAGTTTGATATGTGTACTAGAACCAGTGACTTAGCATCATACAACTCAGAGTATGAAAGGACCATAGGAGATCACAATTTGTGATGCTCACAGGGTTTCTTTTGATAGAAAACACCCCCTCCTTGGCTTTTCTTTCAGCCAGATCTAGGATATCAGTGCAGAGAACCACTTTAGAGAGGAAATTACCCTTAGCAATGTAGTTTAGCAATGGCCCAGTTATCAATCTGAGAGCCTAGAGAAGTAAGGAGATCAGAATCTCTCAGCCATTATGTGTCAGCAGTAGGCACTGAATCCTGATTCTCAGGTTGGCTACATCACACTGCCTCTCACAGAAGGTTGGGACAAATTTATAACAGGATTTTGTTTATGAAGAAATAAACACTTCTCAGTTAGGGGACACATATGGGCTGGGTGATCCCAAAAGGTCCTTTCAAACTCTTGAATTGTGAGATGCTAAGTCATTGGTTGAAGGTTTATTGGTTCAATAGTTTAATACAATTGATCACTGTTGTTGATACTGGATACAATAAGTTATGCTCCTATCATCTGATGATTATATGAATTGTACAAAGTAGGAGACAGCTACATTTTGTAATATACTATGCATTCATAACATATCAGGGCTAGAAGAAACCCAAGACCTAGTTAGCCCAGCCTCTTCCTCTTACATAGGAAGGAATGGAGGCCTACAAGTATTTGCACCTATAAACAACTGCTATGCAGCTTTTCACTCTCTTTTTCCCTTCCCAAGCTTCCTTTCATCAAAGTGACCATTCTGCTTCAAAACAGTGCCATTTTTTTTTCTTCTTGATGCCAGTTACAGTCAGATACTCAGCTTCTCTCAGTCAGCATCACTGAGGAATTGGAAAACTGTCACTTCCCTGGACCTTCCATCTGGAATATTAAACATTTTACATAATGTGTAAATATAGCTAAACCTAACCCAGTCTCACTTTGCTAGTCTGCAAGCCCAATGCTTTTCACTCTCCCCGTTTTCTGTGAATTTTTCTTCTTTTTTCCTCTTTTCTTTCTTCTCTGTCTCTACATTTTCCTTCATTTTCTTCTATGACTTCTCTTTCCTTTATGTCTCTTTTTTTCTTTTCTATCATCAATTCCACAATTACCCCTGTAAGTGTTATTCCTCCCCATGAGAATCCAAGTTCTTTGAGGATAAGGATAGTCCCTCTTTTGTGTTTGTATCCACAATACCTCATACACAGGAAGTATTTAATACATGTCCTTCCTTCCTCCCTCCCTCCCTTTCCCTCCCTTCCTTCCTTCCTCCCTCACTCTCTCCCTTCCTTCTGCCCCTCCCTCCTTTCCTTCCTTCCTCTTTCTCTCTCTCCCTCCCTCCCTCTCGTCCTTCCTTCTTTCCTTCGCTCCTTCCTGTCCTCCCTCCCTCTTTCCTTCCTTCTTCCCTTTCCTTGGCTTCCTTCCAATTGCATCCTGGGACATCTCCAGTCATCCTGATGAATATCCGGCCGCTGGATAGCTCTGGAGGAGAAAGTGAGGCTGATGACCCTGCACAGCCCTCCCTCACTCAAATCCAACTCAATTGCAACTCATGTCATCATCTCCTTGATGTCATGGTCCTCTTCAAGAATGAAGGACAAAACACAAGTCTTCCTGTCTTTCTTCCTTCCTTCCTTCCTTCCTTCCTTCCTTCCTTCCTTCCTTCCTT
>NW_027187368.1:8720140-8756274 GCF_028583685.1 Petaurus breviceps papuanus | reverse complement strand
CTTCCTTCCTTCCTTCCTTCCTTCCTTCCTTCCTTCCTTCCTTCCTTCCTTCCTTCCTTCCTTCCTTCCTTCCCTACCTCTCTACCTTCTTTATTTACTTTTCCTCCCTTTCTCCCTGTCATAGACTCTGACTCCGCCTCCAACTCTAACCCTGACCCAACCCCTGACTCTAACCCTAAATGCACCTCTGACTCTAACCTTAGCCCTAAATGCCTCCAACTTGGATTCTAACCCTAACCCTAAATGCATCTTCCTTTTGTATCCTTTACTTCTCTCTTTCCTTTCTCCCTCCTTTCTTTCATACTGTCAGTCTTTTTGTCCCTTTATGTTTCTGTTTCAGTCTGCTACATCTCTCCCTTGCATACACAAATAAATACACACACACACACACACACACACATACACACACACACACACACACACCCTCTACCAGTTTGTCCCCACTTTCCACCAGTGATTGAGTAGCAGAGTGGCAAGGGCTGGCATTACAAAGATTCCATTACTTTTACAAAACATTTTACAGTACATTTACTGGTATATGATAGAGAATGATGGTGAATCATTAAAATTAAGCTATGCATGTCAAAACAGCCTGCAGAACCCATTGCCTGTGAGTATTCTAGTCTTCCTTTGTGTCCTCCTCCAATAAGTAATTTGCAGAAGGCCATTAGCATAGAAGCTGCCAAGCCTCCCCAGACTTAGCCAGGAGTCCACAATTTCCTGGGGTACAGTGTAAGGTCCCTCAGATGTGTGCAGTGCTCAAAGTGAGAATGAACAGGAGAGACAATGGCAAATGGCTCTGTATGAAATTCACAGGGGCCCCCTGCCTGGTGGAATCACAGCCTGATAAAGTTTCATTTAAGAGGAAATTAAGCATTGAATGTGCCAAAAGACCAAAAAATCCTCCCAGAAAACAACAAAAAACCACAAACAAAAATCTCATAAACAAACAAAAACCTCCTCACAGGAAGCCCAACAGACTAAGAAACCTTTAATCACGCAATTTGAAACACAAGTTGCCTCTAGCCAACTCTACAGGCCATAGGGGTGAATAGTGATGGCCATCGTTGTAAGAAACAGCGACCCCGATATTCTATACAGTAAACCTTTCCCAGCCAAAGCTATAGTCCCTGGAACCAGGAGAAGTTTCATAAACCTGAATGGTCTTACTAGAGACATGCTAGGGATATACTCCCCTTCCTCTTGCTGTGACACATTATCCTACTCATTTGCCATAATGGCTAAAATCCCCCCTTTGGCAACTTGTTCCTTTGGATTGAGAATTGCTCCCTCATTAATCTTGTCCACTGCGATGCAATAAAGTACACTACCACAAGATATCCAGAATCCATTCTCTCCAACCTGTGACAATTCCTGTCTAAACCTTCTCTGACTTCTCTTCCAGACTATTTGAATATCTTCCAATGTGATATTCCTTGTTTAAATCTCTCCCATTTTTAATGCATCCATTCTAACACTTCACAAATATTCATCCTTAATTCTTCTTATATTCATTTTCTCTACCCACAAATATCATGGATACCTATCACCCAGCTCATAAAGTTTCAAATATTGTTATTCAAGGACCTTAATACTTTGGATACAACCTGTTTGTCAATATTTGTTTCCTGTTTTTTCTCTTTATGTATTCTACTTTCTGTCCAAAATAGACTATGTCTGCTTCCTTGTTCTTGCCCCGCCCTTTTTTTGTCTCCATGCCTTCAATTTAATTAAAGTTCAACATTCACTGAGTGTTTATCATGTCGCAAGCATTGTGTTAGGCACTGGTAATGCAAAGACCAAAACAAAATAATCCCTGCCCTGGAGAAAAATAACAAATACACAGCTGTGTGCGTGCGTGTGTGTGTGAGACACAATTCAAAGATTCTTCAAATGGTAGAGAGAACTCTAACAACTAAAAGGCTAAGGGAGGGCCTCCCTTTGAGCATTGAAGTATCATATACAAGTAACAGTAAGTTAGTTTTGCTCAAATGGAGTGTATGTATGTTGTAGCAGAGAGAGTGGGTAGGAGAGAGGTTACTGTAATGTATGATCAGTCTGGAAAGACGTATTAGAGTTTAATTGTTTATCATTATGGATTTTAAATGCCAGAGCAGTTTGTCTCTTATCTTAGTGGAAATAGGAAACCACAGAGGTTTCTTGAGCAAAAGGAGTGACATTATAAGAAATGAATTTTAGAAATTATCAATTTGGCAGCTATAAGGAGGAATAACTCTGGACAAGATAGCCTGAAAGCGCACAAGAATAGGTGAGAAATCAGTCCATGTGCTTAAAAAGTTACTCAATATTACAGGGCAATAATTCAGGTTCAATAGTGGAATAATTCTAAAGCTGTTGTCTGTACAATTCTCTAGTTGATCTTTGGATTAGTTTTTAATTCCTGATTTGGTTGTTCAATTGTTTCAGTCATGTCTGACTCATTGTTATTCCATTTTGGGTATTCTTGGCAACAATACTGGAATGGTTTGCCATTTCCTTCTCCCATTCACTTTACAGATGAGGAAACTGAGGCAAGCAGGGTTAAGCGACTTACCCAGGGGTTACACAGTCAGTAAGTGTCTGAGGCCAATTTTAAATGCAGGTTTTTCTGACTCCTCTATCCATTGAACCACCTTGTTGCCCTCTAATTCCTGATACCCTCGACCTAAATATTAGTATACTCTCTCTACAAACTACTTTGTCTTTATTTTGTATGTACTATGTATATGCTAATTATGTATGTGCATCTTGTCTTTCCTGTTCTATAAGACTATAAGCTCCTGAGGATAGGGACTACTTAATTTTGCCAATGCTTAGCCCAGTGTTCTGGGACATAGAGAGTTCTTAATAAATGCTTGTTGATTGACTAATTGAAGGTCATATTGGAAAGAAAACATAGGTAAAAGGACCAATTAGGAAACCATTGCAATAGTTCAGGTGAGAGTCAATGACTAGAACTAAATACATGCTCTATGCACAGTATGTCTGAGTATACTTCAGTCCCTGTCATCTGCCATCTTAGAATGAAGTTAAAGAGCTTTTCATGAACATGAGTTCTACTTAGAGCACGAGACCCAGACCACCACCAGGTCTTTACACACCAAGGCACTCCCACTAGAAATCCCTGTCACACTCCCTCTGTTGATCACTGTTAGTTCTTCAGTGTGTGGAGTGAAAAGCACTGCAAATGGAAACCATAGTCTCTCTACTGACAACATGTTCAATCATCAGCCATTAGTCACCAGTCATCCTCGCTTGGACCCAATCAACTGGCTCTTTATCTTTCAGTTGGCACATTTCCTTCTCTTTTTCCCTTTACCTCTGTGATTTAGAGTTACTATCTGTTGAGGCTAAAATCCTTCCTCCAGCTACCTCTTTCCCATTCTTATCCCTACCCACCCCAGCCTTAACCTTCATCCTCATATGTCCATATTCTCCTTTCCATTGTACTTTCTTGTCCCTGCTCCATTGTTAACATATTTTGCTTCTTTCTAGATAGCTTGATTTTATGTTCTTTCTATATTTTGCCTTTTACAAAATCCTATTTAAAAAAATTTCCCAAAGATACTCCATCCTTGGTTGCTATGTCTAGCGCAGCTTGCTTTTACTTTTCATGTCCTCAAAAAGAGTGGGTTAAGAGAAGGGACCTGGTTTGTTCCTTGTCCTTCACAGATATTTTCAAGAGCTCTCTCTTATATCATCACTGTGCAAACTTCTCTTGTGTGAACAATCTCACAAGCAATATGATCTATGTTGCAGAAGGGGTACATGCAAACAGAAAATAGTGTGTCTTCCAAAGTACCAAAGGTATATGATACTTTGAAAGCCATTACATATCTCTGTTTCTGATCTCCAAAGTCCTTAAGGATAAAGACCAGATACCTCATATATTCTTTGAAATCTCTAGCTCATTGCATTTTATGAGAATAATGCTTCTTTAGTATTTGTAGAAAATGAAGAGATTAATGCTTGGGGATATTTGGAGGATAATGGAGCACTGTTTTGGAAGTACAGCAATAGAAGCACATTTATAGTTTCTGTGACCATTCCACACCTTCAGTTACTCTCTTTTTACCCTTGTTCTTGGATGGTTGGTCTCCATTCCATTACCTATTGTTCTTTCTGACAATTCTGGCACAGTACTCCAAGGAAGAAGCCAAGGCCTTGGCACTATGCCAGTGAACCTTGTGAGACTCGTCCATATATCAAGTCATTGGTAACTTTCCTGATGTCACCCCCTCCCGATATAATATGTGTTTAAGTACTACCCCCATTTCTGGATCCACTATCACTTAGGAGAAATAATTCTTCTTGTTTGACAGCAAATTCCAGGAAAGCTGAGGCACAAGACTGCCAACAGATGAACTTAAAGACTCCATATCATCCCAGTCAACTCTCCAACCAACCAGTAGGCTCAACAATTGAAGTTGGGGGTGAGCAGACAGTTTATCTGACCAATCCCAAGCCTTTTAATATACCTTAAACAAAAAGCAAAGACAATTCAAATGTCGTAGAAGTAGGGATATTAATCTTGAATTTGTCACGGGCTCTATCCTCCACCCTGTTATCGGCCATGCCAATGAGTCTAACATAATAACTCATTTTTCTACAGTGCTTTTTTTTTAAAAAAAAGATTATAGCCTTTTCTATGCCAACTAAAAGAAATAGGGAGTTCATGTATTGTTATATGATGAAACTGAGGTTCCAAGAGGTGAACTGCCTTTCCCAAGGTCATAGTTTAATAAATTTCAAGGTCAGGATTCAATCTTTATCTTCTTACTCCATCCAAGTCAGGCACACCTTTTCCACTAAAGTATACCATTACAATTTGCACTTAGATGATATCCAAGTTTCTTTTCAGTTCCTTTCACTCATTCAATGCATTCATTAATTCATTCTGCATTTATAAAGTGGATACTATGAGTCAGGCAACAACAAACCCAATGCTAAATTGAAACAGTTTCTGCCTTCATGGAATTGATATTCTATCAGTGAAAACAATATCCACATATATTTTTTTTTTGTTTTGCTTTTTGGAGAGGGTAAGATAGGACAATTGGGATTAAGCAACTTGCCCAAGGTCACAGGACCAGTTTTGTGCTAAGTGTCTGAAGCCGGACCTGAACTCAGGTCCTCCTGACTCCAGGGCTGGTGCTCTATTCACTGTGCCACCTAGCCACCCCAACATATATGTTTTAAATAAACATGAATTACATATAAAATAATTTCAAGGGGATTCACTAACAACTGGGGGTGATCAGCTAGGTTTAATATTGAAGTTCGGAACTGAGCTGAACTTGGAAGGACAACAGGAATCTTTTGAGGTGGAGATAAAGAAGGAAGGCATTATACGCATAAGACATAACCTATACAAAGATGCAGGAGAGGGAAATGAAATGTCATGCATACAGAGTTATCAACCAGACCAGTTGATTGAAATATAGTGTTTGAGACACAAAAGTAATATCAAAGCAATCTGGAAAGAGAAATCAGAGTCAGATGGAGAGGGGGTTTTAAAGGTCCCACTTTGCCTCTCTTAAAAGAAATTAATTTTCCATGTTCTCCTATTCATCTTAGCTCATTGGCCTGTGGACTGGTGCCTCTCAGTACCATTTCTGGACTGATGTTACTCTTAGCAAAGGATTGCTGTCCCTGGCCTTTTTTCAAGAAAAATAAAAAGCTGAACTTCAAGGTAGTGAGTATAGTAAAAAGGGCAGTGAATTGTACGTTATTTATAATACAAAAAGATAGAAACAAACTAGATACCAGGGATTGGGGAATGGTGGAACAAGCTGTGATACATGAAAGTGATGGAATATTACCATTCTGTAAGGAATGATAAATATGAAAACAAGAGAAATACGGATAATCTTTATGAGGTTACATAGAGGTAACAAAGCAGAGTTAAAAATACTGGTTATTAGAGTGTAAATAAAGTAAACATGGGATGGTCACAAAAACTCTGATGAAATATAATGTACAATGTTGGTACCACAGCATCAAATTGAAAGCAGATAGCCTTTCTTTCTGTTAACAACTAGAAAACAACTAAAGTGGAAAGTGATGTGCTATCAGTTTCAATCACGCTAATTTTGCTCAAATGTTTTCAGGAAATGAACTTGGGGGCAAATAAAAGAGGAAATGGTCTATGTACAAAGAAAGGCATGTGTAAAAATATAAGTAACAGGTCTTTTTCTTTTTTTCCTTTCCTTCCCTTCCTTTTCCTACCCCCTCCTCCTCCTGCCTCCTCCCTCCCCTCCCCTCCCCTCTCATTTTCTTTCATCTTCCCTTTCTTTCTGGCACAGGAATAAAACTGAAACGATTATCGGTACTCATCAGTTGGAGAATGGCTGGACAAATTATGGTATGGAATGTAATTGGATATTATTGTGTCATTAGAAATGAAGATAGAGATGGTTCCAGAGAAACTTGAGAAGTCTTGTATGAACTGATTCAAAGTGAAGTGAGAATTATATCAACCTTGAAAAACACTTTTGAAAGACAAAAGAACTAATTAATACAATGATCAGCCACTATGGCTAATGAAGAATGTTACTCACAAACAGATAGATGGGTAATGGACAAATATATAGAATTAGACCTGCATTTTTTGACATGAGCAATATCTGTGTTTGCTTTTTGATTGTGTATTTATTGCAAGAGGTTCCCTCCCTCCTTGTTTATTTTTTACTTCAGTGGTAGAGGTGGTGTAGGAAGCAGAAAATAAAAACAATAATTTAAAAAAATTAAAATGTACTTGGACATGCTGTTTTGCCATTTTATTTAAAAAAAATGTTTGCTGAACCCAAATGAAATAAACACATTTTAAAGGATATAAGATTAGAGTCAGGACATCTGGACTGAGTTTGAATTCCAATTTCATTCTTTCTATGAACATTTCTAAAGTACTTATGCTGACTTATGCATTAGGAATATAGACTTAAAATGTAATAATTTCTGCTATTATGGAACAAACATTCAATAGAGGGAAATTATATGTATATACATACATATATACATATATATCATTATATGTGAATTAAAGGAAGCAAATTAAGTGAAAACACAAACAACTAGGGTTAACTGTCGTTTAGAATATCTTATTGTGTGTCATGTAACTTGTCTGAACCTCAATTTCCTCATCTATAAATGGAAATAATTCTTATACTATTAATTTACCTTTTGAGGATATTGTACAGAAAACAGTATATAACCTATTTGAACTCCTTGCTGAATGATAAACAAATTCCCTTGCCATCCCTTTTTCATCTCAGGGATTCTGAACCCTCCTGGAATTAATTCAAATCCTATTCTCCATCCCCCACTGCCTGATTCCTCATTCCCATTCCTCTCTAAAGCTACCTACCCACTGTGCTTTCTGAAATGCCCGATTCATGGGTAACAAACTTGCTTTCATCTTTAATCTTTTTTTCTTTCCCATTCCTTTCATCTTCTGGCTTCCACTAAGACCTGGATGTCTCTTGATGACACTGCCTCTCTGATCTCCCTCTCCAGCACTGGCTATTCTTTCTACTCATTCTCACTCCATATGACCTCTCACTGTTTGAGGTCAGATAATTAAAAATATTCTTTGCTCTCCCTTGTCACTTCCAAGCTCTCCCTCTACCACAATCACTCAGTAACATCTTCTCCTCTGAAGTTCACAAAATCCATAATTACTACTCAATCGAATTCTGGTAGCTTTTGTCTACTAATCTCTAGGACACTTTCCTTTCCTCAATGAATTCAGTACCTGATTCACAGTCTTTCTCTCCTCCCTAACTCTTGCCTTCACACCAAGGAGTTTCTACATGCATATTGCTACTCCCTCAAACATCCTAACCTTTCAGTTCTTCAACTTACTCATTTACCATGATCTAATTATCTATGCCTCCTCAGTTTCAGAGATAGCCACACATCCTTGATCTCACCAACAGCTACAAATGTTCCACTTACAGGTTCATAACCTGAAACTTACTCATCTGAGTATAATCTATTGCCATCATCTCCCCCCCTCTCTCTCTTGCAACCCCAAATCCTGTTCTACATGTTCACTATAACCACCAAATACTTGAGCCTTCAGTTCTTTTCCAGGTCATCATCCTTGTACTGGATACACACCCCTCCTTTCTGCATCTTAATCCACCCTATAATGTCACTTTCTCATTCCCCTTCACCCTATCACTGCTCTTGTCCTTCTAAATTTCAGCTTTGCATTACTCACACCATCTGTTTTACTCCTATACAGAAGCTGCTGAACAAAGATGGACAATAAATCATGAAGCTTTGCTGACTGGACCCACTATAAATTTATGCTACATAATCTCAAATGTTCCTGTAATACAGAAAGAATCTTTTTACAATTCTCTAATTGAGTCAATGTTCCAGTCACTACAAAGGCATTTCTAAACCTATTCACACCTCCTCAAGTCTCCCATCGCTCCTCCTCTGCCTACCCTCTCAGGTGAGAAGTTTTCCTTTTATATCATTGAAAAAATTGAGGCCATTTGCCACTTACCTTCTCTCCTCCTTATCTCACATCACTCAGCTGCCTTCTCCACTATCTCTTCCTTCAACTAAATCTCATAAGAAGAGGTGTCTCTTGTCCTTGCCAAAGCTAACCATTCTGCATGCATGAATAATCTCATTAAATCTCTTCTCCAGCAGAATGACCCTTTTATCATCTAATCTCTAGATTCTCTTCAATCTGCCTCCTTCCTAGCTAGAAACACGCACATGTCTTCCTCATCCTCAAAAAAAACCCTTCACTTGGTCCATTCATTCCTTCTAGCTATCATTCTATATCTTTTTTATTGGCTAAACTCCTTGAGAAGACCATCTACAAAAGGTACTTCGACTTTTTTTCTTTTCTTTCCTTTTAAATTTCTTTATTTTATGTTTAATTAATGGAAGAAAAAAAATTGTTTCCATACCATAATATAATTTTAAATATTGCACATGAAACTGCAAATGTATTATGTACAACTTTCTATTCCTTTTAAATACATAATAAAATTATCATGTACATTTATTTTTCCCTACTCCCCTATTTTAGAGATGGCTACCATTGGACACAAATATGTTTGTGTGTACGTATATATATGTGTGTGTGTGTGTGTATGTATGAATATATGTATGTGTGTAGATATATGCATACATATCTGCATTTCTATATACGTAAAATCATTCCATACATCTATTTATTAGTTCCTTCTTGGATGCAGATAGTGTCTTCCTTCATATATCCTTTGTAGTTAATTTCAGTACTTGTAATAGTCAAAATAACTTATTTTCTCAAAGTTGTTCTTAAAACAACATTGCTGTTATCATATACAACATTCTCTTGGCTCTGCTCATTTTGTCCTTCATTATTTCATGCAAGTCTATCCATGTTTTTTCTAAGATCATCAAGCTCATCATTTCTCAAAGCACAGAAGTATTTCATCACAATCATATACTGTGATTTGTTTAGCCATTCTCCAATGAATGGGCATTCCCAAAAATTCTGATTCTTTTCCACCAAAGAGATAGCTGCTATAAATCTTTTAGAACATATAGATTCTTTACCTTTTTCCCTAATTATCTCTGGAAATGTGCCTAGAAGTGGCATTTCTGGGTCAAAGTTTATAGGTACACTTTTTTTCTTCTCACCAACTTCTTAACTCTCTTAAGTCTGGCATCAGACCTCGTCATTCAATTGAAAATCTTCTCTCCAAAGTTACCATTGGTCTCTTAATTGTGAAATCTAATGGCCTTTCTCAATCCTCAACCTTTTTGACCTCTGAAGACGCTGACATTATCAATCACTTTTTTATTTCCTTAATAGTTTCTTTTCCCTAGGCATGGATCTCCATGGCATAACTCTATCCTGGTTCTTCTCTTATGTACCCCATCACTCTTTCTCAATCTTCTTTGCTGAGTCTTCATCCACGGCACACTTACTGACAGTGGGTATATAAAGCTCTATCCTGAATCTTTTTCCATCTCTCTCTCAAAGCTTATCTCAAAGGAAGGGAAAAGAAGAGAAGGGAAGGAAAATAGGGAAAGGGAAGAAAATACATATTTTTATAGTACCTCCTATGTGCTAGGCACTGTGCCAAGAACCTCGAAAACACTATTTCTTTTTTTTTCATTTTTCAAATGCTTTATTAACTTCTGATTTACATAAATCATTTCTACCATATTTTGAGTTAAAAATTTTCTCCCTGTTTTTCTCCTACCCACCGCCCCAAAATAGCAGTCCCAGAGGATATCCCCTCCTCCAAACTGCTCTCTCCCATATTTTCTCCCATACCCCTTTCGACTTTTCCAGTGGATCTCTATGCCCCAGTGCCTGTATATCTTATTTCCCAATTACATGTAAAATAGTATTAATAATAATAATATATATTTAAATATTTGATTTTAAAACTTTGAATTCCAGATTCATTCCCTTCCTCCCTTGTCACCTACCCTTACTGGGAATGTAAGCAGTTATATAGTTATATAGATTGTACATGTATGGCTAATGCAAAACAATAACATAGTAGATATATTGTAAAAGACTGACTATATTTCCCTCCCTCCTATCCCACTTCCCACTTGTTCTATTCTCTACTTTGATCCTGTCCCTTTTCAAAAGTGGGTGCTCCCAACTTCCCTCCCCCCCAGCCTGCCCTGCCTTCAATCATCCCCCCTCTCATCCCCTTCCTCCCCTACTCTCCTGGAGGGTGAGATATCCTATTTAGTGTGTATTTCATTCCCTCCTCAAGCCAAATTCAATGGGAATAAGGTTGACCCATTCCCTTTTGCCTTCCTATTCTTCCCCTCCATTGTAACCATTTTCCCTTGCCTCTTCTATATGAGATAGTTTACCCCATTCTGTCTCTCCCCATCTCCTTTCATTACATTCCTCTCTCACCTCTTAAATTCACCTTTTAAGTATCATTCCTTTCTGTTAAATGAGTCCTGTGCCCTCTATCTATGTATACCTGTAAACATGCATACACACATTCACATATGTATTCATATGCCCATATACCCTCATATATGACATATATATGTATATATATGTATGTATTTGTATTCCCTCCAACTACTGAGAAAAGTTTCATAAGTTACAATTGTTGTTTTTCCATGTAGGAATGTTAATAGTTCAACTTTGATAAGTTCCTTATGATTCCTTTTCCCTGTTTACCTTCTCATGCTTCTCTTGCTTCTTGTATCTGAATGTCAAATTTTCTATTCAACTCTGGTTTTTTCAGCAAGAATGCTTGAAAGTCCTCTATTCCACTGAATGACCATATTTTCCCCTGAAACATGATACTCAGTTTTGCTGCGTAGTTGACTCTTGGTTTTAAACCCAGCTCCCTTAACCTCCAGAATATCACATTCCAAGCCCTTCGATCCCTCAGTGTAGAAGCTGCCAGATCCTGGGTTTATCCTGATTCTGTTTCCACAATATTCAAATTGTTTCTTCCTGGCTGCTTGTAATATTCTCTCCTTAATCTAGGAATTCCAGAACCTGGCTATAATTTTCCTAGGAGTGTTCTTTTTGAGATCTTTTTCAGGAGGTGATCGGTGGATTCTTTCAATCTCTATTTTGCCCTCTGGTTCTAAAACATCAGGGCAGTTTTCTTTGAGAACTTCCTGGAGGATGATTTCTAGGTTCTTACTTTGATCATGGCTTTCAGGTAGTCCAATAATTTTTAAATGATCTCTCCTGGATCTATTTTCCAGTTCAGTGGTTTTTCCCATGAGATGTTTCACATTGCCTTCTATTCTTTCATTTGTTTGGATCTGTTTAATAGCATCTTGATTTCTCATAAAGTCATTAGCTTCCATTTGCTCCAATCTAATGAAGCAATGATTCTCCTCAGTGAGCTTTTGAGATTCTTTTTCCATCTGGCAAATTAGGCTTTTTAAGGCATTCTTCTCATTGCCTTTTTGAGCCTCTTTTGCCATTTGAGCTAGTCTGTTTTTTAAGGTGTTATTCTCCTCACTCAGGCTGTTGACTCTCATTTCGTATTTTTCTTGCATTGTTCTCATTTCTCTTCCCAATTTTTCTTCCACTTCTCCCATCTGCTTCTTAAGGTCCTCTATGGCTTGTAACCAGCTTGTATTTTCCTTTGAAGCTTTTGGTGCAGGAGTTCTGACTTCACTGTCTTCCTCCTGTTCCATGCTTTGCTCCTTTTTGTTCCCAAAATAGGAGTGTAATGTTGGAATCTTCTGTCTGCTTTGTTTCCTTTGCCTGGTCATGTCGCCCCTCAGTCACTTGACCCCTGGGCTTTTTGCCACGGTAGGACTCTGCCACCACACAGGGAGCTTTTGTCTGAAACGCTGGGGTTTTCTCAGCTGCTGGAGGTATTAATTGGGTTCCCTCTCTGAGGTCTCCACACTCTCAAGCTGGACACATACCCCAGGACCTCCACCGTAGACTGCAATCCAGATCCAAGCAAGTTAAAGCAAGAGCGATTACCCTTCAGACTGGTGCTTGGTCCCCCTATACTCTTCAGGCCAGGAGCTGAAGCCGCCATGTGGCGGCTTCTCATCCTGGGGGCAAAAGCCATGTACTCCCACTTACTGGGTCTCAAAAGTCCAGACTGCACTGACCTCTCACTTTGTCCTTCGCATCTATGTGTTGATAAATCTGGAAATGGCCACAGCTGCTGCTGATCTGGAGTCCCTTGGGCCGGTGGCTGCTCAGGGCTACCCTGGGGCTAAAGCCTCAGCGTGGGGCTGGGCTTGGCTTCTAGAGTACTGTGCTGGCCAATTCCTGCTGGCCTGCCGGGCTGTGTGTTCTACAGCTCCAAAGTTTGTGTAGAGTCCCCTTTCACATCGATTGGGGAAGGTGGAAGCCGGAGACAGGTGGAGGTCCTGTTTCTACTCCACCATCTTGACTCCACCCTCACAAACACTATTTCATTTGATCCTTACAATAACCCTACAAACTAGGTTTTGTTATTATCCTCATTTTACAGTTGAGGAACTAGGCCAATAAAAATTACATGACTTGTCCAAGGTCACACAGCTAGGAATAGTCTATGGCTGAATTTGAACTCAGGTCTTCCTAACTCCAGACCCAAAACTATCCACTGTGGCACCCATTAGCTTCCACAGATTTACAGTCTCTATACAGATGATGCTCAGATTTGCTTATCTAGTGGTAACCTAAGACCTGACCTAGAGTATTCCATAACCACCTGCCTATTAGACATCTCAAAATGGATATCCCATAGCCATCTTAGACTCAACATGTCCAAGACTACACTTTTCCCCAAACTCTCTTCTGAACTTCTCTACTACACTGTCAAGGATACCACCATTCTCCTAATCTCCCATGCTTGAAATGTGTCATCCTCCATTATTCAATTTCTTTCACACCCATATCTAATCTGTTGTCAATTCCTATCAGTTTTACCTTTGCAGAGTCTTTTATATATTTTATATTATATATGTATATGTATATGTTATATATATTCTTCCTTCTACCTTACAGCCCTGGTACAGGCCCTCATCACCTCACTTCCAGACTATTGAAATAACTGCTGATGGATCTCCTCACCACAAATCTTTCCTCACTCCATTGTGTCTTCCACTCAGCTAGTAAAGAGATCTTCCTATTGTGCAGATCTAACCATGTCACCCCTACTCAATAAGCAATAGTTGCTCCTTATCATCTCCAGGATCAAATATAAAATCCTCTTAAGTTTAATGCCCCAAACTATTCATAACTTGGTCCCTCCCTAAATTTCGAGTCTTCTTAGATCTCACTCCCTTCCCCAACCCTCCCCTGCCACATAATCTGCGATCCAATGGTGTTGGTCTCCTTGATGTTCTGTGTATAAGACTCTCCATTCCTGACTTTGTATTTACATTGTCTTCATCTCAGTCTCCGGTTTTTCTTTAGGTCCCAGCGAAAATATGACCTTCTACAAGAAGCGTTTCCTGATTTCCTTTAATGTTAGTGCTTTCTCACTATTCATTATCTCCAATTTCTCTTATATATCTGTTGTTTGTACATGAATGGTTGCATATTATCTCCTCCATTAAACTGTGAGCTCCTTAAATGCAGCAACTGCCTTTTATCTATTTATCTATCTATAATATTATATATATATATGTATGTATGTATCTCTAGTATTTAACACAATACCTGACAAATAGTAGGTGATTGATAGATGCTTGTTGACTGACTTGCCTTAAAGTGTTTTGTCAGGAAGAGATGAGCTCAAACCCTACTTCAGACACTTACTAAACTGTCATATGCCTTCTGATTGCCTTAGTTTCCTCATACGTATAATGAGGACAGTAATTGCACCTACCTTTGAGGGTGGTTGTAAGAATAAAGTAAGAAAATATTTTAAAGCACTTTGCAAATCTCAAAGTGCTATATAAAGGATAGCTACTATAATTATCATTATTATTCATATGTGAGCTATTAATATTCTATTCCATCTCTCATGTGGGAATATGGAAGACAAGTGGGGGGGGGGAGAAAGAGAGACTACTGAGAAAATTGCTTTTATGAGGTTGTCACAAAGAATTCCTACTTACATAATGAAAGGCATTTATGAAAATATAGCTGGTTGCTATTGGTTTGAGTGCAAGTTATGCCCTTTGTTGATCTTCCAACTAATTATTTAATTAGAGAATATACACTTATCTGAATAGTTATTTGATGCAAACATAATTAAGAAGACTAAATCTGCTGTAAAAATGATCATACTGTAAGTGTTCCATGACTTGTAACTGCTAGCTATTCCCATAACTTCTGGCAAAGGTCCAACTAAGAGAACAGGGAAGACCTCAAACAATGTTAGCAGGGACAAAGCTGGGAGTGATGACACATGATCATCACTGTCCATTTTTTTTTTGGTGTATATCATGTTTTATGGCCTCTGGCAATTTATAGCATAATTCAATGCATAAGATTCTCCATGGGAAGACAGACAACTAAGGATGGCAGAAACAGATACTAACATCTCCCAGAAAACCAGACTCTCCAGAGTCTCACTATTTTACCCCAAAGAAGTCTCACCTGGTTCTCCAGTTCTCCCTTCAGAGAGCAGAGTCAGTTTTACAATGAGGGTCATTTCAGGAACCATTTCAGGAATCCAGAAGCCTGGGGCCATTAAGCTTCTGCAGGCTGATTAACTATAGGTATACATACACACACACACACAAGTGTGTGTGTATGTGTATGTGTGTGTGTGTGTGTTCGCAAAGCACTTAATAAATGCTTTTCCCCCCCTATGGGTCATTTTCTGAACCTCTATGTATGTGGTAACACACATAACATATCCTTAAACCAAGTAAACTGTTTTTTGGATGATATGTTCTTTGAGGTTTTCTCTACTATTTCCAAGGATAAATGAGGGATATGTGTTAATAAACCCATTAGGGGTGCATCTTAATCAGTGGAGTTGCCTGCTACTCAGGAAGATGGATCTCTCCATTTCTGCATTTTATCCACCTGTTTCATGGAGCTTAGTTTTGTTTTGTTTTTTGGTAGAGACTAAATACTACACCTGAAGTTCATCATCTATAAAGCAGGATAATAATAATTGCCCCCAGAAAGCTCAGTCTACTAGGGTAATATGACCTCTGAACTAGTTAAAATAAATGACATATGTGAACTTCATATTTCTTCCAGTACTTGGCAAAGTGCTCTCTATAAAGTTCTAAATATTGAACATTGAATACTGAATGAAGTCTCTTTACTGGTAGCTACCTATCCCCCTTGGATATCACAAATCATATTTTTAATATTTCTCCATCACACTGATCATGTCATATTGTATATTAAAGTAATTTACTTAGGTGTCCTATTCTCCCTATTAAACTATGAGCTTGCTGAGGCCAGATACCTATTTTATAGATGATATTGAGCTATAGAGTTTTCAAATCTTAGACTCCTAATCAGACTAAAAGTTTAATAATAGTAACTGTCATGTCTTCCCTAAAAATTTTAAGCATTTCATCACTTAAATCGTACAATAGGGCATAAAACCCTATCTGCACACTATAATAGTTCAAGGTTCTGTGATTTTTTTCAGGATGATAAATACCCTCCTTCTTGCCTCCCTCCACTTAAATTACAGCTGCTTTGTGTCTTAGTTAAAGCTCTTTGAGGGCTGCTGTGGCTGAAAATTCATCACCTTGAAATCAGCCTAGAGGTTTGAACTTGTCTAGGTGATAGAGTGATAGAGTGCACAGAGTATTTGATTTGTTAAATATCAGTTTGAATACTAGCTGTGCAGCTCTGGGTCAAGCCACTTAACTCCTGCCTCAGTTTTCTCATCTGTAAAATGAAATATTAATAATTCCTACTTCATAGAGTGGTATCATCACCATCATCATTTTTATTATTAGGCTTGTCTTTTGGGGGTAAGAGATTCATAGTCTTGCAACTCACCCAGATTCAAAGCTGTTCTACTTTGTTCATATCCATCAGAATGTGTTCTATGTTGGCATAGCCTTAAAAAACTCAGGTCCCCCTTGTACCATAATCAGGCGTCACATTAGTTCTATGTTTTAGCATATTTTGCACGTAGTAAATATTTAACACATTTTGAAATGAAAAGAACTGAAAAGTCAGGTGTGCAGGGATCAGAAATAGATATGCAGGAGACAATAATTCAACAAGGGCCCTTCTGGTGGGCATAGTTAAAGTGATAGGCAGGCCTCTGCATTTTAATTCTATAGAGAGAGGCAAAAACAACAGAGAATGGGTACAAATACATTATTGTCTTTAGGGAGGTATTTTATTGGTGTCCTATCTTCCAGAGGTCATTTATGTCTCTGTTGTTAATCCTTTATTTCTGAAGAGGACCATTGTCTTGACTTGTGTGTGAATGTGATTTAAGTGAGACAGAGTTGCACAAAGTCATCAGCTCACCCTCTCTTCCAAAGTCATTGGAAGTCTAGTGGCAAGACAAAAGTCAAGATGATTGGCTATGGACCATGACACAATGGATGACCCTGGCTTCTTCATTGTATGACCAAGCTCTAAGCTCTCCACAGTGCCTTCCCCAGCCGCTTTAATGGACAATGGAACAAACTGTTCTCATCCATCATTCTGCCAAGGGAAGTCTTCACATACGTTGGGTAAACATCCCCTAATGTACTGATGGGTTTGTGGTCTATTAGTTACCCTTCATCTGCTTTAGTCTGTCTGCTGAGATGGTTTTACCAGGGTGTGAACTCTACACGTGTTAAAGCTTCTTAGAACCATGTGGATGTGTCCAGTCATTCTCAGTTGTGTCCAACTTTTTGTGACCCCATTAGGGCTTTTCTTGCCAAGGATACAGGAATGTTTTGTCATCTTTTCCAGCTCATTTTACAAATAAGGAAACCAAGGCAAACTGAGTTAAGTGACTTGCCCAAGGTCAGTTAGTCAGATCACTCAAATTCAAATGCCAACTCTCTTAGTTCATCTTACACAACCAAAATACTTTTCATTTATTTTGTATATACTGATATAGGTACATAATGACTCCCTCACAGAATGTAAGCTCTTTGAGGTCAGGACCTGCTTCATGTTTGCCTTTGTATCCTAAGAACCCATATTTATGCTTGACACATAGTAGGCACTTAAATGCTTGATCAATTGTTCATGTCACTGACAGACAAGTCACTTCACTTGTCTATCTGTAATAATGAGGAAATTTTACTAGATGATCTCACTTCAAGCCTCTTGGAATACCTTGCAACCTTCAAGGCTTAGCTCAAGTCACATAGTCAATATAAGACCTTTTGTGACACCAAATTACTGTGTGTGTGTGTGTGTGTGTGTGTTTGTTTGTAATTTACTTATGTAGGTATACTTCCCCCAATCATCCAGAATGTAAATTGCTTAGGGTCATGGACTGTTTTCATTTTTGTCCTTGTATCTTTAGTGCCTGACATAGTACTTGGAACAGTGTGTGTGTGTGTGTGTGTGTGTGTGTGTGTGTGTGTGTAAAATACGTTTTTTTAATTGAATCTCTAAGACCCAAAATTGTTCTAAAGCCTATGAAACTTCTTATTTCCAATCTTAATGCAACACCAATAGGCCAATGCTCTCCCAAAATCCTTTGTTTTGATTTCTTAATGTTGGCATTTTATCTTATTCTGAGTTTATTTTGCATGAGAACTCTCAGGGAATTTCAGACCTGGAAGGACCCCAGATCACTTCCAGACTAAACCCACCCTAAAGAGGACTTTCCCCACATCCCAAATAAATCGTCATTCACTCTCTACTTGAAGACATCAATTATAGAAAGTCCATTACCTCCTATCTGAAGGTTGTTTTTTAGTTCTATTTTACTTTAGTACATTTCTAACTTTTAGGAAAATTTTCTTATATAGAGTTTAAAGTTGCATCTCTGCAACTTCTGCTCACTGTTCCTGGTTCTGTGGCCAAGTAGAAATTTAATTCTTTTACCCTAAGATAATCCTTCAACTCTTTAAAGAAAAGTAATCAAATTCTTTGACCCTTTAAGTATTACCTCTAAAGCAGGGGTTCTTAATCTGGGTTTCTAGAATTAATTGGTTTTCTTTGTTGTCCTATGTATTTTATTTTATGGATTTAAAGCTATCACCTAGAGAAGGGGTCTGTAGGTTTCACCAGACTAACAAAAGGGTCCATTGCACAAAAAGGTGAAGATCCCCTGCTCTAAGAATCCTTGAACTAAGAACTCCTTATATAACCTAACTATCCCTAGTTCTTTCAATGGACCATAATATGGCAATGGTTTGGAGTACTATTGGCATGCTGATCATCTCCCCACTTGCCATTTTCCTTCCTAAAAAGTGACCCTCAGGGGTGGCTAGGTGGCACAGTGAATAGAGCACCAGCCCTGGGGTCAGGAGGACCTGAGTTCAAATCCGGCCTCAGGCACAACACAAAAACTAGCCATGTGACCCTTGGGCAAGTCGTTTAACCCCAATTACCCTCCAAAAAGAAAAAAAAGTGACCCTCAGCTATAAAACTGTGCATAGCCTTTGGTCTGGCAATACCCTTCCTAGGTCTGTATCCTAAAGATGTTAAAAAGGGAAAAAGAGCTATTGGTACAAAAATATTTGTAGCAGTTCCTTTTGTGGTGGCTAAGAATTGGAAATCGAAGGAATGTCTATCAAATATGATTGTAACAGAATATTATTGTGCTATAAGAAATGACAAGTAGAGCAATTTCAGAAAATCTTAGAAATGAATCAATGTAAAGTGAAACAAACAGAAACGGGAGAACATTGTATACAGTAACAGCGATATTGTTTAATGAAGAATTGTGAATGAGTTAATCATTCTCAGTAATCTAAGATAATCCCAAAGGACTAATGATGAAGCATACTATCCACTCGCAGAGAAATAACTGCTATTGTTTTAATACAGACTGAAGCATGCTATATTTCACTTTCTTTCATTCTTTTTTTCTTTTATTTGAATCTTCTTGTACAAAATGATTAATATGGAAATGGTTTGTATGATTGCACATGTATAACTGACATCTGATTGCTTACTGTGGCAGGGAAGGGAAAGGAAAGAGAGGGAAGGATAGAATTTGGAACTCAAAACATTTTTTTAAAAATTTCAACATGTATTTGGGGAGAAGCAAAATATATTGAAAAAAAGTGGCCGTTGGTATCATATAGAGTACTCCAAATGAGGCATGAGAGTGGTAGAAGTAGAAGGACCCAACAGGACTGTCATCTCACTCATTCTGGACACAACTTTTCTTAAAGTCTTACTGAGCTTGGTATCCACTGGAATTATTTTCACATGAACTACAGTCAAGTCATAAGTCTCTTATCCTGCATTTCAGCAGGCAGAGTTTTAAAGCCAAGCATGGGGACTTAGGATATTTGATTTAGATAGGATCAGTTGTTGTAGTCTAACAATAAACACTTCTTCGGACACCAATTCTGTCATCTAACATGTTAGATACACAGCACTGTATCATATGAGTCTTAATCCAAGTCACTTATAAAAAGCTGAAAAGAACAGGACTAAACATAGAGTTTGGGACCATCTCAGTAGATAGCTCTAAAGGTTGATGCCATTAAAAACTATTATTTGGAAATAGGCATTCAACTAGATAATTCCACTTAACTTCACCATTACCTCATATCTTTTCCATCTTGTCTATTAGATTATTGTAAAATAAATCTGGGTATCTAGGGAGAGATGTGGATAGAGTGCTGGGCCTGGAGTCAAGAAGACTCGTCTACCTGAGTTCAAATCTGGCCTCAGACAATTACTGTGACCCTGGACAAGTCATTAACCCTGTTTGCCTCAGTTTCCTCACCTGTCAAATGAGCTGGAGAAGGAAATGGCAAACCACTCCAGTATCTTTGCCAAGAAAACCCCAAATGGGGTCATGAAGAGTCAGACAAAATCGAAAAAAACTAAATAGCAGCAGCAAGAGAAATGCAGGTATCCTATAACTTTGGTATTCTTCTTATCTAATGGCTTATCAACCTAATGGTACTCTTATCTGTTCCTCCAGGAATTACTCCCAGTCATACTTTGGAATAACACTGTAAGATGGAAAGAACATATACTGGGAGTCAGAAAAGCTAGGTTATAGCCTTAGTTCTGACACTAACAATATATGACAATAATTTTTTTTAAATGTCCCCTTTCTAGGCCCAGTTTCTGCATCTGCACATCTGTAAACTGATGGGTCTGTACTAGATAATTTACCAAGTTCCTTCTGGCTCTAAGATGAGAGAAACTATGTTCTGACATTCTATATTCTATGTATAACACAAATTAAAAATAAACTAATTCAAATTAGGCTACATTTAAGAGAGGTTCAGCTTTCAGAGTAAGGGTTGTGATAGGATAACTATCCTCCATGTCAGTGAGATCCACATATAGAGTATTTGTTTAGTTCTAGGACTAATATTTTAGGAAAGGCACTGGCAAGCACATCCAGAAGAGACACACAAGGATTACAAGAGGGTTTGAAGACTGTGGCCTCAAAGGCTTAGTTGAAGGAACTGGAGATGTTTGACCTGGAAATGTCTTCAAATATCTGAAGAGTTTGTCACTATGGGAAAGGGATTACATTTGTGTGCTTGTTTTATTGAGTCCAAGAGGGAAGAACAAGGAACAGCTGGGAGAATTTGGGTTAGACGAGGAACAATGAAAGGAACAATACTTCTATTAACGTAGTTTAGAAATAATGGGTGTAAGCACCCAAGAAACACATTTCAGCTCAGTAATGCAAGGGGAAGAATGTACTTCCTAAATTATTAGAATGGGCTGTCTTGAGAGACAGTGGGCATTCTTCAAGTACAATATTGATATCATTACATCAAAGATATTAAACACTAGATTTCTTGACAGGTTATAGGTTAAGCTAGATGGTTTTTGAGATCCAAGTCATCTCCTGAGACCATGATTCTGTGCAGGTTCCTTCTAGCTCTAAGGTTCTACCTTCTAGTACTCTTTTTTTCCACTCCTTTCCAGTCTCAACATTCTATGATATCATATTTTTCCCTTTGACATAGTAATGTCTCAACCAAAACAAAAGTAAGAAGTTTTGAATAATTAATTTTTAAGCAACAAAACAATTCATTATCACATAGTGCAGTAATCAGTTGGGCTTGTGGCCATTACCAGTTAAGACTGTATTACAGAATTCTGAAGGATTATGCTCAGAGACCTCCATCCTTGGTTATAACTTTGAGCACAGAGAGAGGATATAGATGGTACACCAATTAATCCATTCAGATCTTCCCTCTTCATCCCCTACTCAATCTTGATATGGACACCCCTTTTGTTGGCTCACCTGTTTCCTGATCACAGAGCTGCTCACAGGCATCAGTGGTCCTCTGCCCACATAAGTCTCTTATCCAGGGAGATGTGGCATTAATCTGGTAATAAAGGGAAAGCTTGGCTGGGTTTAACCAGTCGGAGATGTCCAGGTAGCTTCCCTCACTCACCACAAAGCTGCTACCTGTGAGTAGACAGAAAGATACTTTAATTTTTCCAGTAGAGTAACAGATACATTAGAAAGAAACCTACAGTGTCATGTTTAGGACAGAAAAAATATACATGAAGACTATACTCCTTACAGAATTACTCATTTCTAGGACAATTAATCTATTTTATGCAGAGGTTGACATGCCCATTTATCCATAATATGTATGGGCCCCTGCAATATAGTAGAAGGGCCTTGTGTAAGTCGCTCCAACTCTTTAGCATTCACCTTTGTTATCTGTAAAGGGACAGGATTGAGCCAAATATTTCTAAGTATTATGAATTTATGATTAAGACACATACTCTTGGAATTACGAAAAAAAGTGGAGTTCAAATTTCTATTCTACTATTTATTAGCCATACGGTTTTGGACAAATCAACTAACCTCTCAGAGCCTCAATTTCCACATCTATGATATGGGGATAATGGTATTTATAGTGTCTATATCATAAAGCCACTATGAAGACAAAATGAAATAATATATTTAATGCACCAAAATGCCTAGCACACAGTAGGTCCTTAATAAATGCTTATTTACTTACTAACTTTGAAACCATAAGGTATATAAATGTAAACTATTTTTTATTATAAAACAACAAACACTTGAGGCAGTTTGCAGATTAAAGTATAATGCAAACTAAGGTATTTAGAGAGAATTATGAACAGGGAATATTTATAATGCTGATGCTTTTAATCTTTTTTATATCATGGATCCCTTTGGCAGTCTGGTGAAGCCTATGGATCCCTTCTCAAAATAATCACTTGTTGCCTACACTCATAACTGAAGGAAATGCTAGCTTTCTTTTCGAGGTTAGTGAAAATAAAGATGTAATTTTTCTTCCCATCTAAGTCTATGGATTCCCCTGAAATATCTCCATGAATGCCTCAGTAGTCCATCGATCACAGTTTAAGAACTGTTAATCTAAAGGAAAGAGAAGAAGTGATGTTTCCAGGCATTCAAGGTCAACCAATTAACTACTCCAGTTCAGCACTGAAGATGTTTCTAAGTTTCCTGGCATCCAAGGTAAAAAGGTAAACCCATTTTCTTATAGTTTTCATTTTCTGACCAGAGAAATGCATTTAGTAACTGTTCGATAAATGTTCTTTACATAAATGAATAAATGGCAAGGACTCAATGATAGGCTATGGGATCACCTTGGGAATTAAATCCTATCTCATAAAAGAATGAGATTCATCTTTCCCTATGCTTCAAAATCCCCCATTTTTCCCTTGGACCCTCCTTTCATCTGTTTGGCTCTGTACCAAATGTGTCTTTCTGTTGTCTCCTCACACCTCTCTCTCCAGAGAGCAGTGATTCTGAGATGAATCCATGCCCAAATCTCTGCTTTAAAACTGTGATGTTTCTTTATTTTTAAAATGTATTTTTCTCTCCCGCTGGCTTGTGGGAATATGCATCATCTAATTAGCCAAATAGATTTTCAGTTCAGCCCAATCATTTCCTTATCTAACATCTGAAGCCCAGCATTGCTCAGGGGACTGCACAGACGCTGAGGTCCTCATTAACTCTGATCTTCAATTACATTGATTATAAGACTGCTTCTGTAATTGTGCGGCATACATCAAGGGCGAGCGGAGGAACCTTTGCCATTCTTTGGTGCTTTCTATGAAGCCAAAGGCACATAGACCACCAGAGAAACTGAGAAGTACAGATGGAAGCTAAAAATACCAAGGCAGAAGGTCTCACAGACTAAATTCCCTAGAGAACCAGATAACCATAAGTACTTCTTTATCATGTCCATGTCAGGTAAAGGGAGATTTCTAAAGAAAGCTTTTGGTTTCAGAAATGAGTTGAAACTGTGAAGGAGAATATTGCACAGTATAGTTATTTTCATAAATGAAGCTAAGACACTCTTGTCAAGTCTAATTCTTGTACTTCTTCATGAGGTAAAGGAATGATAAACGGAATTCTTCCCATCCTACTATTAATTATTTAGCCCCCATGTATCAGAGGTTGGAGGCTGAAATCTAGGATAAAAATGGTTCTGCATCATGTCATTAAGAGATCAAAAGCCATCTTAGCTCCCCCCACACACCCTCACATGAAATAGCCAAAATAATGAGACATTCCAGAACAAAAGGATCCTGGTGGAACCCCAATTCGATTCAATTAACATTTATTGATAACTTATTACATGCAAGTATCTCTGCTAAGTGTAAGAGAAACCAAAATCATTCCCCACCCTCAAAACACTTGTTTTTATTGCTAAACCAATAGTCAAATAAAAAGAAATAATCAAAGAATGTTAGAGCAAGAGGGGACTTTAGAAATAATCTAGTCAAATATGAAAGGATACAGAGTGAAGAGAAAAGAGTCAGGGGAACAATTTATATAATAACAACATTGTAAATAGAGAGGCTTTGAAAGACTTAAGAACTCTGATTAATATGTGATCAAGTATGATTCCAGAAAATTGAGGAGGAAGCATACTACTCTGCTCCTGATGGAGAGGGTATAGGCACAGTATGCAGAAGAAGACACACATTTGGACATGATTAATGTGGGACTTTGTTTCACATGACTATGCACCTTAGTTACAAAGGTTTGGCTTTTCTTTTTCTCCTCCCAAAAAGGGAGTGGAAGGAAGGGAAGGGGAGAGTATAAATGCTTCATAGGTTGGGGGGGTGGGAGCTAAAAAGGAGAAATCACCCAGTCCGATTCTTTGCTTTTAAAGAGATTACTTTAACTTGCCAATTATCACAAAATAGTGAGTAAGAGTCATATCTAGGCAGATCCAGTGTCTAATCTAGTGTCATCAGTCTATGACCAAGCCACAGTGCCAACAATGTTACTGTGATAACTTAGATGAATCTCTGACCTCATTCAAGCGGGTACCTGCTTCTATAATTGTAGATCATAGTCCATTCATTCCTTCTCAGACTGCATGGATCAGGTCCATATCCTCCTGTAAATACTCCACAAAGGATCTATTCAACCATTGGAGATCTTGCCTTAGGTATTTTAAAATATTAATGATATTGGCATAATACTAGGCTTTGTCCAAAAGAAGAACCTGCCTTTATGTTTTGCTAGTCACGCATGTCCTTAATGGTGACTTTTGCACAAATTAGTGAGTACAAGCCATCCTTAATTTTGTGCTTCAGGCTACTACATCCATTCATTGACCTTTAGATCACTTGCAATTTTTAATTTTCCAGAAATCATGGTACCCCTCAATTCATAGCCATGTAACATCACAAGGAGATTCTTGGTAGCAAAAAGATGGTCTTTTCTTCTATCAATTGGGGAAGTAGCTAAACAAAATGTAGTGCATGAAGACAGTGAAATATTACTGGACTAAAATAAATGACAAATATGATTAAAGCAGAGAAATATGGAAAGATTTACATGAATTGATGGAAAGCGACATAAGCAGAAAGAGACAGATACAATGAAATTATAGCAATGTAAATGGAAGGAAATAAAACTACAAGACAATTGAAATTGAATATTTAAAAATTACAAAAACAAGTTTGACCCTAAAGCAAAGATATAAGGAGACACGTTTGCCCCAATCTCTACTTTTGCAGAGGTTTTGGGGTCCGCAAATATGGAAAATTGTATATATATTCAAATTTCTGATGTATTCATAGGCTTGTGGATTGCCTTTTTCCCTTCCTCTTTTTTTTCTTTTAAAAATGCTCCCTGTCATATGTACGGCTCTCTGGGAGGTGGCAGGAGGAGGACTGGAGAAGATATTTAGGTGATATAAAAACCAAAGATAGCGATAATTTTTTAAATGGACTTTTAAGTCATGAAATAGCTTGTGATTCTTGAAAACATTTCACAGTTATGCAACCAAGTTTGTTTGCTTCCTCTTATTTCATTTTGGCCCCAGACCACTGTCTATATACAGTGCTCACTGGAGATTATAGCTTTGTTTATATCTATCTATACCTCTATCTTAGTTTTCACCCATTGTCCCTGGTTCTGCCTTCTGGGGCCAAGGAGAATAAGTTAAATCAATCCTCCCTCCAAAAAAGGAGCCTTTCAAGTACTTTAAGACAACTATCAGGTGTCTCAACTCTTATCTTCTACATGTTAAATATTCCCAGTTTCTCATATGGTATGACTCAAGGCCGTTTGCCTTTCTGGTTGCCTTCCTTCTTGATACTCTAGCTTTTCAATATCCTTTTTAAGGAATAGTGCCCTGAATTGAATAGCTCATTCCAGATGTGGTCAACAAGGGCAGAGTACAATGGGACTATCACCTTCCTGTTACTGGAAGCTATGCCCCACATTATGGATGCTAAGATTTTATGAACTTTTCTGGTTACCACATCACATTGCTAACTCCTATTTTGTTGCAGTCTACTAAAATTACCAGAATTTTTTTAGACCAAATGCTTTATATCCATGTCTCCCCCATCTTACAATTATGAATGATATTTTAAATGATTATTATAATCTTATATTTATCCCTATTGAATCTCATCTTGGTAGATTTAACCTAATGCTCTAGTCCAGGGATGGGGAACCTGTGACGTCAAGGTCACATGTGGCCTTCTAGGACTTGAGGTACAGCCTTTTGACTGAATCTAAGATTTAGATAATAAATCATTGATCAAAAGCATTTGTTCCATGAAGTTTGGATTCAGAGGGCTGCACCTGAGGACCTAGAGAGCCACATGTGGCCTTAATGCCACAGATTCTCCACCTCTGCAATCTGTTAAGATCCTTTAAGATCCTGATGTGATTATACAGTGTATTAATCATGCCTTTTGATTTTGGGTCATCTGTGAATTTGGTGACCATACCTTCTATACTTTTATGCAAGTCTTTAATAAAAATGTTAATTAACACAGGGTCCAGGACAGATTTCTTGTGTTCTCCCCTAGAGACCTCCTGCCACACTGACATCAAACCTTTAATATCTATTCTTTGACTATCCAACCAATTCTGAATGTATCGGATTGTATATTCATCAAATATCACCTCAACACAAAGAATAGGAAATTTTATCAAAAGCTCTGCTAAAATCCAGGTAATATATATCTATAGCACTAATTTATTTTATAATTTTATTAATTCTTTCAGAAGGCAGTTTAGATAGCTCAACAGATAGAGTACTAAGCCTAGATTAAGCAAGACCCGAGTTTGAATCCGGCCTCAGATAGTAGCTGTGAGACCCTAGGCGAATCACTTAGCCCTGCTTGCCTCAGATTCCTCATCTGTAAAATGAGATAGATAGGGAAATGGCAAACTACTCCATCATCTTTGTCAAGAAAACCCCAAACGGGGTCATGAAGAATCAGACACAACTGAAATGACTGAACAACAACAAAAATTCTTTCACAAAAGGAAATGTGGTTTGTCTGGCATGATCTACTGATAAATATGAATCCAACATCTCTTTAATCACATGTACAATGATTTTCCTAAGAACCAAAATCAAGGTAACTAATCTACAGTTTGCAGACTCAGTTCTTTTCCCTCTTTTAAAAATCAGGATATTTGGGGTAGCTAGGTGGCACAGTGAATAGAGCACCAGCCCTGGAGTAAGGAGAACCTGAGTTCAAATCTGCCCTCAGCCACTTAACACTTACTAGCTGTGTGACCTTGGGCAAGTCACTTAACCCCAATTGCCCTGCCATCCAAAAAGAAAAAAAAAACTACCCCAAACAAACCAGGATATTGGTCTCTTTCTTGTTTTCCAGGATCTTTCAACTCTCACTGACAGTGACTCATCAATCATGCCTGCCAATTATTTCAATGCCCAAGAAGGGAGATCATCTGGGCTGGGTGATTTGAGTTCATCAAGGACAGCTGGGTGCCCACTTAGTACTTCTTTATCTTGAGAATCATTTCCCTTATATTTATTTTTGTTCTGCCATTTCTAGTATAAAGGATAATTTCTTTTGCAAAGAAACAAGAAAAATCTGAACAGTTCTCTGCCTTCTCTGTTTCCATATTTTCATCAAAGATGCCCTTAATGTATGTGTAGACAATCATCAAAGATTTTCTATAGGTGGAAAGGTCAGCACATGGTTCAGTAGTTGTGGCTAAGTATCTTTTTGAATTTGAGGGAGAAGGCAAAAGCAAATGTCCATGGCCTTTTGTATTGTTTTAGAATTTTGTCTCCTGTGATATATTTTGAAAATAGTTTCCTGAGTACTCCTCTAAAATTATCACATCAAACACAGGTGTCTTATATTTGTCTTTTCTCTGTGCCAGATACACTTTTTGAATTCTTTTTCATTCCATCTCTTCCTAAAGCTCATGGAGAACTAAGGTGTGAGAGCTGAAATGTGGTTCCCATAGTAATCAAAGATAAGAATTGGTTGTGAAATGCTGGCAAAATTTTTTCTATTTTCCTTTATTTGCTGTGTTCCTTTAAATGTCATATATAAATGCTCCAAGGATAACATCATTTACTTGAGTTTTATGTGAAGTTTCTATAGATTTCTTTTTTAGTTTATTTCATCTATCTATCTATCTATCTATCTATCTATCTATCTATCTATCTATCCATCCATCCATCCATCCATCCATCCATCCATCCATCCATCCATCCATCCATCCATCCATCCATCCATCCATCCATCCATCCATCCATCTATGTGTTACTACTGTAGTAGTATCAGTAATCTTCTCCCATTGTCTTCTGTAATGTTTAAGAACTTCTACTCCAAATAGGCATTGATCGTGGCTTCCATCTCCCTAAAGTTTTCAAGGAGATAAAATATCTGCCAGCTAGACTTTTTGGTTCCCTTCTTATGGCAACTGTTTAAATTCTTTGATTAAATTTTCTGAAAAATAGTGCCAGAGGGAGTTAATTTCTTTATTTTTATCCATTTTTTTCTTTCAGTCAACAGCTTGTTTAATTATACCTGGTAAGAGTTGTTGTAATTGAATATAACATCTCATCATTAGTCTAACTTATCATTTAGTATTGATTCTTATCTTTGTTATCATTGATCCATGATCTGACTATACACAGAGAATTGATTGTCAAATGACTCCTCTGTTTGTAAACATTCATTTCTTGTTTATTGATATAGTCAGCTTCCTGTGTGTGTGTGTGTGAAAGAGAGAGAGATTTTGTTTAGTGCTTAACTCACCTAGCACTTTGAAGAATGTATTTACTCTAAATCACGTTTTCCAAAACATTTTCACCACCTTCCATACAGTGCTGTCACCAAGAACCCATCAATTAACATTCATCCATTAAGTACTTACTATGTACTAAGCACTATGCTACTGATCTTATTTAAGTAATCTTGCCAAATTATTGATAGAATTTTTTCACTTCTTCATTCTCTACATCAAATACTGGTACAGATTCTGCAGTTATGTTCATAGTAATCATTTCAAAAAGTGAGATGACCAAGTGTTCTATGAATGAGGGTTTCTTGTCCTTGGGCACATAACTAAATAAAAGCCCCTCTTGAGGCGGCCAGGTAGCACAGCGAGTAAGAGCACCAGCTCCAGTGTTGAGAAGACCTGGAGATCGAATCCCGGGGCTCAGACACTTAGCACCCACCCAGAAACACCTGGCCGTGTAACCTTGAGCAAGTTACTTAACCCCAATTGCTTAAAAAAAATAAATAAAAGCCCCTCTTTTGGAGTTGATAAGCACTCACTCCTGTAATTCCTGCCACTTGGTAGGCTATGGTTGATGGCTTATTTGAGCCAAGAAGTTCTGAGATGCAGTAGGCTAGGCCAATTGACTGTCTAAACTAAGTTTGGCACCAATATTATGAGCTCCCAGAGGTTAAGTCCTACTAGGCTGCCTAAAGAGGACAAATCAGCTCAGGTAGGAAAACAGAGATCAAAATTCCCATTCCAATCGGTAATTAATTTGGTCCATAAATGCCCTCTGTACTGACATTTTAGGTGAGATATGAAAAACCAGACTAGAACAAATAAACAAAGGCCACACCACTTCTGTTACTCTTATTTTTACAGTGCTTTAGGCAGATAGCTTTTCTTACAACTTTTGAGGAAGGTAGTTCAAATGTCCCAATTTTATGAATGAATAAATTGTGGCTAGAAGCCTAGAATCATAGAAACAGTAAGTATAATTACTGGAAATCTAAACATTCTTCTAACTCCAATCTTACTATTCTTATTAATCACTGTGTTGCCTTTCTAGAACACAGAGCCTCCTGAGATCAAGCTCAAATGATTAGAATGTGGTGAACTATGAAACATCATAGAGTTATACTGTCCTGCAGTAAGAATTTATCCATACAGTTTTAAAGTCTCAAAATCTCAGAGTTGGAAAGAACTTCAGAGAGCCAGTATTTAAAAATTATCTTCTAAATACCCCTGACAAGTAGGCATTCATCTTCATTCAAAGTTCTTGCTAATGAGAAGCAATCCATTAGCTTCTGAGGCAGCCTCTTCTACTTTGGGACACATTTCTTATATGGGAATTTTATTATATATTTAAAATGAATAGCAAGTTATACATAATTGATTTGCAGTTTCATGTGCAATCATCTTTTTATTTTATTATATTATTAAAATATTTGTTTTATTCCATAAATTAAAATAAAATTTTTAAAAATTAAGTAATAAGGAAATCCCTCTTTTATAAGGTGAGATCTGCTTCCCAGAGTCTACCCATTACTTCTCCTCTGGAGCCACACAGAAAAAAAAGAAATATATGCATACATACATATATGCATATACAAACATATATTCAAATATTTGAATATGTTTATGAACTTCTTTCAAGTCCTCTCTTTTTTCTGGCTAAACATTTTGTGTTCCTTGAATGAATTTTTCTCACCAAACTACCTATCTTCTTATAGACCTGTTGAAACTTATGACTATCTCTCCTAAACTTCGGTGCCAAATATTTAATGTAATTCTCCATATGGAATCTCACCAACACAGAAGACAGTGGGATGATCACCTTTCTTGCTCCATAAACTGTGGTTATCTATATAGAAGGGAATTCCTACAATCTTAGACATAAAGATAGCTAGCATTTACATGACACTTTAAAGTTTGAAAAACACTTTACAAAATATTATCTCATTTTATTCTTGCAACAACCTACCACCTAATAGCTAGATGCTACTATAACCCAAATATATAGTTTGGGGCACTGAGGAAGGAAGAGGTTAAATGACTAGCTCAGGGTCACATAGTGTAGTAAGTGTCTGAGGCCATATTTAAACTCAGTCTTCCAGCACACTATCAATTGTACCATAAAAGAGTTATTGTTGTATATTCTGCCCTAGTCAAATAACATGTAGAGTAGGTGTTGTGTTCAATTCTAGAAATCAGAAGCACATCGATAAACTGAAGAACTTTTGGGGAGAGTATCCAAATGAAGAAGAATTTCAAGTCCGTGCCATGTGAGGATGAGTTGAGGGAATTAGGGATGTTAACGCTGGAAAAGAGAGTATTGGGTACTGGTGGGGTGGTCATGAAGGCTGATATAAAAGCATCTGAAGGGCTATGATCTTGGAAGATAATTAAACTTTTCCTATTTGGTCACAGATGACAAAATGAGTAAGAGCAATTAGAAACTAGAAAAAAAGAAAAGAAAATATAGGCTTGACATGAGGGGGTAGGTGGGAATAAGAAATTACCTAAAAATTAGATCTATCCCAAAGTTTATGGTATTGCCTTGGAAGATAATAGCATCTTCCTCACTCAAGGACTTCAAACAGAGGCTTTACAACTTCTACTGCTGAGAATTTTGTAATAGTGATTCTTTATGGGATAGAGATTGGCTTATATGTCCACTGACATCTCTCTAGATATTGAACTTTTATGATTCTATGATTCTGTGTCATAACACATCTTGATGCCTTCTGTAGACAGAAAACCTTTGGGTGAATGGACCATTAGACCAACCTCAGATAGCATTTCTCATGTTCTGATGATGGGAAGGAGGTATTTCCCACATCACAGAACAGACGTCTCAAAGCATCGACCCTGAGGCTTCCTAAACCTACAAAACCTGAAATCCCTTCAGGCAATTGTTTGGTTTGCAATTCTCTCCTTTCCCTCACCTCAAATTGAGATCAAAGTTTGACTGGCTGAGCCTGCCACAGAAGTTCATGAGCCTCACATATCCCAGGGTCTTACCTTCAAAGTTAAGGGATACTATTTGAGTCTAGACAAAAAAGGCTTGAAGTTTTGATATTTCTATTTTTTCCTTCTAGGATAAAGCAGTTTGGCAATGAATGAGGTAACAGGGGGGAAGAACAAAGAAAGAAAATCTAGCTCATAGTTCCTTGTATTTTTTTCCTGAGAAAGATTAAAAGTAACATTTTTAAAATAGTTAACTTTATAATTTATGTATATAATATATTATACACACACGCATGATGGAATCCTAATAAAGCTGCTCCCAGCCCCAATATTCTAACTCCATTACAGGCCCCACTGTACCTACCTAGTTCTCCCACCAATGTCCTAACTTCTTCATATATGCTTCACTGCTCACTGGAACAACAGGTGTGTCCCTGAACTCTTAGTTCCCACAGAAATGGCAGGTGTGTCCATGTGATGGGAACCCAGCTATTGCCTCTACCTGATCACTGCTCCCAGACCCATTCCCACAGAAACAGGTGTGTTCTTGTATTCAATCATAATCACACCATCCATCTAGTTCAAGACAGGACCACAATGCCTATCTATCTTAACCAGACAGGATGACAATAGCTAGCCAGTTGGAGGGCAGAATGACCAGAATGTTTAACCATCGAATCCATGGATGGGACCATTCCTCCATTACCTAATCGCTTAATAAACTCCTCCTACATTTTTAATATTAATATTATTCCTCTAGTCTATGTAAATTTTGATTATACAATTGCATGATTGTCCTATAAAAATCCATTTTTCCTTCTCTAAAGTTGCTGGTTCCTCTTGGAACTTAGCCTGCTTCATGAGTGGCGTCAATCTCAATAAATGCCTATGCTTGGATTAGAGGTGGTCTGACTGAATTCTTTGAGATGGTTCCACTACAGCACATCATGAAACCTCAACAGTTTTTGGCATCCCTGTGTTTAAACCACAACACATATACTTATGTGTGTATACACACACACACACACACACACACACATATATATCTTTCTCTTTGTGATGTTTTATCTAGATAAGAATCCAGTGTTAAATTTAATTTTAATCCAAGATTACAGTTACTTGAATGTTACTGGCAAATGAAATCCCAAATTCACTTGAACTGGCCTCCAGCATCTGGAACCCCTGTTCTCCACCTTCTCTCCTCTTAACATACATTAAAAGTGTGCAGTCAGTCTAGGCAAAAATACAAAGTACACAACGGTATTATATGAGGTACCAAGGATTCAAAGATAAAAAATTAGTCCTTGTCCTCAGTAAGCTTATATTCTACTGTGGGAGAGAGCAAATACACATGTCAAAATACACAATTTGTGGACCTATGATTTCATCAGTGTAAGAAGTCTCTGTGAGAAACTTCCTTTAACATCATCATCCTTTTTTGCAATTTAAAGTCTTAGACTAGGGGCTCTTTTTTTTTTTTGCTTTTGTGGATGGGGGAAGGTAGGGCAATTTGGTTTAAGTGACTTGCCCAAGGTCACACAGCTAGTTTTTTGCGTTGTGTCTGAGGCTGGATTTGAACTCAGGTCCTCCTGACTCCAGGGTTGGTGCTATATTTACTGCACCACCTAGCTGCCCCAGACTAGGGGTTCTTAAACCTACTTTGTGTTATGCATCCCTTTGCAATTAGAGGCTAGTGAAAATAAAAGTGTAATTTTTCTCATTCAAGTTCAGACCCCCCCCACCCCCAAAATCTATCTCATAGCTCCCTTGTGATTCTATGGATACCAGGTTAAACAAGCTTATCTTAGAGAGTTTGCCAGGGACAACAGAGGAAAACTAACTTGAATCAAGGATTTCCTAAATCCAAGACCAACTCTTTATACACTATGGATTATTACTTCTCCAGGTATTATATATACACATCTATGTGTGTATATGTGTGTGTATACTAGATAGATTAGATAGATAGATAGATAGATAGATAGCAAGGGGTCACTCTACTTAGCTCTCATATTTCACATCTGAGAAATTTTTTGAAAAGTCATTCCTGTTGTTTACTAGTTCTAAAAGGAGAATGTTTCAGCCTTGACATCAGCCTCCTGCCTTTTCACTTGTGCTGTGATTCTGAGGACTATAGACTTCCAATAGTTGCCTTAGCAGTTGTTGGCAGTGTCTTTATTGGGAGTCAAGGATAGAATGTATGAGATGAAGAAAGTCCTATCAAGGCTGTACAAAGGAACCTAGCAGAAAGAACTATATAATACCCCAAGGGAATATATAGAAGATTTTAAGAAAAAGATTTCTAGGAACTGAATTATTTCCCCTGCCTCGTGTACACTGAGCTTGAGCCTACTTTTCCTTGGATTATGTGCATACATGTAGGAGAATGTGTGTCACAGATTTGGGTGGCTTCTTTTGTCTAAAAGGTGCTATCCTAGTAAATTATCCATTTCTAAAAGCTAGTTAAGTCTTGTTGACAAATTCTTATCAATTGATAATTATGATGGGGGAAAGATAATCACAGTGGTGGGAGAGTATCAGTTATGAAATTAGAGAAATTATGTCTGTTCATCCCCTCATTTATAGTCCTAGACTATGAGGGGACCATTATCTCTGCTCCTGTGATCTGATTTGCTGATACAAGTGGCAGTATAGAAAGTAACTTCAGAGCATGTGCTATATATTAACAAGAAATACAAAGAGAATGGTTTGGCCATGAAGAACTAACAGCTGGGGTTATCAGGAAATGCCACATAGAGTAGATGGTACCTGAAGTAAGCTTTGAAAAAAATGCAGGTATTCTACAAGGCAAAAATGAGGCAGGAGTATCCTTTGAGAATGGAAGATAGCCTGTTCGAAGTCATAAAGATGGGACATGGAATGATATGAGTATAGAACTATAGGAAAGCCAGATTGACTGATCTACAAAATGTAGGAGTGCTGTCCCATAGTTAACCTTTAGAGGAAGGCTGAAGACAGGTTGCAAAAGGCTTTACATGCCAAACAGATGAAATTTTATTTGAGCCTAGAGGCCATAAAGAGGCACTATCCTTTTTGAGTAGGGGAGTGACAAGTTCAGACCAGTGATTCAGTAATATTACTTTGCTAGCTGTGTGGAAGATGGATGGGAAAGGGTAGAGACTTGAAGCAGGAAGAGAAATTAGGAGGTTATTGCAATAATCCAAGTGAGAAGTGATTAACATCTGAAATAGGTTGTAACCATGTGATTGGTTGAATGCAAGAGAAGTTGTGAATATAAAACTGACAAGACTTGTCTACTGAATGAACATATTGGATGAGAAAGAAAGGAGTAGTGACTCTAAGGTGGAGAAGGCAAGTGAATGTTGGCACCATCAATAGAAGAAAAAAAGAGCTCATTAAAAAAAGTTGCTTTAGAGGAAAGATGAGTTCTGCTTTGGACACATTTGAGATTGAAAATTTCCTACATAACACCCAGTTAAAAATGTACAATTGCTAATTAATGATGCATAGAGTTCAAGAGAGAGCCAAGGGCTAACCATATAAACCTGGAAGTCATTGTGAGGATATGGTAATTGAACATATGAATACTGATGAGGTCAACAATAGAGACGATGTAGAGAAAGAAGACAAAAGGGCCAAGGACTGAGGCCTTCTGGTGGCAGTAGGACACAAGTAATATGTAGGATCGGAGAAAAAGGAGTCAGAGAGGCAGCAGGAGAGCCAATGGAGAATAGTGTCATGAAAACCGAGAGGGAAGAGATTACCGATATGGAGAGGGAAGTTGGTAACATCAAATATTGTAGAGAGGTCAAGAAATATGATTATTGGGGAAAAGGTCATGAGATTTAGGAATTAAGAGATCATTCATGCCTTTGGAGAAAGAAATTTTATCTTAGCAATGAGGTCAGATACCAGATTACAGAGGACTGAAATATGAATGGAAAGGAAATGGAGGCAATTATGATAAATAGCTATTTCTTGGAATTCAGCCATAAAAGGGAGGTTACATATAGGAGGATAAATCAAGGGGATGTTAGGGGTACATAAAGGGGTTTTTGTTTGTTTTGTTTTTGTCCTGGGGAAGACTTCAGTATGTTTATATGTGATAGGGAAGGGTTAGTAGTTAGGGAGAAATTAAAGAATGGTGGGGAGAGAGAGAGTGAGTGAGAGAGAGAGAAAGAGAGAGAG
>NW_027187368.1:8688217-8720040 GCF_028583685.1 Petaurus breviceps papuanus | reverse complement strand
GAGAGAGAGAGAGAGAGAGAGAGAGAGAGAGAGAGAGAGAGCTGTGGGGCAATCTCCTGGAAGAGATGAGAGGGGATTAGATTCAGGGTACAAAGAGGGAGGTAGAACTTGACAAGAGAAAAGGTTACCCCTTCATCATGAGCTAAAGTAAAAGAGGCAAGAAGGGGGTAGGGTGTGGGAGATGAAAGGGATTTTGACACAAAGTAGGAAAGGAGGAATTCACAGTGAATGGCCTCTATTTTCTCAGCAAAATATAAGGTAAGATATTTCACCTATTAAAAGAAATGGTAAAAAAGATCTTTGGGGAGTTTGAGAAAAGAAAATGGGGAAAAGCCAGTGAAAAAGCACAGAGTTGAGAGATGGAGCCTTGTGAGAGAAACAACAAAGAGACCATTGTCAAACAAAGTATGAGGGTTGAAAGATCATTAATAATTTGGGTAATCAAGGAAGACATCATGGAGGCAATAAGCCTTTAATGAATAGGTAGGATTTCAAAAGATAGAGATGGGGATGAAGGGGGAAGGGCATTACACATTGGAAAAACATTGTAAATAAGGGCACAGAATCAGAAGACTGAGGAAGCTGAATTGGGAATGGTGACTAATCCAATTTGGCTGGAATACAGCACACATAGAGAATAATAGCACTACATAAGCCTGGAAAGGGAAAGTGGTGCCAGATTGTAGATGGTCTTGAATATCAAACAGAAGGATTTTAACTTGATTTGGTAAATACTAGGGAGCAAGTCATTGAAGGGCATTGAACAGAGGAGTGACTTGACCAGATTAGGGAAGATTAGTCTGACAGTGGTATGTAGAATGGATTGGAAAGCTGAAGAGAATGGAGACTGGAAGACCTGTTAAGAAGCTAGCACCATAGTCGAGGTGAATTATAATGAGGGTCTGTGTTAACATGATGGTAGAGGGAATGGAAAATAAGGACAGGGTACAAGTGAGGATGATTAAAACTTTCCACTCATTTGTGTCATGTAAATAGGATGATTAGGAATTCTATTAAAGTGGAAGGATATTTCTCTCCCCACCCCACCCTAAAGCCTTGAAAATTTTCCCTTTGGACCAGCCTGAGAGATTTCCTAGGACACTATCCTATTTCTGATAGGGAAAGGAAGGAAATATAGCAAGAGATGACTTGTGCATGATAGCATTATCTCTTCATTTTTATCCTGACTAGGTCCAGTCTCTATCAGGAAAACCCCTTATTTTTCCTTATTTCTTTTCATCAACCATTTTGCAACAACATCACCAAGTGCTCTGTGGTTGCTACATTTTCATACTACCATACAAAACAACTTCATAAAGTCGGAGCAGAGTTTTTAAAACCTAAACAAAATCAAATTCAACTTTTTTATATTAATAAAGTTACTTGTGGGGTTGCGGCAATTAATCAACAAAAATTTATTAACCTTCTAATATGTGCCAGGCATGATGTTAGGTGTTGGTGGATACAAGGACAAAAATACATCAGTCCCACCCTCAAGTACTTTACATTCTACTAGGGGTGGCATTGTGTACACACACACACACACACATATACATGTACACATATGTACATATACACAGAGGAAGGCAGGGTTGCAACATGTACACATTTATACATATACTTATATGTATGTGTGTGTACATATATATATATATATATATGAATAACATGTACAAAGTATAAAGTAATTTGAGGAGGAAGGAAGTAGCAGCTCAGGGGCTCAGGAAAAGGCTTCATGTAGGAGGTGATGCTAAAGATGAGCTTTAAAAGGAAGCTGGGGTTCAAATAGGCAAAGGTCAGGATGTAGTACATTCCATGTATGGAATACATCCTCCATTAAAGCAAGGAGTTGAGTGATAGACTTTTAGGAGTGTTAAGAACGACACCTCCTTTACAAGGTCCTGGTCGTCACAAGAAGATTGAATTTTTAATTTAAGTGGCTTGAGTATAGCCTATATTGGGTAAGGGAAGTTGGTAAGGAGTGAAAGAATCCAAAATATAATTAACCAAATTAATCGTTCTGCCCAAGGTCAGGCCTAGACACTTTAACATGCATTTATTGGGCAAAGGACAGAAGAGATTTCACAACTCACATTGTACTTCACAATTTAAAATCTACTTTTCTTATAAACTACACTGAAGGAGATAATGCAAATAATTTTAATCTTATTTTATAGAGGTAGAAACTGAGGTTTAGAGTCTTTAAGTGACATATCCATGATCCACTGTTCCTCATCATCATACTTGAGACTCAAACCCTGTCCTTTTGACTCTAAATTCAAAGTTCTTTTCACTGAACTGTGGAGTCATCATGCTATGAACAAGTTAGAGATAACTTTTCTCTTGGCCCCATTTTCCTTATACACAAACCTAGGGGCTTCTGGGTAGTCTCTTAGGTCAGTTTCAACATTTTAACATTCTCTGTCCTATTCTATGTTCCCTTTTTCAATCTTGTTTTCTAAGATTCTCCAGCTCTTTTGACTGTTGCTCTTCACCTGTATGGAATTAAACATTGAGTGGGTGAGCTCAGCCCCTCTGCCACAGCCACCCTAACATCCTGGAGGATTTCAAGCCCCAAGTCTATACCTGCTGGCCCTGGTCTGCCTTTCTTCATTAGGATGTATGCGACCAGCTTCCACCTACCAATAAACCATCATAACATAGAGGCATTGCTACTGCTGTTGTGCAAATGGGTGACTTCTTTCCCTTTCTGTCTAGGCTAGTTCTGTGTCAGTGGTCCCAGTCTATAAGCTAGTCTTTGCTTGTTCCCTATTGGGTATAAATTCTTGGATGCTGAATCCTATCATATTCTTGTCTCCCAGAGACCAACCAGTCCTACCTGTGGTCACCCCCTTCCTGGCATTGACAACACCATGTGTGCCTGTGTATGTGTGTGATGGATTTGTTTTTGAAAATACCTTTCCCAAGATAGTTTCACAGGAGTCCATGGCTGCCTTGGCAAAAATTGTCTGCAACTGTGTGCGCCCAGAATAAGCTTATTAGTAATTCCTCTCCAGATTTGTATCATTACTACTCCATGAGCTTCATGCCAACATACCAAATTAGACCTAGGCACCTGTCTACTTCTGCTAGCTCTGTCTTTTCTGCGTGCCTATATGCGGATGTATGTCTGTGTACGTATATGTCCTCTCTCTCCTTCCTTTCCTTATTATTCAGGGAATGATCGTTACTATTTTTTCTTTTTTTTCTTTTAAAACATTTTTGTAAGCATTCAGTTCTGGATAGTCATCTGGGTATTGAGGCCTTCACTCATGTCAATGGCATCTGGGACATAAATCAAGCCTTTTTTTTTTTTCCCTTTTACAAAGTGAGAAGGGAAGAACATTGTAATTCAATCTTTAATATCTCCAAAGACATATAATACATCCTCATGACATATCCAGGAGATATTTTCTAGAAACTAGACAATGATTCAAATTAATGCCAAGCCTAAATCTAATTGTTTTATGATGCTACAGAGGCCTAGATGGGGCCAAGCTTCCAAAAATCTGTGGTTTTAACATTTGTGTGGGCGGAACAGATTTCACTGTCTGGCACGCATAAGAACAGCTGCTTGCATATTATAGCACCACTACCTGGAGCAACTTAATCAAATGCTCCCCAAATCAAGAGAAACTTGAGATCTCCGAGTGATCAGAATGTCCATTGACTCGATAATATCCAAGGTGAATGCTAAGAAGGATAAGATGAGACTGGATAGAAATTGTACAGGAACAAAGTAGGAAGGGACATTGGGAAAGTAATGAGACAAGGCAAAGCTATGCAACCCTAACAAAGGCTGAGAAAGGCAAGAGTCAGTCAACAAATAAGCATTTATTAAGTACCAGGCATTATGTGCCAGGCATAGTGCCAAGCACTAGGGTTACAAAGAAAGACAAAAGACAGTCCCTACCCTAGAAGAGTTCACAGTCTAATGGATCTAGAGTCTGGAGCCCTGGTTCCAAACCTTACTCTTTTAATACTTATGTGACCTTGAGGAAATCACTTAATGTCACTAGGAATAAGTTTCTTCAACTATAAAAGTAGGTAATCTTTACAGTTTTAATTCAAACTAATTAATGTAATTTACTCTACTATGAAGTGCTCTACTTCTGAAATATAAGCACACCTTTGGAAAGGAAGCATGCTATGACCAAGGCAGAGCCTTTGGGTTAAGCTGACAATCAAGCTTGTAAAGAGAAGTATTATTCTTCCATGAACTAGGTGGCCTTGAGTCAATAACTTCCTCTTTCAGGTCATCAAGTTTTTCCATCTAGGAAATGAAGATGGTTAGGTGGCATAAACAGTCTTTAAGACTTTGATTCAAATTTCTATGAGATTGATTTTATTTATTTCTAAGGTAGCTATGGCATATTCCCCCTTTCCTTTAGATCAAGATACCACATGTGGCAGGGAGAAGTACCTAAAATTCTATTATTTCACAGTATATATTCTCCCTTCATCAACTCAAGCTCATAAATCCTCCATTCATGGAGTGAGGGGGGAAAGGGAACAATCATTTATTAGAGTGTGGATGTTCAGTCATTTTTAGTCATGTCTAACTCTTCATGATACCATCTGGGGTTTTACTGGCAGAGATACTAGAGTGGTTTGACATCTCATTTTACAGATAAGGAAACGGAGGCAAAAAGAATTAAGTGACTTGCTCAGGGTCAAGCAGCTAGTTAGAGTCTGAGGCCACATTTGAATTCAGCAAGATCTGATTCCAGGCCTAGAACTCTATCCACTGTGCCACCTAGCTGCATAGCACCTACTTACATAGCAGGCCCTGCGCTAAGTGCTTTGCAAATACCTTATGTGATCTTCACAACAACCCTGAGAGGTAGGTGCTATTATTATCTCCATGTTACAGCTGAAAAAACTGAGGCAGGAAGCTGTTAAGTGATTTGCTCAGGGTCATCCATCTGGTAAACGTCTGAGGCTGGATTTGAACTCAGGTCTTCCTATCTCTCAACCCATGCTGTATCCACCTAGCTGTGCCACCTAGTTTTGGTAGATCTATTATACTTTTTTTTTTTTGGTAAGCAATCGGGGTTAAGTAACTTGCTCAAGGTTACACGGCCAGGTGTTTCTGGGTGGGTGCTAAGTATCTGAGCTCGGGATTCGATCTCCAGGTCATCCTGACACTGGAGCCAGTGCTCTTACTCGCTGTGCTACCTGGCCGCCCCTAGATCTATTATACTCGATAGGATCATAGATTTAAAGCTGGAAAGGACATCAGAGGTCATGGAGTTCAACTTGCTCATTTAACAAATGAGGAACTGATGCCCAGGGGGTTTCCAGGTCTCATCTAACATCACACATAAATAACAAGCAGGAGACATAGGATTTTTAAGCAGGTCCTATGGCTCCAGAGCTCACTCTCTTTCCATTATTAAGCAGCTTTTTAGACCTATTTTGCCTAGAGGTGAAAAACCAGCCTTTGTGGTAATGAGTCTCTCTTAAAAGGTAGGTGGGACTTTGAACCACATATAAAGAGTCCATTTCTGAACCTGTACCTGAAGTGATTCCTGCTTGATCAGACTTGTCAAAACTTACAGCCTACTAGCAAAGCCTTTGAGAACCCAAGGTCATTTCCATGACACTTTGAAGAAGACTCAAATGAAAATTTGAATTGTAACTATACCTGCCTAAAAATATCTCCTACTAACTAGGTTTGTCCTGATGTCTGAATCCTCCCACCATATAGTCATATGTCATATAAGTCATGTAATTTGATATGCAAGTTTGACCAAAAAAAAGTGGAAAAAGTAATTTTCTCTAGGTTTGGGGTTGAGGCACTAAGAAAAATGGTATTTGTGTATCAGTTAAACCATTGATTTAAATGAAAACTTGGGGCTGAAGGAGATAAATAAGGGGCAACTATGTTTCAACAGAACAAGGGTTCTTGACCATTTTGTGTGTATATGTGTGCTTGTATGTGTGCACATGTGTGAGATGGACTCTACAGGCTGATGAAGCCTATGGAACCCTTCTCAGAATAATACACTGAAATGTACAAAGCAAAATACATAGGAAAAATTATATTACACACAGTTATCAAAATATTAGATTTAAACGTGCAAAGACATTGGGTTAAGCTCCCCTATAAAAGCTCAAGGGGTAGATGTTGTGCAGTCAGAAGAAAACACTGTTTGGGAGAAGGGGGAGGGCAGACGAGGACTTATTTTTTAATTGTAGGAGAGTGCTATGGAGTTCCATTACCCAGGTTTTGGACAGATTGTGTCTGTATATAAAAGGACTAGGAAGGTAGTTATGGAGAGTGGGGCTGGGAAGAAGGGAAAGACAGTGATTTTGATGTCTGGCTTAGATGTCATTTCAATACTTCCCCCACCTCCCTACTTACTGATCTACATGAGAGAAAGGAAGAGACTTGTGATCCAAAAAAGAAACCTCAGAGCTAGTGACACAATGGATCTGGGCCTAGAGTCAGGAAGACTTTCATTCAAATCCAACCTCAGATCCTTCCTAGCCTGGTTACCTTGGGCAAGTCCGTAAGTCAATAAATATCTTCTAAGCACATCATTTTCCAGGGTCCTCTTTGAAAACTACTGGGGACACACAAAAAAAGCAAAACACTGTCCCTCTCTTGGAGGAGTTAACCTGTTATTGTCTTAGTTTATTCAACTGTAAAATGGAGATAGTCATAGCACCTGTGGAGTGTTATTATGAAGATCAAATTAGATATTTGTAAAGCGCTTAGCATAGTGTCTGGCATGTATGTAGTAGGTACTTAATAAGTGATTATTTCTTCCCATCTTCCTATTTGGTAATTATTGATCGAATAAGTATTTTTTGGCTTATATTAATCGATCTATTAATCAATCACATATCTGTTAAGTAACAACATAGCATCCTAGATGTTGGGGGTATAAATACAAAGAATTAATTCTCAACCTAGCCCCTAAAGCTATGCTTCCAATGGGGGAAACAGCATGCATATATATAAGAATATAAAATATGTTCACATATAAGTGTATAAAGAATAAACATAGAGAAAATGATTATAGGGTTGTTGGGGCAGGGGAAGACTGCGCAGGAAAAGCTTCATTCAAAGATGGTGCTTGAGCCGCACCTTGTGGGAAGAGGATTATCTGTGGTGGAGGTGAGGAGGGAGTGGATTCCAGGCATGGAGAATAGTTGGTCCAAAGGCAGGGGAAAGGGAGGTGAAGTGTCATATGTCAGGAACACAGGGAAGACATGTTTGGCTTGCTCATGGAATACAAGGTGGGGAGTAATGCATGACGAGTTTGGGAAGAGTTTGAGGCAATGTTGACAAAGTTTTGAAAAGCTTAAGAAACACAGATTTGTGCTTAAGAAAAATAACTTAGGCTACTGTGTGGAGGATGTACTAGAGAAGGGAGAGACTTGAGGCAAGCACCAATTAGGAGACAGCTGAGCTACTCTAGGTCAGGAATGATGAAGGCCAGAACTAAAGTGGTGGCTATATGAGAAGAGAAAAGAGTAAATGTGAGAGACGTTGTATAGGTAGAAATGGCAAGATTTGACAAATCACTGGAAATTTGAGGTAAAGGAGAATGGGGAGTTGGGGATAATATCAAGGCTATGAACTAGGAAATCTCACTCCCACCACCCACAAGATGTAGCTCAAGCAGCCTTTCCTGAGCACCCCATACCCAGTGGCAGTGCATTTTATAAAAACAGGGAAGTCTGGAAGAAGCCTGAGTGGGAAGTTGGAGGAGGGGATCTAGGATAATTAATCCTCTTCTGGGTATCTTGAATCTGAGATGTCTTTGAGACATCCAGTTTGAAATGTCCATTAGACAACTGGTGATGTGACACTAAAGCTTAGAGAAGAGACAGGGGCTGGCTATATAGATCTAATCCATCTTTATAGAGATGATTATTAAGACCATAGTAATGGATGAAGTCATCAATAAAGAACATATATAGGGAAGGGAAGAGTATCTAGGACAGAGTCTTGGGAACATTTAAAGTTTGTGTAATGTTATGTGAATTAGTTAGCAAAAGGGACTGATCAGATAAGTTGGAAGATAACCAAGAAAGTATAATATCATAAAAATCCAGAGAGAGGAGAATATTTAGGAAGGAGTGGTCAGCAGTGTCAAATGCAGCAGCCAAGGGGTCAACAAGGCTGTAGACTGAGAAAAGATCACCAGATTTAGAAATTAAGAGGTCACTGACAAGTGTAGTGAGAATAGTTTCAGTGGAATGATGAGATCAAAAGTCAAATCACACAACTGTAATCTAGTCTTCATAAATTAAAATTAGAAGGTATATGGCATGCCTAAAGGAGGGTAAATTCAGAGTAATCAAGTCCTTGGACCAGGAAGTGAAGTCTAAATGCCTGAGGGCATTAGCTAACTAAAAGGCCTGTTCTTTGTTCTAAAGAAGGTGGCATATGGAGTTGAGAATTAGCCATTCTAGAGGAATGAGAAGTTTTGTAGCCAAGATTCTGTGTGGAAAAGACAGGAAAACATGAGAGGAAGCTTTTTTCCCCCTTTCCAAAAAAGCCCATATGATGGTGTGATAGTAATGGCAATTAAAGATTCCCCTGTATTGGCTTGGTTTTCAAATTGATTGTATTAAAACCCAGAGTTTGTTAATCCCACCTGTGGGATGGGCTTGTTGATGTGAAAAGAAAGTCCTGAAGTGGGAGGAGCTGGTGATGTAGATTTGGAGAGACAAGAGAGAGGCGGAAGTTCTTTTTGGAAGCAGCACCTCGTGGAGAGGGAGAGACTAAGAGATTGCTGGTGGCCGCTTTGAATTGCCCTGGACTTTTGAGACCTGCCCCCTGAGCTGCCAAGGACTGAGGAGACATGGCTGTTTTGCTGGTACTTTGTCTGTCTGTTTTGATGTTATTTTGCCAGATTTGTCCACTGGTGAAAGACTGTCCTGTTGAAGAAGTCCTGGAACCTGGCATTTGGTTAAGAAGGCCTGAGACTGTCCTGCAGACAGAGAGTGAATACTGTCCACTGGTGAGGGACAGTACTGAGAGTGAATACTGTCCACTGGTGAGGGACAGTACTGTTGTTGCAGGGGTCTGGAGACTGTCCGGCAGACAGAATGAATACTGTCCACTGGTGAAGGACAGTGCTGTTGTTGCAGGGGTCTGGGAGCCTTTCTGTTGGTTCAGAAGCCCTGAAGAAGGATTTTCTTGTTGTATGTTTACAGAAATCCTGGGAGAGGGCTTTGCTAATGTGTTCAGGGGTTCTAGGACTGTTCTACAGACAGAGGATAAATTCATGAAGGGACTGGCAATGTATCTTATGGCCTTGCTAAGCCTTGTCTCTCCAGGAACTAAGATTGCTGAGAACTTGCCTCGTGTCAAGATGAAGAAAAGACCTCCATTTGGGTATTAAGTGCTGTGTTTAAACTTGATGTAACTCTGGGGTAGATTCAATTGTGATCCAGGGGTGGGGAACTTTTGACCTTTTTGTGTTCTATGGTTGAGCAAATGAATGTATTTTACTTATGTTTGGAAACTAATCTCCATTTGAGAAGAGGGGCTTTGTGGTGGACTTAATTAAGGTATAGCCTAGGGGTGGAGAAGTATTTGGAACAGAGACTTTGTAATTGATTGAATGATTGGAAAGTCCTGGGGTGGGGTAGGCCTTGGAGATGATTTAATCACACTTAGTAAATGCTGTATTTTGAATGATGTCATGTTTTGATCTTCTCTGTTCTGGGTTTGTTACTGAATAAAATAGAGAGCACCTATGCTGGTATTTTGAACCTGGGAAGTTGCCTTTGCTTGGTATTACATTACAGATGGGGGGGGGGGGGGCAGGTGGGAATCTATGAAATTTGACCAAACAGAGCATGACAGTATCCACTGTTTCCTTGGAGAAGAAAAAAACAGAGATTTCTGTTGAACCAGAAATTGGAAGTGATAGAGCATTCAGTGAACAGCATCCAGCAAAGAACAGACACCTAACCAAGCAATTCCCAGTGGTCAAGTGGTGTCCACTTGACATACTGCAGTATGAGTGAGGCCAGTGGGGAACAGGCCCAGAAGGAATAACATGATGATTTCACTCTAAGATATATGTGGTCCTGCATTATCTGAGGAACCAGTTGACCGTCTGTTCATGACTACATATCATAGATATGTGTCCCCTCTGTATATGCCCCTCCTATATGTACCTTCATCATATATACTCCTTACATATGTGCCTTTCCACTCACACATCATAGCCTTGCCTTTTATATTATCATGTTAGCTTCTCAATACACTCACTCTGGTCATATGTATTCCTTCTTTTTGCTTTTTGGAGGGGGGAAGGCAGGGCAATTGAGGTTAAGTGACTTGCCCAAGGTCACATGGCTAGGTTTGTGTGTGTGTGTGTGTGTGTGTGTGTGTGTGTGTGTATGTGTGCGTGTTAAGTGTCTGAGGCCCAATTTGAACTCAGGTCCTCCTGACTCCAGGGCCCGTGCTCTATTCACTAAACCAACTAGCCTCTCCCGGTCACATGTATTCTTTACCCATGTAACATTCATGTGCCTACTCTTCTGGCTGATGTGTGTATTTGTAAGAACATCCATACCAGGTTTATGGAAAAAACACAATGTTCCTACTTTTCTCTTTGTAACATTTTATTAAGTGCTTTAAAAAAAGAAAAAGTCTTTTAGCTGCCTATTCAAATTGTATACATCAATGGAAGCTCACAACTGACATGTATATGCATACCTACAGAGTATCTCAAATCTAAGGCACTCATTCTCTAATGGGCCTACCCTGAGAGTTGGAGGCCTTAAAGTGGCAAATAACTTTGTAAGAAAAGCTATATCTATGCACACAGGCTGGAAAGCACACCTGTGTACATTGTATGGTGATGTGGTACAAACAACAGTGGCTTTGATATTTAGTAATTTTGTCACCATTGGCAAGTTTTTTATTTTTCCTTATCTGTAAAATGCTCACAATAACGCGTGCAACTAGTTACTTCCTAGGTTTGTTGCGGCTCTGTGAAGCGGCAATATTATAGCTTTTCAGTTCCAGTCAAGGCACAATTTTATTGATTGAACGTTCTGTATACATCTGAAAGTGCTATAGAAATACATACATATATACATATATATATTTAAAAATAATACTCATCAATGAGATATATTTCTGAATTATCAATGATATTCATCAATTCATATTCATTACCAATGACATATGTTAATAATAATAATTAACAACAGCAGTATCTTATGAACTCATTAATGGCAGGGAAAATGTCACACACCTAGCAAGGTCTTCCCATGGCCTAGGAGGATTCAATGGGAACTTGGTGAATTTGGCTGATTCAATTATCAGTCACTTAGGAAATTAGGGTATCACAATGGCTCACAGTATGACAATTGTATTCCCAACATAATGATTTGTTTATTTAACTGTTCACTTCTGAATTCAGCAGGGACTGACAGAATATTACAGTAATGCTTTCTGAGTCTCATAATAACAACAATAACAATAAATTATAATAATTGTGCCTGCATTTACTCTTCTGTTCCCAAAATTTTATTTAAAAAAAATATCCTATTTGTTAAGCTATATTGAGACTGCATGATGAGGTTAGTTAAATAAATGATCAATAGTAGGTTGTAAATCACAGTGTTAGAACCAGGGCTATTTCCTAATTTGCCCATCCCTGATATATTCTAGGTCTGACATATCTAAGTGAAATATCTAACTTATACTAATGTCCACAAGAGGGAAGGACGATTAAAGTCATCAGTTACACTCTTCTATACAATTTGTCCATTTTTAGAGTATATTTCTTATTTGTTTATTGGGATTCTTATAGCTTCTTCAAATGTATCACTTTAAATGTATTTTATAATCTTTGTAGAAAATACTGGACTTGGAACTCATATAATTTTGAGACTGCAAACACATGGTAACCTTGGTTTAAATAATAGTTTATGTCTTTACTTTGTAAAAAAACTTTGCTTCCAATAATCTTGTGAAGTGCCCATAGCAAAATCATAGGATCCAGAGATGAAGAGGACCCTAAAAATCATTTTAATGACGAAACAACAAAGATCAGAAAGAAGTGACTTATCTATTGTTACACAGCTAGTAGGTAACAGAGCCAAATTCCACCTCAAGTCCTCTAATAAATCCCACACTCTTTCAACTATATTATCACTGAATTTTTGCAAAGAAGGAAAAAGTATTTCAGAAGAATTTAGACATTTGATAGGTGGCTCAGTGGACAGAGTGCTGGGTTCAAATCTAGTCTCAGACACTTACTAGTTGTGTGACCCTGGGCAAGTCAGTTAACCTCTGTTTGCCTTAATCTACGGGAGAATCTCAGTATCTTTGCCAAGAAAACCCCACAGACAGCACTGTAGACATGCTATGTACATAGGATCATGCAGAATGACTGAACAACAACAATACATGCCTTGGCATTTCCACTAATTGACGAAGTGACTTTGAACAAATCATTCAACCCGGAGTTCAATTTACACAGGGTAAGAGTGAAGATATTGGAGCATATGATAATGATAAAGTAATCCCTTCAGAGTTCTAAGTTAAATGACTTGCTTGGTCACCTGGCTATTGATGATCAGAGTTGGGATTCTGACGCTGGCCTCCATGTCTAATTCTCTTTCTAGTATACCCTGCAGACTCTAGTGAACAAAGAGAAAATGAGCTTTGGGAAGTCAAGCACAAGTGGAGGCCCAACTGGTGCTGTCGGTCCCTCCCCTCCCCTTTTTTTCCCTAACTATTCTTCCTTGTTGGGGATATTAACTGGTAACTGGGCCTTAGCCAAGTAGCAGAAGTATACACATCAGATGTGTCTATGGATATAAATAACGACCTTCAGGGCCTTTGTTTTCTCTAAGGAGTCCAAAGAAGTGACATTAAAAGTGAGTGATTCGAAACAACTGAAATTTAATTAAAAACAAAATTAAAAGTTGTTCCAAGCCTGATGCTCCAGCCAGAAAGACTCAGAGGAAATTAGTAAATGCTACTAATAGCTGGATCCAATTCACAGGCTTCTAAGAGGAGACAGTCATGAGGAAAGAAGATGCATAATCTCCCGATGAAACAATTAAAGATCAGTTCTGAGAAATAATGACAGAGTCGCCTCCCAAGGCAACAAAGAACATTATCTGTTTTTATGTTTGGTCTATCTGCTTTACTCCCCCCTCCCATTTCCATTATGGGAAAGTTCCCTGAAATTCCCTGAATAATCTTTATAATAAAGGCAGCATAGCATAGCAGGACTGGCTTGGGACCAAGAAAAACAGGGTTCAAGTCCTGAATCTAATCCATACTGGCCTGGGCATATCTGTGACCCTGTGCAAGGCCCTAAACCTCTCTAGGATACTCACTAACTCTATAAGTGACACAGAAGGTGCCATCCTCTTCAGGTGGAGGGGCTATCTTCATCTGGCATTTCCCTGTACCAAAACAATCACAGGTTCTGTCCTTATCCCTATAATATATGCATTAATGGACAAAAAAAATCAGAACTTGCCTAATGCAGTGGTAGCATCCAAGCCGTATGAGTAGATGGACTTTGGATGGAGACCCTGGTTGAAAGTTACTCCCACCCCAGCCTCACTTCATCCCTCTATATCATTACTTGAATTCTACCATAGGGTCACAAAACCTCAGACCTGGAAGGGATCAGAGAATTTTAAAAGGAAGGGGCCTTCAAGGTAATAAGACCTCAGGCTTTGGAGTTAGAAGGGACTTTGGGTGTCATCTAATCAGCCCCCTCATTTTAAAGATGAAGAAAGTAAGGCACAGAAAAGCAACTTACTCAGAATTATAGAGTGAATGACAGGGCTAGGATTTGAACCTAGGTCATCTGACACCCATGTGGCTTTCTTAAGGCCTTAAGGATGTGTGTTCTAGAAAGAGTTATTGGTTGTTGTTTCTTTCTTTTTTCCTCCTTCCTTCTCTTTCCTTTATTTTTTTTTCCTTTATCTTCTCTATAACGTGTTCTGTGTCACCACTGGTGCTTTGTGAGCTTGGGTTAAGGACCAAGTCCCTGTTAAGATGCAAATTGCCACTCATCGTTTAGTGTGAACCTCATTGTGTCCTCAGGTAGCTGATGGAGGGCAAGAAAAGAGCATGATCCCATTCCAAGGCCAAAAAGGGGAGGGATGGGTGGAAAGGAGGTGCAGCCATTGAAGGGAACCACGAACAGATAACGGGATGGCAGATATTTGACCAATTTTAGAATTTTGTAGAGGTATAAGACTTATTATCTGTATTGTGTAGAGATGGTGTAGACTGTGCCTTGCTAGTATTATATACTGAGAATCGCATCATTTTAGAACACAAAAGATTAGGCACCCTAGAATCATGGAGGTAGAAGGGCCTAAACACAATGTTAGACCAGGTGAGAATGTAGAATGGAAGAAAGAACTATAATGCATTTGAAAGCATAGATTGTTCATCCTGGGGTGACCCAGGGCTGAGAAGGATTCAAAAACCAAGAGTGTAGATGTAAAAGGCCCCTGAGAACAGAGATATTATTCTCAAAGAAAATCTTGGAGACCATTAAGACTGACCTTATCATTTAACAAATAGGAAAAATGAAGCCCAGGAAAATGGAATAATTTGCCTGGGTCACCACTAATAATGAAAGGCAAAGTCAAGACTAGAACCCATGTCTCTCGATTCCAAGTTTATTTATCTTTCCACTGCTGCAACCCCACTCCTTTCACCCCAAACACCTTTTCTATTATCAGTCTGGCTTCCTCTGGAGGTTGTAAATGCTGGCATTTTTAATGGATACAATATTTCACACTAAGTCTTCAGAAGGCTGTTCCTTTATGCCAAACCTTTTCTTGCCTCTCTTCCTTCACACCAGGTGCCTCTGCAGGCCAGTGTTAACTCTGCATTTTAAATAATGCCTTACAGGAAATGGCTACCCCATGGAGGCTTCAGGAAGCAGCATCACATACACACAGGGGACATCACCTCCAAGGTGGCAGTGAGCTCTTCCCCCTCCCCACATCAACTCATTTTTAAATGTCATTCTAAATAATACTTAAAAGGCTTGAGTCTTTAGGACTGAGCTGCGTTCTGTAATTTGGTGAATTAATTCTGTACGGAGAGAACAGTGACATCTCCTTCTAACTGTCATTCAGGAAGGCTTTCTAAAGGTCCCAAGGATGTGTGTTCTCTAAACACTTGTTGGTTTTTTCTTCCTTCCTCCTTCTTTTCTTTCTCTGTCTTTCTCTGTCTCTCTCTTTCTCTCTCTCTCTGTCTCTCTCTCTCTCTGTGTCTCTCTCTCTCTCTGTCTCTGTCTCTATCTTTCTGTCTGTCTCTGTCTCTCTCTCTGTCTCTCTCTCTCTGTCTCTGTCTCTCTCTTTCTCTGTCTCTCTCTCTGTCTCTGTCTCCCTCTCTCTCTCTCTGTCTCTCTCTCTCTGTGTCTCTCTGTCTCTGTCTCTCTCTGTCTCTGTCTCTGTCTCTCTCTCTCTCTGTCTGTCTCTGTCTCTCTCTCTCTCTGTCTGTCTCTGTCTCTCTGTCTCTCTGTCTCTCTCTCTGTCTCTGTCTCTCTCTCTCTGTCTCTCTCTCTCTCTCTCTCTCTCTCTCTCTCTCTCTCTCTCTCTCTCTCTCTCTCTCTCTCTCTCTCTCTCTCTCTCTCTCTCTCTCTCTCTCTCTCTCTCTCTCTCTCTCTGTCTCTCTCTCTCTCTCTCTCTCTCCTTCTGTCTGGATCTCTGTCTCTGTCGTTTAATTCCTTTTCCTTTCTTAAAAAATGCAGCCTGGGAGGTATGTCTCTGTCTCTGTTTCTCAGTTCAGTATAGGTGGGTTGTTGAATGGTGAGAATATAATCACCTCATAGGAAGGCGACTGACAGAGATCACGTCCTAAGGATGTAAGGGATGGAAAAGAACCAGACTCAGCCAAGGAGTTCACTGGCTCTAGGCAGGCCAACTCTCCAGGGGCCTGGGTGAAGGAGGCAGCTCCTTGGCAGTGCTGAAGGTGGAAATTTGCAGTTACCCTGCAGATCACAGATTGAACAGCTGTACAGACTTGGCTCTAATTGTTCTGAGGGGAGACCGGGGAGGAGAGCCAAACACCAACTCCAACACATGCAGAGCAAGAAGTCAGGGTGATGAGCGGGTTTTAATTGCCAGCCCTATCCCTGATCATCCTTGTTTGTTTTTCTTCAGCCTCTTGATCTGCTTCTCCTCTGATAATTTGTTAGAAGCCAAGTTTCCCAGGATCCCCTGGGACACTTCCTTTAGCATCCCAAGGTGGGAAAGTCTGCAGAAAAGAGGAGGAGAGAATATAGCTCTTAACCAAGGAGACCCAGGTTCTAAGCTGGTTCCTTTTGATCAGGGTAGTCTTGGGAGCACAAGGTCTCAGAGGAAGGACATTTTACCTTCTAAGGGCCACTTATCTGATGTATAAAGAGGCTTTCCTTAGCTGCACAGAGATAGCATGGGGTTGGAGATAAAGGGCTTGAATTGGCGTCAGGAAGACCTAATTTTAAATCCTGCTTCTCCAAACCATTTAACCTAACTCAGTTTCCACATCTGTAAAATTGGGAAATGATAGCTGGATTACTAAGCGAGGGCAGTCAGGAGGCCCAAATGAGAGAATAATTACAAAGTACTCTGTAAAAATGCTCCAGATAAATGTCAAATATTGTCTGTGACTGGTTTTATTACACAGGAAGAGCACTTGGATGTGTATAATGTAGAGATCAATACATTTTGTATCAGAAGAGCTAGGTTCAAACTCTGGCTATGTTCCTTAATTACCTGTGTGAGATCTAGCCTTTGATTTCCTCTATAACATAAGGAGGTTGGCTTCAACAGCCGATTAACAAACATTTATTAATACGTTACCACTGTGCCAACCACTGAATATCCAAACCCTATGATCCTAAAATTAAACTGTATAATAATACTATCTAGTATTTATACAGTGTTAGGGTTCGCAAAGTGCTTTTCATATGTTGTTTCTTTTTTTCGCCTCCAAGAGCAAATACAAAATGCTCTGGCATTCAAAGCCTTTCATAACCTAATCCCCTCCCTCCTACCTTTCTAGTCTTCTTATATCTTACTCCCTAATGCATACTATTGGATCCAATGATACTAGCCTCCTGGCTGTTTCCTGAACAAGTCATTCAATATCTAGGCTCTGGCATTTTCCCTGGCTGTCCCTCATCTGCTCCAACTATTGACCTCTCTGGCTTCCTTTAAGTACCAACTAAAATCCCACATCCTACAGGAAGGATGTTCGACTTTTTGTGACCCCATTTTGGATTTTCTTGGTAAAGATAATAGAGTGGTTTGCCATTTCCTTCTCCAGCTCATTTTACAGATGGGGAAACTGAGGCAACCAGGGTTAAAAGATTTGTCCAGGGTCACGCAGCTAGTAAGTGCGTGAGGCCGGATTTAAACTCAGGTCTTTCTGACTCCAGGTCCAGTGGTCTATCCACTGTGCCGCCTCACTGCTCCTGAGCTCTCCTCAGCCCCTCTTAATTCTGATGCTTTCCTGTTGATTTTTTCTAATTATCCTATGTATCTCTTGCTTTGTATTTATTTACATCTTGAGCTCTTTGAGGGCAGGGACTGTCTTTTGTCTCTTTTTTTATCCCCAGCACTTAGCACAGTGCCTGGCATGCAGTAGGTACTTAATAATGGTACTGATGGATTGATCTTTTGGTTCTCAAACAACCCTGGGTGCTAATGGTAGGCACTATTACTGTCTCCATTTTATAATGAGAAAACTGAGGCCAACAGAAGCTTGGTAATTTGCCCAGGGTCACATAGCTATTAAATCTTTGGATCAGGATTTGAACTCAAGTCTTCCTTTTTCCAAGTATCACCAAGTTTAGAGTGAGCAAGGGTTTGGCATGCCCCACCAAGGGTTATGTAAAAGGCATTGGGAACTTATTTTCCTCATTTGTAAAACATGGATACTCATAACTGCCTTACCTATTTCATAGTATTGTGAAGTTTCTGTGAGAAAGTATATGAAAAATTATTTATAAGTATAAAATACTATAAATATGTGAGTTATTGTTATTAAGTGTGATAGACCAGGCTGGATACTCCCTAACATGGTGGCACTAGCCCAGGAACACTTTTTGCTTATTACTTAGCACAGCTATAATCCATACCTACTAAACTCAGAGTCAGATGTTTGAACTTGCCTATATTATTACTCTACAACCTTGAGAAAGGTAACTTTTGTAACCCTGGTTTCTTAATCTGTAAAATGAAGAGTGTGGGGGATTAGATAATTTCTTAGGTTCCTTTCAGTTCTAGGTCATACAGTCCTTTTCAATTCCTTTTCCTCTCTTTTATTTTATTTTTGGGGGTGTCAACTACCCTAAAATAGGGTTGGGGGGGAGGGAATAAGCCTAATTCCTCTAGAATAGCAGCAAGGGAAGGGGTGGGGGGAGCATATCTAACTCTGAATCATTCCACTTTCCTGAGCCTCCTCCCACCCCCCTGCCACACTCCCCTTCCCATCCCTGAAAGCCAAAATGGCAGAGAGCTCACAACAGCAGGATGGAATTATTAACAAGAGGAAATTAAGCTCTCCCACCCCTCACAGCCCTCCACCCCCGGTTCCTGGGAACATATTTCTGGACGCGATCTGCTATCAAAACAGAGAAATTAGTCTCCAATTTTGGACGTCAAACTCAGTTATCCCCTTTTGTTAAGGAGTGAAATTAGTAACAATTCATCCTGGGATGAAGCCAAGCCGGCATCTCAGCATAGAGTGTCATTAAAAATTCCAACCCAACTGGATGTGGAGCTGGCCTTAAATGCTCGAGAATATTCCGCTGGCAGAGCATTTTTCTCTGCTCTTTTTAACCTGGGGATTGGTTGTTATTTAAGGAAGCAATGGCTTGAAGCAGTTTTCCTTCTGCAGTCTAGGGGGCCAGGAGCCCCTAATGAAAAGGTTTTAGGAAAACTGATACCACTTCAGTGATTTCTACCAGCCTCTGGCACCCACTCCTGGGTGTCGTTGAACATGTTGCCCATTAAGTAAATGGGGGAGAAGGGGAGGGGAAAAAGTTTTCATAGTTTATAATTATATTTCCAGTTTCATTACCAATCTCATTTTAATTCCAACAGGAACCTTTCCTCCCCTTCTCCCTACACTCTCACGTGTGCATAGTCATTAAGTGTGGGTTGGAGTTCATCCTATTTTCCCTGATTTCAGCATATTAATCTGGTTTATTGGTATTTCATTGCCACCTCCCTTTGGGTGTTCTGGATCTCAGTTTAATTTATATTTTCCCCTCTTTCCAGCACTCTGGGACTAAAGTAGTTTCATTTTCACACTGAAGCACTATGTTGTGTTTAGTAGGACTCTCCCATCTTTGGGGAAGTAGGGAGGGGTCTTGAAGTAAGGAAGCCAGCAGCTGAGATCAGGGCTGCTCAATGGTCATTTCCTGGCTCCAACACAGACTGGAGAAACAACATGACTGAGTTGATAGAAAACCAGTTTTGGGGGCAGGAGGATCTGGATTCAAGTGCTCTTTTGGACCAAGAAGATCTGTGTGATGCTGCTCAAATCCCTTAGCTTCTCAGTATTGCCACATAACCTCTAAGATTATAAACTGAAGAACAGGTACCAATCTACATAGCCCAAGTGGGTTACTTCAGTCAGGAGTTTCTTACACCAATGAAACCATAGGTATAGACAAAAGAAAAAAAATCAAGGATAGATTACAGATGGTGATATATCAAATCATAATGGAGCCCTATAGATAATCTGGTCCAATCCTCTCATTTTACAAATGCAACTGAGGCCTAGAGATGGTAAATGATGTTCCTAGGGTCATTTAGGTTATCTGTAGCAGATGTGTGACTTAAATCCAGGTCTTCTAAATGAAAATCTAGGGTTCTTTCCACTATACTGTACTGTGTCTGCTTGACATATCTCTTTGGGATAGTCAACAACCTCATCCATTTATTAGTTCAATACATAAATCTTTATTGTTCATCTAACAAACATTTATTGAGTCTACATTATTAACTCACTTTGTGACCTTAGGCAAAGCTGAATTTTTAAACAAGATTACTATTTCTGATAAAAATGGAACTAGGCAATCCCTAAGTTCCTTCCAATTCTGAATAACTTTCTCTCTTTGAGCCTCAGTTTCCCGGTTACAAAATGGAAGAGGTGGACTAGATGTTTTCTAAGGTCTCTACAGGTTCCAACACTGTACATTTTATGCTCTAATATTCTATGTCCAGGATTAGCAAACTACAGCCTGGGGCCCAATCCAGGCTGTAGCCTGTTTTTATACAATGAAAGAGCTAAGAATATTTTGGGGGTATTGTTTTTGTTTTGTTTTACATTTTAACATACAATTAAACTTTATTATGAATGTAAAAAAACATTCTTAGCTCCAGTTATTCAACAACAGGCATTGGACTGAATTTGGTCCATAGGCCATAGTTTGCTGAACCCTGAGTTCTTTCTTTCCTAAACATTTTATCATTCTAGTAGAATATAACCTCCTTAAGGGCAGGACTACATTTATTTTTCATCTTTGCATCTACCTTACATAGCACAGTGCCTTGCTTTTGTTGTTTATTTAATGTTTGCTCTTTATCTAAATTGGATCCTAAGTCCCAACTACCAGCTAGAACCTCTGCCCATCATTGTGGAGTATACAAATGAGAATGAGAAATGTTCCCCACTCCAATGGAGTCTAGTGATGAGGGCTATGGTAGAAAAAATCTATACACATTACAATAATACAAAGAGGTATAATATGAGAAAAAAAATTAAGAGAAACTATTATTAAAGTTAAGAGGTAGGAGAGACCAATTCTGATATGTTGTGATCAGAAAAGACTCCTCGGAGAAAGTGGCACTTGAGATAGTTTTGAATACTACTAAATGATAGAATGCCAATGAGCAGAGATTAGAGAAGGAGGAATTTCAAGTACAATCAATGATGTGAACAGAGGTGCAGAGGAGAAGAGTCATGAGGTCTATTTCTAATAACAAATGGTACAGAGGTAACAACGAATCACCAAACGTTTTAGTAAAAATCACAGTGCATTGCAACTTTCCACCAAGGTAATGGATGGCCACTAACTTTAAAAATTTGGGGGAAAAGCACATTATAAAATTCTTAAAGCACTACAGCTAAAATCCAAACTCCTTATGCTTGTAGTCAGGGAGAAGTAGACAGCAGAGAATCACAGAATCTTCATTCTGGAAGGGACTTTAGGGGCCATTGAATTCAAACAGCTCCTAGACAGGAATCTCCTCTGTGACTACTCCAACAAACAGTAATCCAGTTGATGTTTGAAGACCTTCAGAGAGGAGGAAGCCACCACCTCCCAAGGCAGCTCATTCCATTTCTTTGGCAGCTCTAATTTTTTGATCATTTTTCCTTGTATCAAGCCTCTCTGAAGCTTCTGCACATCACCCTGAGTCCTGCCCTGTGGGGCCAAGCAGACCAAGTCTATTGAATCCCTCTTTCCCATGACAGCTTTTCAAAGACTTGAAAAGTATTGCTGCCCTCAAGTCTTCTTTTCTCTACACTTAACATCTGTAGCTCTTTTCAATTGCTCTTCCAATTCATCATCCTGGGCACTTTCCCTGCTCCCAAACTCCCCACAACACACATACCTTGCTGACAAGTTAGTTAGATGCAATCAACATTCTTCCTAAAAAAACAGAAATGCTTTATCCTGGTCAAACTGGAGTGCATTTGCTCATCCATTCATTCATCCATCCAACATTAAACCCAGACAGTCACAGCAGAGGAGTAGTAGAGAGGAAGGGATTGGAATCAGAGCTCCTGAATTGTAGATTTTAAAGCAAGAAAAAATAAGGATATAATCTCGTTTGACCATTTCACTTTATAGATGATCTTAGGATCATAGATTTAAAGCTAAAAGGGGACATTGACTCTAACTTCTTTGTTTTATGATGAGGAAACTGAGGTACACAGACATTGAATTACTTGCCTTGTATGATATAGCAAGTGTCTGAGGGTGGATTTAAAACCAGGTCTTTCTCATTTCTTTCCTCATTTCAAGTGTACTTGCTTCTTCCTGGTGAAAGAGACTGGGGGGGCGGTGATTGGCCCAACTATGCATCCATCAAGCAGGTGAGTTCAGAATGAAGTTCTCAGACTCTAAATCTCAGGTACAGAACATGCTTTGGTGAATTCCTCCTCATCCAAAGTCACAGATTAAGTTGGGGGAGGGGAGATGCTTACATGTAGAACTTAAACTCAGGTCTTCTCCTTCTAGGCCAGTGCTTTTCCCCCTTGGCTATGAAGCCTCTGGAAACGTAAGATCCTCGAGAACAGGAATGATTTCATTTTTGAATTTCTATATCCAGCACTTAGCACATGCCTGGTTCTGAGTAGGAACTAAATAAATGTTTGTTGATTGATTGACTATCTGGATTCTAAGGAATTGAGAATATGTGGGTGGGTGGGACAGTGGAGATTCACCCAGGAACTATGTCCTCACACAGTCAGATGATATGAAGTCACTGGCATCCCAGACAAGAGCAGTGGGGGTATGTGTGTAGGGGAGGACGGCCAAAAATTTGGACAAGGGCTGCCGTCAGTATTTATTGTTATTGCCAGCTTGGCTCTAGGTGTGTTGTGTCTCACTGACCTTTTCTATGTACTGTGCAGTAAGTATCAAGTGCAACTTTCCTCTAACATGAGGGCAAATTTCATTTTCTTCTTGCAGACGAGACCCATTATTCAGTCGGTTCCAATTCCTCAGCTCAATGGCATTGACTTTCCTGGCTGGTGCTTGAGGCTGCCTAGGAGCATTCTCTCTTTCCCAAAGCAGATTAAATCTAAGCTTTTTGGGAGTGGGGTAAGGGAGGGATGGGAAGGCAGGGGAAGAGTGGTGACAGAAGGATTCTGATGCCATGGTCACAGGCCGAGGAGGCCAGATAGAGATGGGAAAGAAAAGAAAGAAACATTTGTTAGGCACCTTCTATGTGCCAGGCACTTACTGAGCACTTTCAAACATTATCCTATTTAATTTTCAAAACAGCCTTGAGAGGAGGGTGCAATTATTATCCCCATTTTACAGTTGAGATAATAAAGGCAGATAGAGGTTAAGTCACTTGCTAGTCACATAGCTGGTGGCTATCAGAGACAGGATGTGATATGAACTCATCTTCCTGATTTCAGGTCTGGCACTCTCTCTACTGGGTCGCTTACTTGCCTCTAGGGACCTAAATGACCAATGAGGCCCCTTCCAACTTTGGAAAGCTGAATTAATAGTACACTCCTTCCACTTGCTTTATTACCTAAACTTCTGGCACTGTGTCTGACCCATTGACTTATACTTTTGCTCTGACTTCCTCAAACCCTAATGAGCCTTCTTAGTTTGAGACCCTTGCTTGCCTTGACCTCCAGTGTTTTCACAAGATGTGATTAAAATCTATTTTCTGGTTACCTACTACAACTTCTGCTCCCTCTTTGTCATTTCTCAGACAACATGACAGTCCCTTAGCATTGTAATCATAATTTATTTATATGTTAAAAATTCTAATTGGGTGCTTTGGAAGCAGCCAATGAGAAGACCCAGTTAGATGCTCTCTAAACTACCTACTCACTCTAAATCCTATAAATTTCAGAGAAGTCAGTATTAAAGCGTATCTTTTCAATAATGCAGTGGTGCTAATGGGAGCAAAGCAGCTGATGGGAAGTGTAAGAGGGGAGTATTTGGGATGCTACTTTAGAAAGAAACACATTTTAAAGATATATACATTTTAAAGGAAATACAATCCTATTCCTTTCAAGGGCTTCCAAGAAATCCTAAATAGATTAACAACTTAGTTGCCCAACACAAGTCTCTAGGGGATCTGCTTCATTGAGCACATGAACATGATTAGCAAATAGAATCCCCTTTTTGGGTTTGCAAATAGAAACTTTAAAATTGCTTTTAAATCTATTTATTCAGAAGTAGTTTAATAATTACCCCCATAATCCTGTTTCCATTGTTTGTTTCCTTACCATACCCTTTCTTAATGGTAATACAGAATGTAAAATCTAGTCCAAATCATCAGTTTCTTTATTTGTCCAAGGAGAGAGCTTAATCTCCAAGGTCCTTCCCAAATCTAACATTCACAGAGATGAAAGGGTATTAGAAATAAGCTAGTCCAGGTATTCTTTACCTTTTCTGTGTACTAGCCCCTTTTGGCAGTCTCATAAAACCTATGGACAGCTCAAAATACTGTTTTTAAAAGCTCAAAATAAAATTCATAGGATTGTAAAGGAAATCAATTACATTGCAATACAATTGCCAAAATATAAAAACAACCCCCCAATTTAGAGACCCCAAGAACCACAGATCTCTTACATTCCAACCTCTAAGGTCACTTCTAACCCTGATACTCCATGTCCTATGGCCTAACATTCTATTTTTTCTAAAGTCATTCACAGCTCTGATGTTCTATAATTCTAATCACACATTCTCAATGAATGCTTTTGCATTAAGGAGGCTTTGATGGTTCAGAATCAATTAAGGCAGCTCCTTTTTTTGTGAATTGGAATCTCAAGATTAGGGTCACACATAGAGAACACTTAACTACTCTTAGCTGAAAGGTGTTGTGGGGGTTCAGGACACTGTGGCTGTCTTAAGTACTCGCTGCTTTTGGCTCTTACCATCTGCAATGAAGTGCTCTGGCACATGGAGCGTCACCTTCACAGTCAAGGGGCAGGACAGCTGATTTCCACACACCATGGCCAGGACACAGGAGCTCACTGCAATCAATGTGAGGGCTGTCTTGTTCACGGGGCTTTTCAGCAGACCTGAAAATCATCAAATAATGATTCAATCACATGCAATGACTTACTAAGGCAGGAATGACAGTGGGGATATTTTGAGATTTTCTTTTCTTAAATTTCAAAAATAATAACATGCAATGAATCCTCCACTAGCTAGTGAATCTTCCATGTTTTCAAATACACAGACATGTCAGTACTCCTAGGATCTTTTGGCTTTGCCGTTTGTTTGCCAACAAAGCCGAACCTACAAAATAACTTTATAATTTTGTTCTAGAAAGAAAATATTTAATGGGTAATACCAGAGTATCAATATATAATCATGTAATTCATAATTAATTAATGAATAAATTAATATGTTATAAGTTGAACTACCAAGAATATGTTCTCCGGACCATCAGGTATATTTTTACCTCAACAACATGTAAATATTTTGAGATTTTTAATAGTGAAGGTTGAAAATTAGAAGAATTCATCAGTCTTTAGTTTTAAGTCATAAAATTCAAATTATCATAATCTTTTTGGATTTAGAATTAGAAGGGATATTAAAGATCAAAGCCTTCCATTTTACAGAGGAGGAAACTGAGCCCCAGAGAAAGTAATTTAATCAAGGTCACAGAGAGTAAATAGAAGAGCTAGGATTCAAAACCCACATCTTTTGACTCTAATTCAAGGACTCTTTTACTTCTAATAGCTGATTTCCCAAATATATGATGGAAATGGGTTTTTTATGTAGATAGCCAAGTATTTATTAACAACAGCATGAAGATGACTGTTGTGTTCCAGGGACTGGTACTTCCATCATGTAGCCACGCAAGCCTAGAGTTCCATTTGCTTTTGTGTAGAATTTGTCTCCCCACCCCCTCCTTCCTTTTAGACAGACTTTTATCAAGAGCAGGAAGAGATGTTCTGGGTGAATGGGATATTGAACTCCATTAGTGTCTGTATCAGACACAAATGGATGTCATTCTGCAACATCACGAGATGCATTTGGCTCTGACTTACCTTCTTGAGGGCACTTTCTGCAATCCTGGAAAGCCTATCTGAAGTTTGAAGTCCTGTTTTTCTTTTAAATCTCTTCTCTATGACAGAATGGCTTTATCTATACATCTATCTTAGCTTCACATAAAAGAATAAATTCAATAGACATTTATTAAGCACCTACTATTTGGAAGGCTCTGGGCTATATGTTGTGGGAAATTTAAATATGGATAGGACATGGTCCCTTCCCTCAAGGAGGTTAAATTCACTGTTGGGGCAGGGGAAAGATATATACATAAATAACAGTATAATTAAATAATAGTAATAGTTAACATTTATATAACACTATGTGCCAGGTACTGGCACAATTAATATTTCATTTGATCCTTACAAGAACTCTGGGACACAGGTGCTATTAGTTAAAAATTGTAAATGTATGAGAGAAGTACAAAGTGCTGGGAGATTTCCCCTCCCCCATCCCCTTCTAGCAGGGGAAATAAAGCAAAATTTCTGAGACAAAGTGGGATTTGAACTGAGTCTTGAAGCATGGGTAGAATTTGAACAGGTAGATATGAGCACTGAAAAGCCTTCCGGGTGTACAGGACAGTGGGGCCTAAGGAAAGAAGAATAGAAAAGATAACAGACCACTTGGGGAATGGGATGAACACCATTTTGATTATTGAGAAGCAGAATTCTGGTATTGGGGTACAGTAAAATTGACACTGTATCTGGAATCAGCAAACCTAGGTTCAAATTTCAGCTTTATCACAATTGTATGACTTTTGGCAAAACAATTAACTCAGTTAGATATTGATGTGTTCAGGTTTAAAATAAGAAGGTGGAATGGAGTAGGCAAGATGATTTCTTAAAGAACATAAAGCCTAAGAATTATGGATCAGAACCTCCATTTTGGGACAAAGCTTAAGATATATATGAAAAATAAGCTGATGGGTAATTCTGAAATACTTTTGTTGAAGTCATTCCATATTTTAAAATGGCAAAAAAAAAATCTCATGATCAGCACATTGAAATGAGAGACCCCTATCCGAAATGAATAGGGAGTGGACTTGTCTGCAACAGACTGATGACAGCCGTTTCCCAGAGAGCCCAGAATTGTAGGATCATAGCATGTCAGAGCTGACAGACCATAAGGGACCATCTATTCAACTCCCTCATTTTACAGAGAAGGAAACTGAGTCTCATAGGTGTGAGATGACTCCCCCTAACATGATCCCCCACCCCAATATTGCACAAGCTAGGATTCAAATCTATATCTTTTAATTCTCATCTCTATACCCAAGATCTCCCAAACTTCCAATTTCTGATAAATAAGGGCAAAGAACAAAAATTTGACTACACCATCTCCCTCCCCCAATGCAGAGAGCGAAAGCAGTTGGGGTTTTCATAAGGAGAGGGTGTGCTGCCCTTACTGCCCAGTCCCTTGTACCTATTCTGAATCCAGTCAAACTAGCATTTATTAAATGACTATTATGTGCAAAGCACTGGGATAAGGACTGGAATATAAAAACCACCCATTATTCTTTGCATAGCTGTTTATGTGCTGCCTCCACTAAAAATGAAAAGGCTGATGGAGAAAAGAGAGGGATGGATTAAAAGAAAAGGGATTTTTTTTTATTATGATCAGCAACTTATCCATCACCTGCCTTAAGGAAATCCAATTTTCTATGGTTTATCCCTAAAGAAAGGAAGCAGAAAAACACAAAGAGATCTAGTCTAGAACACACAGTAAACAGATGCCCAGGGAGTAGCTAATCGGTCCTGTAAAGTTACCACGGCAACGGCACCTGGCTGTGACCTCACAGTGGGAACAGGAGTGAAAGAGCACACGTCAGGCAAAACCAACCCAACACGAGTCTTCCTGCCTCAGGGAACAGGGCAGCATGCTCAATCCTCAGTGGGCACAATGCTGAGGCTTAGAAACAAATACTGCTGATGGTCTGTTTTGCAGGCTTGAGGAGAGGCCCCAGGACACTCTCAGCAGTAGCTAGTCAGTGGGAAAATAAACATTTATTAAGCACCTACTATGTGCCAGGCACCATGCTAAGCCCTGGGGATTCAAAGAAAAGCAAAAGACAATCTCTTCTCTCGAGGAACTCGCAGTTTAATGGGGGAGACAACTTGTAAACAACTGTGCACAAGCAAGCTACGCAAAGGGTCAACTGGAAGACACCAGTAGAGGAAAGACACCAGAATTAAGGGGCGTAGGGAAAGGCCTTGGAGACTTGGGGATCTTAGCTAGGCTTGAAGGAAGCCAGGAATTGAGATGAGGAAGGAGAACTCCAGGCATGGAGGACGGTCAGTGAAAATGCCTGGATGGGGTATGTTCTTCCAGGAACAGGGAAGCCAGTATGAATTGGATCCCAGATTACACATGGGCATGTAATGTGTAAGAAGAGCAGAAAGGAAGGGGAGGGCCCCGGTTGTTAAGGAATCTGAATGCCAACTGGAGGACTTTATATTTAGTCTAGAGGTGACATGGAAGCACTTGAGTTGAGTAGGGGAGTGACATGGTCAGAACTATGCTTCAGGAAGATAATTTTGACAATGGAAGGGAGGATGGACTGGGATGGTAAGAAACAGAGCAAGCAGCACAGTAGGCTAATGCAATAATCCAAGGGTGAGGTGATGAGGGCTTGCATCAGGGTGGTGGCAATATCAGACAAGAGAAGGAGGAGTATGTGAGAGAGTGGGCATTGTGTTAAGGCTTAGAAACAAATACTGCTGATGTCCTATGTTCTTCGGAATAAGAAGGGTCTCCAAGACCTTTGCAGAAGCAACTAGGAAGGGGTGGCTAGATGGCACAGTAAATAGAACACCCGCCCTGGAGTCGGGAGGACCTGGGTTCAAATCCAGCCTCAGACACTTAACACTTACTAGCCATGTGACCTTGGGCAAGTCATTTAACCCCAATTGCTCTGCCTTCCCCCCTTCGAAAAGGGGGGAAAAGAAGCAACTAGGAAGAGGAAAGAATTCAGAGTCCTGTCATCAGGCAGCCTGTGACAGGGAAGGAGGCAGAATTCAACCTGAGTGGGAGGCAGAGGCCCCATGAAAAATTCCAAACTGCAGGGGAAGCAGTAAGGCAGCTTAATCAAATTCTGCACTGGAGATCTGGCATAAGAAAAACTGAATTTTAGCTCAGCTCCTTGATAACTCTGAGGCCTCAGGCAAATCAGCTCCTCTCCTAGAGACTGCTTCATCATTTACAAAATGGAGGGGTTGGACTACAGCATCTCTGTGGCTTCTTCCAGTTCAAAAGTCAGTAATTGTATGATTCTAATTCCTACAGCTGAAGAAAGTGAATATTCAAGGCCCCCTTTTCCTTTTTCTTCTCCCTCCTTGCCTCAATTCCTCTCAAAACAGCAAAGAAAGACTGAAAACACATTGCTTTGGAAATTCGACTAGAAACATTTCCACTTTGTTGATCCACACACGTTGCCTATAATTTCAGGTTTGATTGATTCTCCTTCTGGAAATGCCAAGTTAGAAGAACAGAATCAATCATATTTCAGTTGAATTCAAAGCAGAATGAATCACACTTTACATTGAGAAGAATGAGGTGCCTCAACAATGGGCCCCATTCTCACAGGGCCCTTCTTGGTAGAAAATTCCCATTTGCTAAACCCCTATTGATTGGCTTATTCCAGGTAAATGGACAGAATTCTCAACAGACAGAATCACAATTCAACTCAGATTGTTAGAATCCAAATCCATTCCTTGTTCCACTATGCCATGCTGCATCTTCAGCCTCTTAGATCTGACACTGCTAAAGATAATTCTGGGCAGGGATTTTAATAACAATGAATTTCTACATGGAGGTTTGATAGCATTGAAGAAATTGTGGACAATAGGAGTAGATTGAGGCAATAAGTTCCTTTATTTGTTTTTATTTTTGGAGGGGGGAAGGCAGGGCAATTGGGGTTAAGTGACTTGCCCAAGGTCACAGGGCTAGCAAGCGTTAAATCTCTGAGGCCAGATTTGAACTCAGGTCCTTCTGACTCCAGGGCCGGTGCTCTATTCACTGCACTACCTAGCTGCCCCAATAAGTTCCTTTAAATACTCTTAAGAAAATACAGGTTAGAGGGGGTAGGGTGGTATTGAGGAAATGATACAGTGCTTTCCATTTTTTCCATCTTCTTCCTAACAAAAATATTAAAAAATATTTTTTAATATTATAGGCTATGTAAATCAATGAAATATCTACAGTCTCCAAAAAAAAAAAAATCCAAATCTGGATGACCCCTGCCTTGCCTTGATCTCTAGTAGCTGAATTCTCCTTGCCCCTTGTACTATCTCCTCCCAGGTTTATGATCCTGGTTTATTCCTGGCAATGGCTATCATTGTCATTTGAATGGAATTTTAAAGATTGTGGGTGGGGTAATGATACTACCTTCCAAGAAGCCTTCCTAATCCTCTCTGTAGTCACACATTCTCACTCAGATGTCCTGTAGAATTTTGGTTTGTACCTCTCCAATATGCTTATACAATGATACACACTTACAGTTCTCTGTGTTTGGGTCTCTTGCCTGCTTAGACTGAAAATTCTATAAGAGCAAGGGTTGTGTCCTATCAAAACTTTACATATCCCACAGCACCTAGCATAAGGCTCTGCATAGTTAGGTATTCAATAAATGTTTGTTGAATGAGAAAATAAATGAACCAATGAATTTTTTAGAAAATAGCTCCTTTTAGCTGCCCTGGTTGCCACTGTGATCCATATCTGTTGGCAGCTTTTACAGCTTTTCTTTGTTGATAATAAAATAGTCTACATCTTGTACATGGACCTTGCTCCTGGTAGGTGGCTTCTGGTGGAAACTATTCAACTGGCTCTACAACAGGAATTTTTTTGCTCTTTCCTAGCACATTATGGAAGGCTGTCTAGACATGCCAAAGTAAGACTCAAAGGTGTCAGTTAGACTAAACATAACTGGCTCAAAGGGGCAGAGATGAGAGCCAAGATTATCTGTCAAGAAAGACTCTCACATGGGTTATAGTCTTTCTTTGTTTTTACATAAATTCTCATTTACAGTGCTCCAATTTCTGCTTCTAGTCCAACACCCTTAATTTACAAGAGGAAAATGAGGCTCACAGTGATTAAGTACTTGCCCAAAGTAAAACAAGGACTAAGTAGCACAGCAGGAATTTGAGTCCAGATCTGTTATGTCAAATCTAGTGCTCTTTCTATGGCAATTGCAACATCTCTGGCCCTTGCCTCATCTCTTACCAGAATATCACTTTCACCAAATTACCAAAGCTCATATTTGTAGGGCACCGCCAAAGTTCCCTAGTCCAAAGCTGCCTGAATAGACACCCCTCTTCTAATATCCCTGAAAGGGAATAATCTAGCTTTGAATTAAAAATTTCAAGTAAAAGTGAATTTCCACAGTGTCCTCAGGAAGCCCATTGGAGAGTTAAAATGATTATTTCTTATATTGAGCCAGAATCTGCTTTTGTAATTTCTACTCATTCTGTTGCTTCTGTCATTCGTATCTATCTCCCATTTAAAAGTAACTATTGTGTTTTCCCACCACCCATTAAATTTTCTTCTCCATAAAGCAGCCTTTGCCTATTAGTATATGAATAGACTCCAGTTCTCTCATCATCTTCATCTTCCTCATCTAGACATGCTTTTACTGGTCAATCTTTTCCAAAAATACCATGTCCACAATGAAAGATAATACTACAGATGATGTCGACTGAAAGGCATAGACTATTACCTGCCTTGCCCTGGATTCTTGCTTTGTTACTTCAATAGATATGTAACCTCACAGACGGGGGTTCTCCAATGGTACAGATCACCACCAATCTATCCCTTCTCATTCTATGGGACTCATGTCCATGTAGTCCCAAAGATTGTCTGCGGAAGTTCCAACTAAACTTTCTAGGGTCCCTCCATTAGAACTTTCAGCCTTATGTAGGCACCAATGTAGCACATAGGCTCTCTCAGTCATTCCTTCCTCTCAATAGCTTGATCCTTCTCTGTGGTCCTTCTACCTTCTTTGGAATTTAGACATTTTTTTGATAATGTCTTTTATGCAGCTTTTGGGCACAATTTTCTTCCTTCCTTCCTTCCTTCCTTCCTTCCTTCCTTCCTTCCTTC
>NW_027187368.1:8674001-8688117 GCF_028583685.1 Petaurus breviceps papuanus | reverse complement strand
TTCCTTCTTTCTTTCTTTCTTTCTTTCTTTCTTTCTTTCTTTCTTTCTTTCTTTCTTTCTTTCTTTCTTTCTTTCTTTCTTTCCTTCCTCCCTCCCTCCCTCCCTCCCTCCCTTCCTTTTTCTTTTTTAAGCAATTGGGGTTAAGTAATTTGCTCAAGGTTACACAACCAGTTATTTTGTGTGGGTGTTAAGTATCTGAGGCCGGAACCGATCCCGGGTCCTTCAGACTCCAGGGCCGGCCCTCTTACTCACTGCACCACCTAGCTGCCCCTACGATACCTTTCTTAATAGGGCCCAACATAGGTTTGCTCTTTTGGCTGCCACATCTTAATGGTTACAATAGACACTATTGCCAGAATACCTGAGCTTTTTTTTAGAATAAACATATCTTTCTCTTGCTCTTAAAGCAGAGGGACATTTTTCCTGTTTTCCAATCCATTGCCTTCTCTTCAGACCAGTAACAATTCCACATATGCACTTTTTCACTGTGTTTAAACATTCATCTGGAGATAAACAGCTTTACTGTTAGACCTCTCAAAAGGGAGGAACAGAAAAAAAATAGAGGAAGAAATGCCTTATGAAGCATACTTCACTGAAATCTCCAGTGATCTGTCTGTTTCATTCTAAAGTTTACTGTTTAAAGGTTTTCTTTTATATACTTTTTGTGTTTATCTTAATCCTATCAACCATTAAGGTAACAATTCTAGACCTAACTCAAGAGACAGTATAGGTCAGAGTGTATGTTAATTATTACAGGCTAGGAGGTAAATGTGATAGAAAAAGCCAAAGGAGACCTAGGTTCATGACTTTTCAGCCAATAACCTTGGCAGCATGGCCTTGGGTAAATCCTTTTAGCTCATTTATAAGGAGCCACTAACAGTATAATCAAAAGGGTACAGCATGTGAAGTGAGAGGACTGAGTTTGAATTTTGGTTTAGTTGAGTGCTAGCTTTGTTACCTTAGGCTAGTCATTTCTCATCTTTCCTTAGTTTTATGACCTATAAAGTGATTGTATTAGATATGTATATTTTAGAGGTCCTTTTTTACTTCTGTAGTTCTATAAAATATGAATCAATTTCTCAGTGTAAGGCACTATTCTGTTGTCCTATTCTCTTTTCTCACAAGTCTTCCCCTCAAAAAAGTCCCTCATAACAAAGAAAACCTCATAATTCAACTAGGTTTCTTTACATGTGTTTTGGTTAATAAATGACTACCGGATGCCTTCAATTTAACTAGTCTTTGTTCTTATTTCACATGAAAGACCCACAAATACTCCCAAAGACACTTAACTACAATAGAGAGGGTGAATGGAATGAACGCATCTAGAATGTTAGAATAGTAAAGAAGAGAAAAGAACATCTAGTTCAACTTTCTCATATGACAGACAAGGAAACTGAGTCCCGGACTGGATTAAGTTTTTGGCATAAAATCACAGTGGTATAGCTGGGATTCAAACCCATACATTTTTGTCTTTGGACTGGAAATCCAAGACTCAATTGTTGGAGTGATAGTAATTCAGAATAATTCAAAATGTCTAAAGGGATAGAAAGCAGAATAGTATTTAGCAAGGAAAGGATATGATTAAGTTTTGAGTATATGGAGGAGATCCATAGAAAAATTCCGATGAGCTCTTATACTAAACAAGAGGCTACTGACTTTGATTAAGACAAGAGAAGTCTAGGCAAGGCATAGGAAAAAATAAGAACAACAAAAATCGAACGTTGCTCAGTAAGGGTTGGGGATGGGAACTGGACCTGTGATTTTATTGATATAAAGAACTCCTGGATGAGGGAGCTGCCTCTGTGAAAGGGAGGTTGGGAGCTTCTGTGCAATTGATGGCAGTTGCCTAGGGTGCTGACAGAATAAGTGACTTAACTTTCCCAGGGTCATATAGTCAACATATAACAGAGGTGAGACTTGTACTCATGTCTTCTTGGCTTTCATTCTACCTCTCTATCCCCTATACCAAAGCACCTTTCTAAGAAGGTTAATACTGAAATGTGTAACATAGGGAAGCTATACATTCCCCATGGGAATAATTTTAAAAGGAAAAGAGATAACCACTTTTCCTGATTGCTTAACACATTCACATACCAGAAGGTTAGAGTCCAGATTGGATAACTTTTCAAGGTCATCAAAGTTTAAGCATGATACATTACAATCCATGGACCAGGCCTAGGGCCCATCTAGAATACTGCTTTCAGGCCAAGCACCACAGCATAGGAAGGTCATAAATTGGAGTGTCCAGAAAAAGGCAACAAGCTAATCTATTCCTCAGATGTGTATGTGGGGAAAGGGTATGACTTAACCATATCAACAACTTTATACTTTGCACATGTTTTGTATTTACATATATGTCTATATGTTGTTTCTGCCAATAGAATGAGTTTCCTAGAGAGAAGACCTTGTTTTTTTTGTCTTTGTATCTCTAGTGCCAAGCACAGTGCCTGGCACAGAGTAGGTAATGAAGGCTTGTTGGATTGAGATGAATTGAATCATGGAGGTTATTCAATCACATGAAGATAGCTTGAAGGAACTAGAGATGTTTCTCTTAGGCCAACTTTTAGATGGCTCAAGAGATGATTAAAGAGGGATGTGATAGAGGTCTGTAAGTATTAAGAGCTATCACAGGAAAGCTGAATTAGATTTATTCTGTCTGGCCCTAGAGGATAAAACATAAAAATAGGTAGGAGTTCAAAAGAAGAAAATTTAGTCTTGGTATAAGGAAAAACTTAGCAATTAGAGGTATCCAAATTGAAATGAAATGCCCCTAGAGACTATGGGTTCCCCCTCCCTGGAGATCTTTGGGAAATGGCTGGATGGTCACTTGTTGGGTATATTGTTGAGGTAATTTTTTTCAGGCATGGTTTGAAGAAGATGGTCACTGAAATCTCTCAAATCTAAAATTTTGTGTTTTGGTGACCTTGTTTCCCCTGGGTCTATTCTGCAACAAGGATTTTTATAAGGGGAGAAAGGACCCCTCCCAGGAGGAGCAGAAGCTGGGGCCTTAGAGCAACGTCACACAAGAAAACATTATGAAGCATCATTACAGCTGAGATTCTGGGGAAATTTCAGCAATGTTTCCCCAAGTAGCTGTAACTCAGGCACCAGACACACCTGGTCTATTTCTTGTCTCTGTCTATGTTGTTAAATTTATGGAACAGCAATAATAGTAACGACATTAGTGCATGTTTATTTATAAAATGCTAACACCTGAAGAACTTTGAGTATTTGAGCAGAACCACTACTAAATTTGACAAGTATGTGTTGTGTTTTAGATGTAGATATAGGTATAGATATGTATAGAGCAGCCAGTAACAGTAGCTGTGGGAATCATAACGAAGAATGCTTAGCTCCAGTTCAATCTTCAACTAGAATCCTACATTAGCAGTCTTGTTTGGGCTCTGGTTTATGAGCAGCAAGCAACAGAGGAAATGAAAGCCAGTTGGGAAAACACTACACCGAAAGTCAGCTTTTCCCTAAAGAATGCCCACCCCTCTTCACCCCACAGTGCCTGATAGCTTTCCTAAAGATTTGCATTAGGAGGGCTTTCTTTAGTTTCTCTCTGCTTCCCTATTGGAAACACAAGGTTGACAGTATTTATTTCATTGCCCAGAAAATGTAAATATGCCAGTGAGTGCCAAGGCTTGGAACAGTGTTAATAATTTATTCAACAAATCACATAATGTGCATTTGTGATACATGATTTATAACCTCCCACTAACTTCTGTATTTACCCACCTGACTTCCTCAGACATGTCAAGGGCTCATGTTTTTGGTTTGGAGACTAAAGCTATTTCTGAATGGTAGAAGTGCAAAAAAGAATCCTAGAAAATCTGCTCAGAAAATAGCACAAGGGCTTTCTTTCCCAGACAAGATCAAAGTGTTCTTCCTGCACCCCCTTTAAGAGCAAAGAAGGCAGACTTTCCAACAAACAGGTCTGGGTCAAAAGTGAGTAGGAAAGATTTCCTAATTGGTAACATTTCTGATGGAGCAGGTGATAGATGCTGTGAGGAGATGGTGATAAGCATTTGAATATGAAGGTGGTTTTATGTGGGTGGGAGTCATGGGTCACTGGGAGTTATGTTTTGCTTTCCTCTTTGCATACCCTGTCTGATATCCCATCACTCGTGGGTGGAGAAGCTCTCAGAAAGCATAGAAGTGGGAATGAAACCTGCAGGTGCAGTGTAAATATTACAATTATTCATATCCATGTAGTTTTGATACTTACAGATACTTCTTAACAACAGAGGCCCAGCGTTAAGTGACCTGTCCAAGGTGGACATAACAGTCATGTGGTACAGCCAAAATCTGAACCCAGGGAATCTGAAGTAAAATGTATTGCTCTTTATATCCTGTTGCATTATGAAAACTTGAAATTGATTTCCTGGTGTGACAAGCAGACTCATTGTTTTATTTGGTTTGAGAGGAAAGCCTGCAAATAATAGACATAGCTATAGTCTACCCTGGGCAGGTAAGTGTCATAGTGGATAGAGCACCAGGTCTGGAGTCAGGAAGACCTGAGTTTAAATCTGGCCTCAGCTACTCAAGAGCTACATGGCAGTGGACAAGTCACTTAACTGTGTATCATCTCAGTTTACTCTTCTGTAAAATGAGCTGGAGAAGGAAATGGCAAACCATTCCAGTATCTTGACCAAAAAAATCCCAAATGGTCATGACTGAAATTACTGAATGACCACAATCACAACAACAGTTTAGCTTTGTTAGCTGATTAAGGCATCAGGGGTTGACTGTCAGTTTTGGTCATGGTACTTTTTCCCTTTAATATTATAGTTTCTTGTTTTGAGATTTTGCACTCCTTCCCACTGTGCTGCTGCTTTGTTATATATCCCAATGCCACAGTAAAGGTCTCTAAGTCTTGAATTAAATTAAATATTTGTAGACTCAAACAAAGCTAGACGAGCTATCAGAAGTTCACCCTACACCCTCAACAAGTGGACTATCAGACTTTCCTTGAAGACTCTCAGAAAGGGAAATTCAGCATCTTCCAAGGCAGTGTGCCCTTCTTGGAAACAGCCTTAATCATTAGGAAAGCTTTTGTCTTCTTTTTCATTACTGAAAACTGCCTTTCTGTTACCTGCCACTCACTGCTCTTAAATCTGCCCTCTGAGGCCAAGTGGAACAAATTTAAGCTCTCTCCCACATGACAAGCCTTCAGATACTTCATGGCACTTATCCCCACACCTACCCCTCAAATCATCCACTGTCCCCAATTCCTTTAAATAATCATTATACAGCATTGCTTTCAGTCAACATTCCATCCCAGTCACCCTTCTCTGGGCTTGTTCCTTGTTCTTCCTAAAATGGGGTCCTCAGAGTTAATGGTACCCCAGAGGAGATACAACCAGGAGGGGGTAAAGCAGAACTTTATACTCCTTCAGGACTTTATACTTCTTTAAGTTAGGTTTAAGATTCAAAATTTCTGAGGTGTCAACTCCCTAAGATGCCAATATGACACCACAGCTGGGACCTCAGAATGGCATTTAATGAATTGAGCATTGTTTTCTATTTAGATTTGACTAATAAAAATGCCTATTTCCTCTCTCGTTTCCTCTTCTGCAGGGATGGGGGACTTTAGGTGTGGAACATTGAATATACTATTTATTTGCTGTTGTCATTCAATTGTTTTGGTCTTGTCTGACTCTTTGTGACCCCATTTGGGTTTTCTTGGCAAAGATAGTAGGTTGGCTTACCATTTCCTTCTCCAGCTCATCTTACAGATGAGGAAACTGAGGCAAACAGATTTCAATGATTTGCCTGGGGTCCTACAACTAGTAAGTGTCTGAGGGTGGATTTGAACTTAGGGATAAGTCATCTTCACTCCCCGTAGAGCACTTTATCCACTGAACCACCTAGTTGCCCATATTGCTGATTACCTTTGTTGAATTGCTTTCTTCTCTTTTAAAAATTCTTTTTTATAGGAGACAGTTCTCTGGGAATGGAAGGGGAAATCAAAGTGATATAAAAAGGAAAATGTTTCAGTGGAAAAAAAATAATGGATTTGAAATCAGAGGGCCTGATTTCAAATCCTAGCTCTGTCACCTATGTGACTTTGGGCAGATCCATTAATTTCTCCTGGCCATAGTAGAGTGAGAGGATTGGATATTGGATATCTAATATTTCTTTCCACTCTAAATCTATAATCCAATAAAAATTTAAAAGAAAAATTGGTTTGATTACGTGAAAATAATAATAACTTGGGCACCACTAGGGCACCATCATGGTATGGTGGAATGAACAGTGAAGGAGGGGCCTGCAAACGTGGATTCTGGTCCTAGTTTACAACTAACTAGCTGAGTGACCTTGGACAAATCACTTGGTCTCTATGAACCTCAGTTCCTTCAACTGCAATATGGGGATAATTTCTGATATGATCACTTACTCTTTCTACTGCCCAAGTATAAATGCTGCTCAAATGAGGCAGCATATGGGAAAGTGTTTTGTAACTGTGAAGGACTGTACAACTATAACCTATTCAAAACTGCCAGCCCCTTTCATCATATTTTGTACAGCATTTCAGTAAATTCTATCTTATTACAAACCGATTCTATACTCAAGGAGGGGGAACAGAAAAGCTAGCCCTTCGCTCGGGTATTATAACAGATAAAAGGTCAGTAAGCCAGATTTCCATACCCAGCACTCTTTCCCATGGATGCCAATTAGCTGCCTCTCTGAACAGATTCTATCTCTGTAAAGAATTTGGGAACAGCTGGCAAAATATCTTATTCCCCTCCACAGATTCAGCACCTGCTGAAAAAGGAGGAGGCATTTAAGGTGGCTGCTATGAGCAGTTGGTGCTATCAGTACATGAGCCCATTGGCAATGGTCTTGTGTGAAAGGCCCTTGCTCCCCCATGGGCTGTTAATGACTTGTTTCCCTGCTCTTACCCTAAGAAGTAGCTGATTCAACATTGTCACTTCTTTCTTCACTAACCCTCTCTTCAATAAGGAAAATGATGGGGGAGGAGGAATGGGGTAAGGTGAGGATAGGGAAGGGACACTCTTTGGCCTTTTCATCATAGGACATTTCTAAATCAACTTGACAAAGACAGAATCAGGAGATGAGGCTATAAAAATACACTTTAATTATGTCATCTTTATCATCTTGAAGCATGTAGCATCAGCCATATGTGGGCTCTAAACAAAACAACAATTGCTTTGCAAGCCTCCTCCCCTCCCAGGTGATAACAGCTGAATTCATCATATTCACTTGGTGCTGATGTTAAAAGCCAGGGAGGGGCAGCCTGTAGTTGGGAGATGGGAGTTCTACAGCTTTTCTCCTCTACATCTCTTCTAGTCACTCACTTTTCTTTCTTTGCACCTATAAATCTCTTAGTCAGTCACTAATTAAGACAATAAACATTTAGGGGTTACAGTGTGCCAGGCAATGTGCTAAGGGATGGGGACAAAGAAAGGTAAAAACCTTTCAGAGGGCTCAAATCCTCCACTGGAAGCCCTCACCAATGAAATGCTAGCAGGGCTTCTATCAGGGATCTTTGTACATCTCCAGAAAAATGAAAGAAAAGAGAGCAGTTCTGGGTAATAAGTGTAGCCTTAACCCTTCAATGGATCAGCTTCCTATTAAGTATAGATCTTCTCTGTTATAGCATGGCTCCATCCTGGTTCGATCCCAGGGACAAATCTAGATCTGGAACAAGCAAGTGTTTTTTTAAAAAAATGTGATATGAGCCCTTCTAGATGCTAGTACCTACCCCAAACTACCTCCCATTCAGTCATACAGAGCAGCAAGACTCTTCTGCTATCTAAACTAAAATCCCTACCATTATATTAGGGTATCTCTCTATCCATCTCTGTCTGTCTTTCAGTCTCCATCTCTGTCTCTCTCCTCTCTGTACTGGATTAGACAACAAAATGAGAGCTGTTGTATCCAAAAGGCCTCAATCAAAATACAAATGTTTTATCTGAGGTGGGGTAGGGAGAGCAAGACCAGAGGAAAGCTTGTTTCACTAACACAGGGACACTACTAGTTGGCCTATGAAAACAAAGTTATAAAATACTAGAATTGGCAGGGATTTAGCCCACGATGGGCTAAATCCCTTCCAGCTTCCAGGGCCTAGAGTGTGCTCCCTTCTCACAGAATCCCTCCTTTAAGAAACTAGCCCAGTGCCTGACAGAGATTTGGCATTTAAGAAATATTTTTTTAATGGTTATGTACCTGTTTGATCTTAGGCAAATAAATCATTTAACATCTGTGGTTCTCAGTTTCCTCATCAGTAAAATGTGGGTGTTGGACTAGTTGACCTCCGAAGTCCTGTCCAAGTTCAGTTAGGTGCTATTATTACCTCCATTCTTTAGTGGAGGAAACTAAAGCAGAAGTTAAGTGACTTGACCAGAATCACACAGCTAAGGTAGAAGTGGCTAAGGTAGAATTTGGACTCAGATGTTCCTAACTCCAGGCCAGTACTCTCTATCCACTATACCATCTGGGTGCCTCTCAGAACACTATTCTCTGCTTTCCAAATTCATAAGTTAAGCATAAAACTTAATACAAGTTCACCACATCTTCCTGGGAAAGGACAACACAAAAACATGGAGGTGGGAGATTGAATGTTGCATAGGAGAAACAGAGAAAAGACCAGTTTGGCTGGATCACAGAGTAAGAGACAGGGAGGAATACATAATGATACTGGGATTATTGATTGAGGCAAGGTTATGAAGGGTTTTAAAAGATGAACAGAAGAACTTATACTGTATTCTAAAGACTCTAGGCATCCACTGGACTTTACTGAGTAGCAGAGTGACAGACAGAATCTGAGCATAAGGAAAATCACTTTGTCAGCAACATGAAGGATGGACTGGAATAGGAATAGACTTGAGTCAGGTAAACCCATCAGGAGGCCATGGTAATAATCTAGGAGAGTGATGAAGTGCGGTACTAAGGTTAGTAGCAGAGAGAAAGGGTAAGAAACAAAACAAGGACTGTTGTAGAGGTAAAAATGGCAAAAATTTGGTAGTTTATTGGATATTTGGAGTAAGGAAAAGTGGAAAATAAATGATTATAACAAAATTATGAGACTGTTAAATTGGACCCTCTACAGAAAAAGGGAAATTTTGGAAGAGAGGTGGGTTTGGGGAAAACCATAATGAGTTTCTTTGGACTTGTTAAGTTGCATTTGTCTCTGGGGAGTGGAGTTGGAGATGCAGTTGGCAATATAGCATAGAAACTGAGGAAAGGAACTAGGGCCAGTTATATAGATCTGAGATTCAGTGACATAGAAATGAAAATCAAACCCACAGAAGCTGATGAACTGCACATGTGTATAGTGAGAAGAATAGGTCATCTAAGACAATGGTTCAGGGAGCACCCACAGATAGGGAACATGATATGGACAATGAGCCAGAAAAGGAGACTGGGAAGGAGTGGACTAAAAGGCAGGATGAAAACCAGGAGAGAACAGTGATATGAAAGTACAGAGGAAAAGGTTTCCAGGAGGAAAGGACAGTCAAAAGCATCAAATGCAGCAGATAGGTCAAGAAAGGTCAAGACTGGCAAAAACTCATCAGGTTTGGCAAACAGGAGATCCTGGTTAACTTTAGTGTTAAATAAACCTTCATCAATAAGCCTGAGAATTGAATTTCCACAGATCATTTCTATAAGGAAATGGGTTCCAAGTTTAAAACTTATTAGAAACTTTCAGAGCACAACTTGTCCCTAGATTAGAAAGCAAAGTCAGTAATAAAAGGAGGAGCTACAGAGACGGAGAGTACTCTGAGTGTTTAAAGCTGACAGGAGCATAAGTGCTAGGTAAAAGCTTTTGGAGAGCTATAAATAGCCAGCAGAGTGACCCTACTAGCCTCTCCTCCCCACGGGGGTGGCTATGCCAGCTTTAGCTTTCCTGGTACATGAAAGCTTCTGAAAGAATTGTTTTCCCAGGAGCTTTTGGCTGCCTTGTGCATGTCAAGGGACTTTGCAGTTTCTAATTATCTCCCTTTATGTTCAGGCTGAGACTTGTTAATACAATAAACCAGCATTTCCGGGACACACTCACACACAGAAACATCTCAAGGTGTTTTACAAGCAGAAGATCATGTTAAATCAAATCAAATACCAATTAAAGATTAACAGCAATGCTAGGAAGCTGTTATCTGCCATCCAGTAATGGCCTCTGGGGCAGCAGTGAGTTTCTACCAAGCAAGAGTTATTCTCATTCTAGCCCAATTTATTCTTTCAGGATCTGTTGGCCCCAACAGCCTGTGCCTAAACAAATCAATGCTCTCATCTTCTTAGAAGTGTTCCCAAGTGACCTGTTTCCCCAGTACTTGGCCCTCTCTGAATGCTTCTCCCATCACTGGGCCCATACCTCCCTTCCCAAATTCCAGTTTGCCAAAACCATGATACAATTCACTTCCATCTGAAGACCATTCAATAACAGTAAAAGCTGACATTTATATAGTGCCTTTAGGTTTACAAAGCATTTTACAAACATTATCTCATTTGCTCCTCATGTTCTTACTAGGGTTTCCTTCTAGCAATAATTGACAGGAAATGACTGGTCACAGCAATCTATCTGAATTTCCACGTGGGTAAAATGGCAAAAGAGAACAAATGTTCTTGCCCAGAAGAAAGTTTCTAGTCTTCAAGGGAAAAAAAGGAACAAAAATAAAAACATATTTAAACTAGAAATTGTACACCAAAATGGATCTAAAAAAATAAAAGGCAAGTTTGAGTAATCATGCTTCATTCTCACTCAAGTTTTCTGTGTTTCAGTTTTCATATTAGTAAAATGGAAAAAATATTATCTGCCCTGGCTGCTACTTCATAGTGTAGTCAAAAGAGTAGTAGAATTGGAGTCAGAATCAAAGAACATCAAAGTAGGAAGGAACTTAAACACCATATAGTCTAAAACCATGCCTGAACAGTGATCCTCTATAACATCTCCATCAAGTGGTCACAGCATCTTCCTTTAAAGACTACTGCAAAAAACCAATTCTTTACTTTCAAAGGAACCCCACTACAGCAGAGGTTCCAAAACTTTTCCAGACTACTGCCCCCTCAAAAAAGTAATTACCCTCCCCAAAATCTACTTTACCCTTTAACTTTTTGAAATCTGTATCATTTAAATATATGTATATATATATATATATATATATATATATATGTATAATGATTTTAAGAAATGGCACATCTTAACTTTAATAATTTATTGTAAATTTGTTGGTTTTTTTTTCATTGAGATTTTAATAACTCAATACTGCAACAAGTCATTACATGCACACATTCCTGCCAGTGCATGTTGGACTTCTCAAGAATGCATGATGTGCTCATCTGCCAACACCTGCTTGTTAAGACCTGTCAGCAGACTTGACCACTGACCAGTTATAACTTGCATTTTGTGTATTTATTTAGAAAATAATATAATCACTATGACTTTAACTCTGTTATACAACAGATGAAACATATATGATTGTTTTTTCAAAATTTTATTCTTTTCGTATGCTTCTACCCCACCCTCATTTTATTCAATGCTCCCCAATCCCACCAGAGGCTACTACTGCCCCCCTAGATTGTTCCATTACGCACCAAGGGGTGGTATTGCCTGCCTTGGGAACTTAGTGATAACACTAATTCTTAGGAAACTTTTCATTGTATAGAGTTGAAATCAGACCGGTCTTGTTTCTGAGACCAACCAAATTATGCCATGCCCCTGTACCATATTCCATCTCATCTCTACTACATACTATCTGTGTGACCCTGAAAAAGTCACTTAATATCTCTAGATTCCAATTTCATCACCTAAAATGAAGGACACTGGAGTAGGCAGTCTTTACAGTACCTTTCTTCTCTGAATCCTCAATTCTTCATGGACCTAAATATTCTCCCCTCCCCATTTCTAGCTTCTCTGGCTTCCTTCTACCAGGTAAAATCTCACCTTCTATATAATTTCCAATTCCTTATTAATTCTACTACCTTCCCTCTATTGGTTATTTCCAATTTATTCTGTATAAATCTAGCTTTGTGTATAGTTATTTGTGTGTGACATCCCTATTAGATTATGAACTCCTTGAGAGCAGGGACTATCTTCTAACTTTCTTTGCATTCTCAGTGATTAGTATAGATCCTGGCACATTGCAGGTGATTAAGAAATGTTTACTAACTTTGAAAAGTTACAATTTCATATAAATTGTAATTTTTTTTGTTATTTTCTCCTAGAAAAGTGTTTCTTAATCTAGAACCTGTGGATTTTAAATATGTACATACATAATGCATATATATATAGTAAATTTATTTTAATACAATTGGTTTACTTTATAATTTATGTATTTATTTTATATTTTATTTATATTTGTATTTTACACTTTAAAATATTCAGAAAAGAAGCCCACAGGCTTCACTAGACCCTTACAGTCACCAGACCATTAGCCAAAGGGGCTTATGGCACAAAAAAAGTGAAAACCCCCTGCTCTAGAAGGTAGTATGTGTTTATGATAAAGTGCTGTTCATTATGGTATGGAGATGACCCTTGGCTCTCAAAGCCCACACAATATCTGAAAGGCTCTATCAAGATGAAAAGGCCTAGAGGGTATGTCCAGGATATACAAGCCACCCACCTAATGTCCAGTGCAGCTAAGTGATGAGAGGATCACAGCGAAGTTGGCTATATAGAGATGAAGAAATTTTTTATTTTCTACCATTTTTGAAGGTAGATGCCTTACATCCAGAAGGGTTGGGATCAACATCCTTCAGGGGAGTGGACACACTGAATAAATCATATTATGCCTTCTGACCTGTAAAAGAAAATTGCTACCACAAGTCTTATCTTTATATTTCTTCACTGTGATAACAGACTCCCCAAAATCTATTTTCTGGGTGACAAAAATTAGCACATTGATACATTCAACTAATATATCTGCAAAGAAAGAGACTACCCAAAATGAAGAGACTTAACATCGCCGAATTCTGCATGTTGTTTGATCTTGCTGCTCCTTGGGAGGTTTTAAAATCTGTTTCTGATATATTCTTCTCAAGTCTGAGCTGGTTTAAGACATTGTGGATTGTAATGCTAGATGTATGAAAACAAATGCCTTGATCTAAAGCACTCTCTTCTTTCAATTACAAATCACTTTTTTTCCAGTTTACATTTAGACAAAGACATCTTGTAGTCTTTTTCCAGGCAAAGGTGAAAGGACATAAAATAGGAGGGAAAGAGGACGGGAGACAAAAAAAATGAGGAACAAAGTGGGGAAAGGGACATTATAGAAAGGGAATAGGAGGGAGAAAAGGATAAGGAAAGCAGGGTAGGAAAGTAGGAAAAACTAAAAATTTATGTGGGATTTGGGTAATGGGTTGGATTCTAGTACTCTTGCTAACTGGAGGACTATAAGCAAATAATTTCCTTTACCTTGCCTCCATCTTTAAAATGAAGAGTTTAGACTAAATCAGTTGTTCTTACCCCAGATTTTATGAACTTAAAAACAAGTGACAGCTGTATTTCATTACAATGTGTTTCCTTGTAACCTTATGCATTTAATTTTTGCACTGAAAGAAACTAATCTGAGAAAAGGTTCATAAGGTTCACCAGAATGACAAAGAGGTTCAAGACATAAAACACCATAAGAAGTCCTAGACAAGATAAGTTTTAAAGAATCTTCTAACTCTTAGTCTATGATACTACAGTGGCAGGGATGGGGTGTCAATAGGAAAAGGAAATTATCTCTACAGAGATTGCATAATCCAATTCCACCATTTTACAGATGAAGAAACACAGGCTCAAAAGAAGAGCTGGGACTAGGACTCATGTCTTCAGGCATATATAGTGGCATGATTTTCCTAGTTTTCTTTTGACTCGAGTCTACTAGATGTTTGAGAGTGAGTAGAATGGAGCATAAATGAAATGGAAGGATGGAGAGAGAGAAGGAAGGAAAGGATAAAATAAAGAAGACAAGGGCAGCTAGGTGGCGCAGTGAATAGAGCACTTGCCCTGGAGTCAGGAAGACCTGAGTTCAAATCTGACCTCATACACTTGACACACTTACTAACTGTGTGACTTTGGGCAAGTCACTTAACCCCAATTGCCCTCCGAAAAGCAGAGAGAGAGAGAGAGAGAGAGACAGAGAGAGAGAGAGAGAGAGAGAGA
>NW_027187368.1:8569424-8671924 GCF_028583685.1 Petaurus breviceps papuanus | reverse complement strand
ATCAACTTGACAGTAAGGATAGTCCCATTCCATTTAATTGAACAAGAATTTATCAAGTGCCTACTATGTGCCAAGCACTGAGCTGGATATAATAAAGGCTCCATTTCCTTTCTTTCAAGTTCCCTTAAGACACCAGTCCCTGGCCACTGTATTTATGCTGGCCTGCCTGGTAACAAACGGCTGGTTACCATGCGGAGGGCGACAGCTAAGCGATTAGTGAAATTTGTTACCCGTGCGTCTCTGAACAAAATTAAATTAAAAGTGCTACTTTGCTGTCAAGATAAGGGCCAGGCTGGTGAGATAATTTTTCACTCTCAAACACTCAATTACCCAGTGAGGCTGGATCAGATATAATAAAAAAAGGAAGAAAAAAAAGGGGAAAATACAGAAGCAAAGCCTAGAGGAACAGATGTAAGGGTTGTTATCTCTATCAGTGGCCAGGGAAAGTAAAAGAGGCTGTTGCCATAGTGATGGGCTGGACCACTTGAGGTAGATGGAAGATGGAGTCTTGTTTAGATCTGATACTCCCTAGTGAAGCAACCTTTGGCCTGTGGTGTTTTTGACCTGGTATGAAAGTGATGGTTGTTAGACCAGACGAGTGAGAATGGTACACTGAGGAATCATAGAAGCTAAGAGCTAGAAAGGACTATCTAAAGATTGCCTAGTTCAGCCTTTTAATTTTAAAGGTGAAAGAAATCTAGTAACTGGTCCAAGGCTATATTGGTAGGTGTAATGGCGCTGGGACAAAATTTTTGCTCATCTTCTCCTCTCTATCCTCTCTGCCCATGATCACTTTCTCCCAAAGGATCTTCCAAATTCACCTCCTTCTATGAAACCTTCCTTGCCTTCCCTTAGATTCAACTCGAATAAGTCCCTCAGTAAGGTTCCTAAAATTCTTAATTGATGTGCAGAGTTTCATGGAGTATTATAATGCATTTATTTTCAAAGTGAGAAAGGAATTTATAGAAGATAGGCCATAAGATTTAGAACAAGAAAAGATGTTAAAGATTGTCAAACTGAAACCCATTATTTTATAGATTCATAAACTGAGGATCAGTATGGTTAAACAAATTCTCCAAAGGTAAACAGATTATAAATGTAAGTTGTGGGATCCAGACCCTAGTCCTGTAACTACAAATCTAATTTCCTTTCCCATATTTGTTGCTGAAGTCTAGAAGATAGATTTCCTGTTTCTCAGTCCAATGACCTTACTACTGGACCATGTCAGGCCATATGCTTAATGTGTCCCTGAAATGCAATGTCTTGGTGATTAGGGCAGAGGATGTATGTGTTTTGATAGGAGGTTAGGACATGACAATGTCCATAGCTTGTTCTTCTTATAGGGGTTAACAATATGACTTTGATCTTACTTCCAATATGAGCCCTACATACATCATCGAGGGGAATAACCCTTGTAGAGGAGGGACCCACATAAATAATGTCAAATAGTTTAACATCAGATGTGGTTTTATCAATGGAAATGTCATTGAAGATGAAGATACATTGTTGCTGAATTACAAGAAACACTGAACTTTTCCATCTGACTCCCAAAACCTCCTTTACAGGTTGTCCCTCCAATTAGAATGTGAGTTCCCTGCAATCTTGCTATTCTGTTGTATCCCCAGGGTGCAGGACAGTACTTTGGATCTTGTCTTCCACTATCTATGATGGAATTATGGAAATATCAAGTTGATATAACCAGAGGACTACTTGGAGGAATGAAGGCAGGGGGAAAATGTTAGGTGACACCAAAACCTCCCCATCTTACCACAAGCATGAATCAGTCCCTGAAATAATTCTGAAACTGTATGAGAATTCCACCTCCTTTTTAATGCCATTTGGCCCAGCACCCTGTCAGCACAGACTTCAAACTAAAGGAGACGGCTGTCAGGAATGAAACTGGAGACAAAAGGCGATAAACCAAACATGTCATTTTTCGTTGCTTACACTGGTAAGAAGGAATAATCAGTCTCTTTCACTTTCTACCTTTACAAGAATGCTCAGTGGGATTTTCCCACCCCCCTTTAAGTATGGTGAAAAATATACAGCACTCCTTTATCCTTTCCAATTTTGTTGTCATTTTTCTTCCTAATCCCAAAGAAAGCTTGGTATGTGGGGAAAAAGTCCATAGGATTAGGGTTAAGAGAGGGTAGATAATTGAGACATTGTATGGTCTGGTTCCTTCCTTTTAAAGGTTAGGAAAGTGATTAGTAGAGAGGTTAAGGGACCTGTACAAATCATCAAATCATAAAGGGAATAAATAGCAAAGTTGGGATTCAAACAAAGGGCCACTGATTTTGAACAGGGAGAGAAAATAAGAGAGAGGAGTCAAGGGGGAAGAGTGAGAAGGACAGGGAGAGAGAGAGGGAGAAAACAAGAACAGCAAATAATGTGATGTCAGGTCCCCTTCTTGATTTCTCTCTGTTTAGAGACTCATAAAAAATACCAAAATAAGAATGGTCTTTAGGATTCAGACATGTTAAGAGTATTAGAGCAGGAAGCAACCTTAAAATATGGAATGTCTAAGCTAGAAGAAATCTTAAAACATAGACTATTAGAGTTATAACAAGACTTACTTCATGGAATATTAAAGCATAAATGAGCATTCGATATGCTAATGTTAAAAACTCCCACAATGTTAGAGCTATGAATGTTTAAGCTAGATGAAACCTTAAAATACCAAATATTAGAAATGGAAAAGAACTGACCTCAGAACAGAGATTTTGGAGCTGAATAGGATCTGAAAACAATCATTTTTAGGACTGGAAAAAAACGTTAGAGACAATTTCTCTTCATTTTGTGGATAAAGAAAAGGACTACAGAAAAGAATTGGTATGCTAAAATAGAGAAAGCTTTTAGTAAGCTCTTATGCTGTACCTAGCAAGGTCATATAGTTTTTTTAGTGACGGAATCTAGATTTTCTTACTTCCAGTTAAACTAGAAGAAAAACTAGTTAAGCTATTCATTATAAGGCAAAAAAAAAATCATTTCCCCCCAGCATGTGTCTATCTGAGAGAGTTGACATGAGGCTGGTGTGTATAGATGGGACTTGCCAGTTTCATTTAAGAACAATCCCATCAGTCTAGACCCACAGAGCTGCTTCTCACAGATGTCATTTTCACAGAGTATCTATTTTGTGGTTGTTCACTTAGACCTCTACAAGTCAACTGCAATGCTTCCATGACCACTGGATTGCACTGAAACATACTGTGTGTCACATGGACTGATTTTTCAATATGGTCTCCCACTATTACCGCTAGCACCATGGCCAGAGATATTAAGGCAAATGAGTACTATGTGATGAATCAGCACTATGGAAAGGGACAGCACCAAGCTTTTTTTTGTAATAGAGCTATCTTACACTGTAATGAGTTAGGGAGGAGGAAAGGAGTAACTCATAGCCAATTAGCATAAGACCTTATTTGTAGAACTCAGTAATTATTTTCATATTACTTAGAAGATGACTCAGATGCAAGTGAATCTTTACAACTTTATAAAGTTTGTGTCTTTCCTGTGTGCTGACCTCTGAGAAATAGGCTAGGGGAACTGAATGTGTTTATTGATCCCTGGGTATATCATGTGTTATGACTATACTGGGGAAGTCGCAGATGGACCAGTTTTCTAGAATTAGACCTAGGATAAGGACTTCTGGGATAGTATGGGACTCCATCTCTGATATAGCACTTGTTTGATATTTCTCTTCATCTACCCTGGGAATGTTATGAGAGCCCCAAATACAATAGTTGAGGTCCAATTACGAGTGGATTTATGTTCACCTTTATGCCTTCTCCATACCCCTTGATGAAATAGCACACTTTAAACCAGTATGTTTGCCATCAAAAATCCATAATCTTCCATCAACATACCAATACAATATACAACTCATCTTTACTAGTGAATGCTCTGTGAATCAGCATAATAGGATATTCCACTTGGCTTGCCTAGCAGCTTAATCTAGTAGAAACAGTATAGGGATGAGATTCAGGAGACCACCTGAACTAAATAGTCTCTAAGAGCTGTTCCAGCTATAGTAATATATGATCGTAACATTTTGATGAGATTTCCCATTACTGAATGTCTTCAAAGGGTCCTATGTGTTTAGTGTGTGTGTGAGAGAGAGAAAGAGAGAGAGCGAGAGAGAGAGTGAGTGAGAGATTATGCATATGAATATTATGAAGATTCTTGTTCAGATATGGGTCAAACTAGATGACTTTTGAGGACTCTTCTAACTCCAAAATTCCAAGTCTGTAATTTTTGGTAATGTGTTGAGAAAACTGGTACTCATTCTAGAGAACATCATACCTCAATCCTGAGACATAGCTAATTATTCCAGGAATTTGACACACCAGCATTCCAGTGGACAAGAAGATACCCCAAAGACTTTTTTGGTTTTGCTCAATTTGTTAGCACATTTATTAACTGTGTAACCACTGATGAGTCACTAAAACCTTTGAGTGTTGGTTTCCTTATCTATCCCCCAATGGGGACAATAGTATTTACATTATTTGTAGGATTTTTATCAGGCTTAAATGAGATGTTTGTAAAATGCTTTGTAAACATTAAAGTGCTATCAATGACAACTGTTGTTTATATGTATATATGTGTACACACAATATACATATCTATTTGTGTATATGCATGTTTGTGCATACACATATGCATGTATACACACATATACATATATTCATATATACATATATACACACCCACCCACATATAATATGTATTCATATACATTTGGAATCTAGATAGGTTTTTTTTTCTGTTTATTCTGTCCAATATAATCTGTATGAAGCATTTGTTCTTTCAAATAAATTTTTCACATTGTTAACCTTAAGACATTGGGCAGGCAATATAGATGAGATGGGTTGACTGTGGAGCTATGCCAGGATAAATACCAAGGTTACAGTGTTTCTAGCTAAGTCAAAAATTCCTTGGTCTATGTACCTTTAAAAATAATCAAGAATCAAGTGTAGTTCATAGAGTACTGGAACAGAAGTCAGGAAACCTGGGTTCTACTCTAAGTTTTCCCACTAACAAGCTATGCACTTGGGTAAGTCACTTGCCTTTTTAAGACCTTGGTTTATTCATTGGTAAAATAAGGAAGTTGGATTAGATGATTTCTAGGTCCCTTTAAATGTAACATTTTATTTTCTACCATCTTATGTTCTGAAGCCCCTTCTAGTTTGGATCATTTATATCTGGGCATTCTATGTTTGGCTCTAACATTCTATATGCTAACATTCTATGATGCTATGAAATTTTTCCTAAGTACCCTCTCTATTTTTAGCTTTACATTAAACTTTGAGGGGAGATGGAGTAGCCCTAGTCACTATCCTTAAAGAGCATATGTGAGAAATGGGACATTCTGGGCACATTAAAAATATCCACTATATTGAAATTTACCTCTTAGCTTCTGATATGCCCCCCTGTACAGATCATAAGTCCCCCTTGATTTGACATTTAGTTATAGGATCTCATATTCACTATTTTCTTGATGATACCTTCATTTTCTTTTCTTCCAAGAAAAAAAAATAATTATCAGCTCTCCAAGGGCACAGACCTTATTTTTACCTTCTGAGTCTCCCACAGTAAACTGGAACAGTTATTGGCTCACAAACAGTACCCAATAAACTTAATGTGGTTTTAAATGAAGATTAATTTATAACTGACAATATCCCTAGGAGTGAACAACCATTAAGAGTTACTAAACCGATGCCCAAAACCATAGATTTAGAATTGGAAAGGACCTCAGATGGCATCAAATACAAATGTGCCATTTTACAAATGAGCCACTGAGAGTCAGTAAGGCTAAGTCATTTGCCCAAGATTACATCACATAACTAATAGGCATCTGAGGTGGGACCTTATTTATACAAATAAAGCATGAAAATATCTGTATTTACCAAACACCATTAAAATGGAGCATCTTCCCTAATAAAAAAATAAATTTTGCTTTTGAAATAAATTGATGATAACAGAATCTCAGAATATTAGAACTTCAAAGAACATTGAAGACCATCTAGTCCAATGTCCTCATTTTATACAGTTGAGTAACCCCAAAAGATTTGTGACTTTTTTAAGATCACTATTAAGCAGAAGTGCAAAGATTCCAGCTTAGATCTTATGACCCCAAATCCACTATACTATTCTTTTTTTTGGATTCCTTAAAATACTGGTAGCTCTGATGGAATATTAAACAAGATTTGATATGCAAAAATTTCATTTGTGAACTTTCTAGCCAATATCTATTACATAAAATATGTTACAGCATACATGTAATAAATTGTATTAGAGGCAGAAGAAAAGAACATTTCCCTGTTTTCTTGCTTTCTTTCTCTTTTTTCCCCCTCATAACCTCTCCTATCACACCCAAGAAATGGAGAAACCTGAGTCTTAGTCTGGTCCTACCTTTGCCTGAGAATCTCACTTTCAGAAAGGAAAAAAGAGGTAACTAGAATATCATGGTTCATGTCTTGGGCTTGACTGCAGGCCCTTTAACTCCTGGTCAATCTAAGTTTCCAGTAGATTCTGATGTATCTGTCATTGAGAGAGATGTACCTCACACAGGCTTCCTCCTCAACTATTCTGAAGCAGTGGGCTAGTTTGAAGTGGTGGGAAACATGGATAGAAGAGACGACAGACAGGGAAGCTTGGTTTATTCTAAGGCTTGCAGAAATGCCGCATGGAGACACTGCTTCTCAGGGTGACGGGAGGGGGCTGGAAGCTGTCCTCCTCCTCTCGTCCCCCCCCTCCGCTTCTCATCCCTACCATACAGCCACAAAGCCTCATTAAGCACATCACGTTGCTCAGAAATGACAGAAACTACAGCTGAACTCGAGGAAACAAGGTTATACAGTATTTGCAAACAGGTTGACGGCTACCAGGGAATCACTGCACTTGACATACTCCTGCTGCTTGATAGTTGAGGTTGGTAGTAGTAGTTGGTTTTTTTACAGGCATTTTTAAAAGGTGAGACATACAGAGTGGAGTGAAAAACACTGCGGGTTTCCCTGACAAATTCATTTTTTCTCCACAGGGAGAGATGAAAAGAGAAGAAAGAGGAAAGAAAGGGAAGACCCCTTTCCTACAAAGGCAAGTGACAAGAAATTACCATTGATGTTGCAGATAGAAGAATGGGCTTAAATCTAATAAACATTACCCAGAAGCAGATTAGAAAGTGTGCTTTAGAATATGATAACAACAATAATTGTGGTTGTTGTTATGACCAGAATTTATGGGATCCAAAACAAACATTTGGCAAAGAGCCAAATCCAGTCCTCAGTCGGTTTTTGTATGGCCTGTAAGTTTAAGAAGGGTTCCATACAAAAACAGGCAAAGGGCAGCATTTGTCCCCCAGGCCATATTTTGCCTGTCTTTGTTACAGACTGTCTAGGTCTATAGGATAATAATAGGTCATAATTTTATAGTGTTTTAAGATTTCCAAAATATTTTCTTGGAAACACATAAATATTATAATATTCATTTTACATTCCCAGGGAGATCATAGGACCATTGGATTTGGAGCTTTAAGAAATCTTAGAGACCACATAGTCCAAAATACTCATTTTCAGATGAAGAGGCTAGGTGACTTTTCCTGGGTCACACAGTTACTGTCTGAGTCATCAGGATTTGAAACTAGGTCATTTGACTCTAAGTTCTGGGCCCTTTCTACAAGACCACCCTGCCTTTCAAGAGATTAGAGCTGGATGGGATTTTAAGGATGTTAGTCCAAGGCACTCATTTTAAATATGAGGAAATTGAGGCAAAGAGAAGGAAAGTGGCCTGCCCAAGGTTACATAGCCAGTAATTACTGCACGGAGACACTGTTTGTCAGGGTAGTCAGCAAATAACAAAACTGAAATTCAAGCCTCAGTCTTCTCTAGGGCTTTTCCCACAAAAAGGGAGTCCAGTCCCCTCAATGGATAGATGACAAAGAGATGCCAAAGATGCTGTGAAGAAAACACAGGCAGTAAATACCATGGCCAGAGAGCTAGAATCCAACCCTCTACTTCTTACTGAGTTGCCAATGATCCAGCTGCCTTCTGAAGGACATCTGCTCTAGCAAAGGCTGCTTCCTTTAGATTGTATGTCATAGGGAAAGAGCACTGTATTTGTAGTGATAGCATCTGGATTTGGGTCAAAGGTCTGGTTCTTACCAACTGTGTGGCATTAGGCAAATCTTTAACCCTATGGGCTCCAGATACCGCATCTGCAAAATGAGAGGATTGGCCTAGGGGGTCTCTAATGTAAGATCCTTTGTAGCTCCACATATATCGGTCCTACAAATGACAGCAATAACAAAATCTTGATTTGGGGTACACAGCTCAGCTTTTATCTTCGGGCACAGTTGAGGATTTATTGTGAATTAAGTAAGGATCCACAGTATGATCAACTTAGCTCATGCTCTATCTTTTCCTCTCCTCTCTTCCTCTATCCTTTTGCATTCATCTCCTTCTCTGTCACAGACACAGTCAGGCTGTCTCACCCTGATACACAGGGCTTTGCTGACTCATTGCATTTTCAAGGAAAGTAATGCTATATGGAGATATGGTTGTAGTAGAAAGGGGAAGGGAGAGATAATGGTGATAAAGGGGAAAGCTTGGACTAATGAGCATAGCAACGATATGTTTAAGGGTAAGAAGGCTCATTCCATTCTAAGGCTATACTCCCATATTCTCCATGGGAGAGCAGCAGAGAAAAGTGGAGGTGAAGGATGAAAGGAAGGGCTTCATAGTTAAGTGCAAATATTAACCCTATTCAGCTGTTAAATTTTATCTGTCAAATCCCCTTCCCAGCTCAGACATTCTATGATTCAGTCTCTGGGAGACATTTACCAAGTTCAAGCTCAAGCAAGAAAATACTGTATATTTCTATGCATTCTACTTTAATTTGGTGAATGATGCATTGTCACGTGCCTTTACCTTGGAAATTAAATAGTACAAGGCGAAATATAAACAAAACAACATGTATTCTCTAAGAGACAGAAGAGATTAGGAGAAGACACCATCACCTTTCCTATGAGACAAGTAACAAGAAGTCACTTGTCATATAACAATTAAACATAGAGATATATGTAACATAACAAGAAAGATCAATGATTGTCCCTTTACTCTTCTCCCCTGCCTCCCGTTTCCCTTACTCTCATCTTCACATCTACCTCAAGGTGGATAATTTGCCTTAGAGTATCTTACAATTTTACAGCACTTTGAAACTTTCAAAGTATTTTCACATCCATGGCCTTGTTGGAATGTCACAAATACCCTCTGATATATGCAGGGAAAATTGTAAAGAAAACCTTCTTAGCAATGTGAACTTCCTCAAAATAGTACAGAGTGGGCTGTCTCAGGAGAGGGTAGTAACCCTCCCCATACACACACTTTTTGCTTCAAGTTTTCAAGCAGACACTGGATAACCTATTTTCAAGATGGTGTGAAGGAAATTTCTGTTGAAGTTCAAGTTGAACTAGATGATCTCTAAGGTTTCTTTCAACCATGGTGTTTTGTGGCTTTGTGATTTTGCATTTTTATACCAATTCTGTAGGTGAATAAACTGAGGACCAAAGGAGACAAGTAACTTGCATATAGTAAGACATTAAGTCAGTGACAGAGATGGAACTAGATCTATGTTGTCCTGAATATTGGCCCATATTCTACTTGGCCACTCTTATTTTTCTTCCCTTCTCGCCTAGTCCCTTTCTCTTCCTCCCCATGTCTACTTTCCAGACACAATCTCCAGAATTTTACAGGTTTGTGATTCAAGAGCCCTCTCAATGCTGTCTCTATCTTGGTGTGTTACCTTGGATAATCACTAACCTTTCATTACTATATTCAATTTATCTTGTCCTTTTAGGGATATATCACTTTCTTGTGATGCTCTGTGCAATAAAAGAGACTCTACATACAAGCCCAGAGACAATGATTAAAAAAATGCACTTGGCTCTTTGGTCACTCTATTTAATATCTTAATCAGAGAGGCTATAAGACTCTTACTTCTAGTCCCCAGGGCCAGTGCTCTATCTTTGTTCGTTGCTAAGTCCAGCATACTTAACAAACAACAAACAAATTAGATGCAGAAAAGCTTTAATCCTAGTTGGATGGGATGATGCATGGTGTACTAATATGACAGGAATTTCAGCTCATGAAATAACCACCAGGTAAATATGAGGAGAAAGAAAAAAAAAAGATGAGAGGAAGAGGATTATATGGGGGAGTAGGGAATAGGAGACCAAAGATGAAGAATAAGAGAAAAGAGGACATACAAGTAGGGAAGAAGAGAAGAGAGACAAAAATGGAAGAAGGAAGAAGAAGGATAAAGGAAGAGAGCACTTCTTTAGCAATATTATTGTCAAGAGGATGAGAATTATTGTGAAGGATAACTGAGAATCAGTGGAAGAAAAGCTCAAATTGGATTGTCAGAACAAAATGGCAAGCACAAATCTTATTTGGTGATGAAAGGAATGATGAAGAAGAAAGAAGGATGAAAATGACTGACGAAGAAAGAAAGAACAAGTAGAGGAAGTAATTTTGCTTTAGCAGTGACCTGGATGAAGGTATAGATAGCATGCTTATCATATCTGCAGATTCTATGAGGCTAAGAATAACTAAGTTGGATGGTACAATCACGATCTAGGAAGACCTCAAGCTGTGGCATTAGACACATTATAATAGGACAAGTTTTAAGAGATCTATGTGAAGTCCTACACATGCATTAAAAAATGAATTGCTGAAAGACAGGATAGGGGAGACTTGACTAGGAAGTAATTCATGTCAAAGAGACCTAGAGGACAACACCCAACATGAACCAATAGCATCCCATGGCAGTCCAACAAATTGATGAGACAAGCTACATAAAAAGAGACACATTTGTCCAGGTGGAGAGTAGGAGTTCCACTGTGATGTGCCATGATCAGAATATATGTGAAGTAATGTGGTCAGTTTTAGGTAAAACATTTGAGGAATGGCATTGGTGAACTGTAGCATGTCCAGAAGAGGTCGCCCAAGAAAAGAAGGATACTAGAGAACAATGCTATTTGAGTTAAAGGAAATACAACCTTTTAGCCTGAAAAGAGAAGGCGTATGTAGGAACATAAGATCAAAGATGTAGAGCTGGATGGGACCTCCGAAGCCATATATTTCTATCCTTTATTTTATTGATGTGGAAACTGAGGCATGAAAATTACTTTCAATTATTTAAAAGGATTGTCATAGAGACTTATTTTATTTGGGGCTAGAGAAAGTAGGCAAAATGGATGAGAGTTGCACAGAGTCAGATTTCAGCTTGATACAAAGGAAAAATTCATAAAAGAAGTGACTAATAGTGGAAAGGGTTGCTTTGGGAGGCAATAGGTTCCCTAAAATTAGAAGGCTTTGTGTGGAGGTTATTGGGAATGTTGTAAAAGGGTTTCCTGCTGGGTTAAAAGTTGGATTCAATGACATGTACTGTCCCCTCCAACTCTGAAAGTCTATGATGCTATCAGGAAAGATGAGAACAGAACAGAATAATAGGCAGATGAATGGAATCAGAAGCAGTATGAAAATATAATGGAGATAGCTTGGTTAAATGAGTTTAGGTAGGCTAAACCATTTATGCAGACATCAATAATTTGGTTTTGTTCCTACTCTTTCCTTACCTTTATTTATATTACCAATTCTTTTCTTTTATTATAACTAAATAATCCAGGTTACAGAGTACCATTCTCCTTCTACTTTTATTCTATGTGCTAGAGAACTGGGGGGCTGGTGATTGAGGAGGACAACAGGGAACAGCTGGTGATAGGGGGACAGGGGAGAACTAATTCATAAAAAAGACTCTCTGAAAAGAGAAGAATGAATGACATGCCCACCATCTTATACCTGGAAGGCTTCATTCAGATTTGGGATGAGTTATAGGTGCAAGTCTCTGGACCACTCTCATTATTTGTATTTGTAACAGTTGAACTGATCCTAGCTTGGCTCACGACCTCAAGCTTCCTTGACCTAAGATCCTGCCCAATGCCCTTCATGAATGAGGAAGCTTACCTTTGCTTCGACGCCTGCTCCGATATTGCTCTGTGTAAAAAGTCAGCTGTGTCTCATCATCTGCCTCAGAGCCCGAGTTTCCCTTGGTTCTTCCAAAACCTATTCCCCCTATAAAAAATTGGAAAACATTAGAATTAGCTCCTTGGACATCATAAAGTTGGCAAGTTTTTCATCTAAACCTCAGAAGACCCAGATTTAACTTCTCCCACCCATTACCCAGCACATTCAATATGAATCATAGAACCATATATGATGAAACTGGAAGAGCACAGACCTGTTAAGACCTGTTAGACCTGGAAAGACATTTACAGCACAGAATGCCTGTGCTAGATGTGATCTTAGAGCTCATCTAGCCCATTCTCATATTTTCATAGAATAGGAAAGGGAGACCCAGATCTGTAAATCGAGGGGATTGAACCACATGACTTCTGAAGTCCTGTCATCTTATGTGAATCAGCTTGTCCAAAGTCATACTGCTAGTCAATGGCAGAAGCTAGAATAGAATTCGGGTCTCCTGGATATGCCTTACATTATGATAAATAGAGAAAAAAAATTATTTTTAATTAGATATTTCAAAGTAATTTACCTTATCTAACTAATGCAGGTATCTTTCCTTTCCCAAACTGCTTTGTATTTATTTTTCTGTGTACAAATTGTAAACTGACAAATTTGATGTCTGCATCCCCCCCCCATCATTAGATTGTAAGCTCCTTGAGGACAAAAATTAGTTCCATTCTTTCTTTTCTTCCTTCCTTTTCTTTTTCTTCCTTTCTTTCCATCTAATCCTTGTACCACCAGCATTGATTCTCCAGACTATGTACATAGTGCAGTTCCTTGCACCCAAGAAGCACTTAATAAATGTCTTTAATTTAATTAAAATCACCCAACTTGTTAGGAACACGGGTATTGCATGAAATAGTACGAATTTATATTCTAATCAGATAGAGAAATTCCACTGTAATCCTTACTTCTTATCATTTCTATAAGATTCTGTGACTAGATCTGTGCCATCTCATAAAAGATAGCTGAGATGGTTATTGGCCAGGACATTGGAGGAGAAATTCCATCACATATTATGAGAGTATGTTCTCATAGCTAAGGGTAGCTGTAGGGTGTCCAAGCTACTCTACAAGAAAAATACTAACTGGGGGCTAAGGAGAATCAGGGTTCTTGTTCCTACTCTTTCATTCTCGTGTATGACTTTAAGCAAATCATCTTCTAATTTCCTAATCCATAAAATATGAGATCTTTGGATTAGATGATTTCTAAGGTCTCTTTGAGTTCTAATTGTCTACGAGTCTATAATACTGATAGTTTATTTGAGTATCTACATCATTTAATAAATAATTCATCATGTTACTCTTACTTCTGCTAAAATGCAGGAATTCCAGGCAGAACATTGTACTGGGAGTCTATAATCTAAGCGACAGATCCCTTTCTGTGCTAGTAAGTACAAAGAACATTGGCCCTGGTTCAAAGGAGTTTGGTTAAAGTCCTATATGTGGTTTGGGCTATATGTGTGACTTGTGGAAAGTAATTTAACCTTTTTTCTTGCTTTCCTTAACAGTAAAATGAAGGGTAGGGGAAACCTAGGAGTAGGGATAGGCTAGATGTCCTCTAGACAAGTGGTAATCCATCCAGTTTGAAGAGAAAGGGACCTTAGACATTCACGAATCCAATTCCCAATTTTGACTATGGGTAAAGAAATAGGCTCAAAGAGTTAAAGAGTGATTTGTTCCAAGGTCATACTCAAAATAAAGTTAGGATTTGAACTGAGATCCTCAGCTTCTAAATCCAGGCTCCTTTCATTATATCACTTTTTAAAATTAAATTTCCTTTTAGAATATGGATGTAGCTATCAACAAATAAACAATCCAGCATAAAATGAAAAATAAAGAAGATGGTATGTGAACTTATGCATAGTTTGTTTTTGAAAGCATATACTAAATTTAACAAGGTAGTAACAAAATTGATACTCATGTCTCCTTCTAAACTTCTTGTGGGTTTTTTTCTGTTTGTTTTTAATGTTTATGCTCTTAAGAATAATTTGAACCAGAAATAATATATATTAAACTTAAATAAAAATTGATACTCACATAAATCAGTAACTTAATACTATGTGCATGCATACACACACACACACAGACACACACACTCCAGACTAGTTCCCATAAAAGGTATACATGAACATAAGCTGACTCCTACTCTTCATTTGTCTTAGAAATAAAGATCCATGAGATGTCTGGGTAAACACAGACCTCACTGAGTTGCTCTCCTCAAGTCCCACCTGTATCCTAATTTTCCTAATATAATATATGCTCCCTCTCCACCCTAGCTTAACATGTCCTTAATTAACTCCAAGTCTTGGGTCCTTATTTTTTCCCCCTTCCACATTCAGGCTCAATAGGCTGCAACAGAAAAGATATGAGTTGAAGTTATAATGGTATATACATGTGTACATATGCAATGACTGTTCTAACTAAAGTAACCCACGTTTCTGTCACCTTTAAATTCTACAAAGTGATTTCTACACCTGAAAGTTTATAACATATGTTTGGTTTTAGTCCTTAGAGCCTGCCCAGTTACTCTCTGCCTGCTTCTAGTCCCAACACATTGAAAATTTGGAAAGTTGTTTCCTGGGCATGAATGACTCAGAAGTTGCTACTATGTGGATAAAATGTCTTGTTGACTGTGAACTGAAAAAACCCCCTGCTGACTAGGAGTTTCTGAACTGGAACTGAATGCACATACAAAAAATTTCGACCTGCACATCTTTCAATTTCTTTCCATAGCATTTTTGAGTGAAGAGGTTCCTTTGAGCTACCAGGTAGGAGAGGAACAGTTTGGTCACATTCCTCCCTCTTCTACCTGGCTGCCCTGGGTCTCTTAGCAAGTGTCGCTGTTTTCTAGTGTTTATTTTTTTCACGATATTAGGTGAATGACTATTCTGAGATGGGATTGCTCACGGGACATCACGAGAGGTCCCTTAAAGGTACCATAACTAACTAGTATGGTCGTAGCAGTAGCCATCAAATTGGTAATGGTCTCAGACAATTAATAGCTATGTGACCTTGGGTAAGTCACTGACCCCTGCTTGCTTCAGTTTCCTCAAAGTAAAATGGGGATCATAATAGCACCTACCTCTCAGAAGTGTTGAGAGAATCAAATAAGACAATGTTTGCAAAGTGCTTGGCATAGTATCTGTGCCAAAAAAAAATTGTAATAAGTTAAAAAAAAAGCTTTTTTTCTTTCCTTTGAGAAGATTTGCAAAGTACTATATATTCTCTCTTTTTTTTCATTTTATATTCACTACACACAACCCAGTGAGATAGGTAGGCAAGATAGTATAATACTTATTTGGCGTGGCAGTGTATAAATGTTGGCTAAGAGGCCAGATGCCTCAAACACAATCATGAAACTGACAAGTATGAGCAATGGGATTCTGCCCCAGTTTTTCTGCCTCTGCATTCAGTGTCTCCCACTATCTTTTCCAAAGACCTTCCAAATTCCAAGCCCAAGGTTCTGTCAGCATCAGAGACACCAGGACAAGCACAAACTAGGCCAGATTCAGTTCTGTTTTAAAGTTTGTAAGACTCTTGAATGAGACAGAGTTGGCACAAAACTGCTGGAGCTTTTGCAAATGACAGGAAAGGAGAGGACTCTGGAGACCAGCAGGGCTTTTTAAACTGCCATTAAAATATTTTACTGTTTTTTAAAAAAAACCCTTTAGTTCATCTAGGTTATAGTGCAAGCACCACCATTCTTGGCGTAGGAAAAGAAGAGGCAAAAGTCACAGCAGTTACAGTCCCCTTCCTCTGGCCTTGTCAGTTTTTATTCTTCTGTCCAGGGTTCTGGAAGATGGAGGGCTGTGTGTCTTTGCTAGTGAGCTGTAGGCATGAGCAGGGACCCCAGCCCAGAAGAATGGAGCATGGGGTGAAAAGTGAACTCTGGCCATTTCAACCTTAAGGCACTCGTTTGGCATAATAGAAAGAGCACTAAGTTATCTTGTGAACTTGGGCAAATCGTTTAATGTAACTGGTCCTTAGATTCCATTGATAGAAAATAGGTAGAATAACCTTTACCTTTACTTGCTCGATAGGGTTGTTGTGACAAAAACAAACAAAATAAAAGAAAAAAAAACCTTTGCCAATAAAATGATATAGTAGATGGGGTGCTGGATCTGCAGTTTTAAAATATAGATTCAAATCTCACCTCTGACACTTAGTAGTGATAGGATGCAGGACAAATCATTTAACCCAGGGGTAGGGAACCTGAGGCCTTGAGGCCCACATGAGGTCCTCTAGGTCCTCAAGTGCAGCCCTCTGACATAATCCAAACCTCACAGAAAACATGTGGCTCTCTAGGTTCTCAAGTGAGGCCCTTTGACTGAACCCAAATTTCCCAGAACAACATGTGGCCCTCTAGGTCCTACAGGGATTTGTTCTGTGAAGTTTGGATTCAGTCAAAGGGTCGAACTTGAGGACCTAGAGGGCCATGTGTGGCCTCAAGGTCACAGGTTCCCTAACCCTGATGTAACCTTTCTGAGACTCAGTTTTCTCATCTATAAAACAGAAATAATATACCTGTAACACCTATCTCACAGGGCTCATAAGGCTCAAATGAGATAAAGTATGTATATTGCTTTGTAAACTTTAAAAGTGCTATGTAAACGTAGTTACTTACATTATAATGAGTACTAAATTATAAAGCACTATTTCAATGAGTTGTTATTATTATTAATCTTACCAATGTCTCACCCAAGCTAGAGCATTATCTGACCATTACACTTAGCAAAGGTAAGCTCCTTGAAGGCAGGGACCATTATGCTTAGCATAGGGAGGGATGAGATGCTATAAACAGTCTATTTATTTTTAAAGTATTTTAAGTGAATTCAGTCAAGTCCTATTCAACATCCTTTAATATCACCCCATTGACTAATAAGTAGTTTAAATTCCTAATCCTAGAATTAAAAGCCCATCTTCCTCTTCACCTGCAATCTAAGTCCAAACTATCATTTTAACTTTGTTTCCCATTACATTTCTGTTAATAATTCAAAACAAACTGGCCTACTTGGAGTCCCTGGAACCTATCTCTTATTCCTAATGACATTCTGGAAACTTGGAATAACACTCCCTTGGATCTGTTTCTTATCTGTTTCCTATCCTTAAGGACTTGGCCTACATACAACTCCTACCACAGAACCTTCCTTGATTCCCTCTGTCTGCTGCCACTGCAAACCCGAAGTCCCCCTTAGTACGTCTCATGATCTTACTGATGGCACCAGTCACATATTCTACTTCATAAAAAATGGAGTGCAAGTCTCTTGAAGACAGGGACAAATCTGGTGCTTATTCTGACATACCTTGCTATTTCAACCAAGCTTAAATTGAGGACAGTGTGGAAGTAGCGAGAGGGGGTTGTAATTCAGATCAGCATTCTTCCCCCACACAGTTTGGGAGCTCAGGACCTTATAGGCCTATGACATCCTCCAGGCACTCACAAGAGTGGTTCACTTCAGAATCTATTCCTTTCTCCTGCCCATCAGAACTCACTCATTATGAGTCCCTTCCTGAGAGGAACTGCTTTACATTTAGCTGACCGATTGGAAAACAGCCAATAAACCACTTTTCATGAAGGTGCTAATAGAAGAATGTGTTATAGAGCCCAATGACATTTACAGATGAATTTAAAGTCCAAAACGCCTTCAATGTCCAAACGGCCTGATATCTTTGCTTTTGCTTCGGTCCTGAACTCTAAGTCTTCCATACAGTGGGCACTCAATGTACCTTGATATTTCAAGGATTTGTGATTTTGATGGTAGGTACTCGCCACAAATTTTGCGATTTAGTAGAAGGTGTCCAGGAGGTGGTACAGCCAAAACATTCATCACCTTGCAGTCATACCACAAATGGACGATCTTCACTGTGGTTAGGTTTACTCTCATTATAAGCCCAAACTCAATATCCTCATGCATTGCTATAACCTGAAATTGCTATACACATTTTTTTTTAATTTGAACTTCAAAGTAGTCCTGTGATATAGGAACAACATGAAATAGTATCTCCAATTTACAGGTAAGAAACAAGTATCTCAGAGAAGTTAAGTGATTTGCTCATAGTCACAAGTATCAAAAATCAGATTTGATTCCTGACCTTCCTAACTACAAGTATATCGCTCTATTCATTAGGCCACACTATCCTTGTTACCCCTGAAACTAGTCCAGTGATTTGTGTGTAGGAGACACTTAATAGATGTTTATTGTGGTGGTAGTGACAAAGTGACATTGAGGCACTCAGTGAATACTTATTCATCATAACATCTTGGAATATCAGAGTTCAGAGAAACCATGAATGAAACAATGAATGGATGAAAACATCAATCAAACAAATAATAAATGCTTATAGGACTATAGATCATGGAATCCTAGTTAATACCTGAAATGACTACTAAAGGCCATCAAGTCATACTACCTTATTTTAGTAATGAAACTGAGGCCCAGATGGGTAAAGTGACTTGCCCAAGGTCCCGCGATAAAGAAGAAGCAGAGCTGGGATTCCAGCCCACATCCATAAACTCCATATCCATTGCTCATTCAACTACAAATACTCCTAGAGTCTAGGTTAATCTCTAGAAATACAAAGACAATAGTCAGACAGTCCTTGTCCTTAAGTAGCTTATATTTAAACAAGGGAAGGGGGATCATGAACATATATCTAAGTGTGTGTGTATCACACACATATGTGTGTATGCATATGCATATATATGCATGGATATACATTTTGTATATCTATAAAAATATATATATTTGTAACACAATGTGTATATATGTATACAAAACAAATGCTTTTCTCATTTCACTTTATATGCCATATATATTCACATGTATATACATACATACACATCCATATTATATATGCTCACACAATTATATATACACATATATGTGTAACACAATGTATAAATTTATGTGGGGGTGGCAGAGCCAAGATGGCGGAGTAGAAGCATGACCTTCCCGCGGCCCCGGCTTCCACCTTCCCCAATCCATGTAAAAAGGGGACTCTAAACAAACTTTGGAGCTGCAGAACCCACAAAATGACACAGAGAAGCTAACCTCCCGCTGAGGACAGCCTGGCGGCCGGCAGGAATCCAGCACAGGCTCTGGGAGCCAAGCCCAGCACAAGGGCGGGCCTGACCAGCCTTCAGCCAGAGGGACTCTAGAACAGCAACAGCAGTGGCCATTTCCAGATTTATCAACACATAGATGCGAAGGACAAGGTGAGAGGCCAGTGCAGTCTGGACTTTGGGACCCAGTAAGTGGGAGTGCATGGCTTTTACCCCCGGGGCGAGAAGCAGCTGAGCCGATGGCACAGCCAGCCAGCTCCACATGGCAGCTTCAGCTCCTGGACTGCAGAGTGTAGGGGGACCAAGCACCAGTCTGAGGGGTAATCGCTCTTGCTTTAACCTGCTTGGATCTGGATTGCAGTCTAGGGTGGAGGTCCTGGGGTATGTGTCCAGCTTGCCAGAGAATGTGAGACCTCAGAGAGGGCACCCATCTAATACCTCAGGCAGCTGAGAAAACCCCAGCATTTGGGACGAAAGCTCCCCTGTCTGGTGGCCGAGTCCTACTGTGGCAAAAAGCCTAAAAGTCAAGTAATTGAGTGGCAAAATGAGCAGGCAAAGGAAACAAAGCAGACAGAAGATTCCAACATTACACTCCTATTTTGGGGACAAGAAGGAGCAAGGCATGGAACAGGAGGAAAACAGTGAAGTCAGAACTCCTGCACCAAAAGCTTCAAAGAAAAATACAGGCCATAGAGGACCTTAAGAAGCAGATAAGAGAAGTGGAGGAAAAATTGGGAAGAGGAATGAGAAATTTATGAAATGAGAGTCAACAGCCTGACTGAGGAAAATAATACCTCAAAAAACAGACTGACTGAAATGGCAAAGGAAGCTCAAAACGGCAATGAGGAGAAGAACGCCTTAAAAAGCCGAATTTGCCAGATGGAAAAAGAATCTCAAAAGCTCAATGAGGAGAATCATTGCTTCAGCATTAAATTGGAGCAAATGGAAGCTAATGACTTTATGAGAAATGAAGATGCTGTTACACAGATCCAAACAAATGAAAGAAGAGAAGGCAATGTGAAATATCTCATGGGAAAAACCACTGACCTGGAAAATAGATCCAGGAGAGAGAATTTTAAAATTATTGGACTACCTGAAAGCCATGACCAAAGTAAGAACCTAGAAATCATCCTCCAGGAAGTTCTCAAAGAAAACTGCCCTGATGTTTTAGAACCAGAGGGCAAAATAGAGGTTGAAAGAATCCACTGATCACTTCCTGAAAAAGATCCCAAAAAGAAAACTCCTAGGAATATTATAGCCAGGTTCCAGAATACCCAGATTAAGGAGAGAATATTACAAGCAGCCAGGAAGAAACAATTTGAATATTGTAGAAACACAATCAGGATAAAGCCAGGATCTGGCAGCTTCTACACTGAGGGATCGAAGGGCTTGGAATGTGATATTCCGGAGGTCAAGGAGCTGGGATTAAAACCAAGAGTCACCTACCCAGCAAAACTGATTATCATGTTTCAGGGGAAAATATGGTCATTCAGTGGAATAGAGGACTTTCAAGCATTCTTGCTGAAAAAACCAGAGTTGAATAGAAAATTTGACATTCAGATACAAGAAGCAAGAGAAGCATGAGAAGGTAAACAGGGAAAAGAAATCATAAGGAACTTATCAAAGTTGAACTATTAACATTTCTATATGGGAAAACAATAATTGTAACTTATGAAACTTTTCTCAGTAGTTGAAGGGATTAGAAATATATATATATATATATATATATATGTATGAGAGTATGTGGTCATATGAATACATATGTGAATGTGTGTATATATGTTTACAGGTATACATAGATAGAGGGCACAGGAACAATTTAACAGGAAGAGATGATACTTAAAAGGTGAAATTAAGAGGTGAGAGGAATATAATGAGAGGAGATGGGGAGAGACAGATTGGGGTAAACTATCTCATACAGAAGAGGCAAGGGAAAATGGTTACAATGGAGGGGAAGAATAGGAAGGCAAAAGGGAATGGGTCAACCTTATTCCCATTGAATCTAGCTTGAGGAGGGAGTGAAATACACACTAAAAAGGGTATGTCACCCTCCAGGAGAATGGGGGGGGGAAGGGGAAGAGAGGGGGAATGATGGAAGAGAGGGCAGGCTGGGGGGGAGGGAAGTTGGAAACACCCACTTTTGAAAAGGGAAGGGATCAGGGTGGAGAGTGGAGTGGGTGGGAGATGGGATGAGAGGGAGAGAAGTGTAGTCAGTCTTTTATAATATATCTACTATGTTATTGTTTTGCATTAGCCACACATGTACAACCTATACTGAACTGCTTGTCTTCACAGTGGGAGTGGGTGACGGGGAAGGAAGGGAATGAATCTGGAATTGAAAGTTTTAAAATCAAATATTCAAATATATATGTACATATATATGTGTGTGTGTATACATATATATATATATATACTATTATTAAAACCATCTTACATGTAATTGGGAAATAAGATATATAGGCATTGAGGCATAGAGATCCACTGGAAAAGTCGAAAGGGGTATGGGAGAGAGCAGATTGGAGGAGGGGATATCCTGTGGGATTGCTATTTTGGGGCGGTGGGTGGAGGAAAAGTGGGGAGAAAATTTGCAACTCAAATCTGGTGAAAACAAATGATGTAAATCAGAAGTTAATAAAGCATTTTTTAAGTAAAAAAATAATAAATGTATGTGTGTATGTACAAAACTAATGCTTATTTCCTTGTTCACTTTTATATAATATATGCATTATATACACATTCACATTATATATACACATAAAATATGTATATATGCACACAAAATGTGTGTATGTGCATATTTATCTATATATACATATATAAAGCAAATGCTTGTTTCTTTCACTTTAAGTATGTATGTGTGCGTGTAAAATGTGTGTATATGTCACAAATACTTGTTCCCTTCCTTTTTTGCTGTGTGTGTGTACAATATAGATAGGAAGATAGATGTGTATTTTGTAAGTCTACGTCTACATATTTTGTGTATACATATGTGAGTGCGCACACACACAAACCATAGCAAGGAAAGAAACAAGCACTTATTGAGAGAAGGCACAAGCATCCAGGGTCTCAGAAAAGGTTTCCTATAGAATATAGGTCTGAGTTGTGTTTTGAAGGAAACCAGGGATTCTAATAGGGGGAGAGGAGGAGGGAAAACAATGCAGACATGAGGACAGCTATTCCAAAGAGATGGAGATGGAGGATAGTGGGCGTGAAACAACTGGGAGTAATTGATAAAGTTGTGAAGAAACGCATATCACAGAGGAGATGAATGAATGGTGCTGTGTTTGTGGATGGACAAGGATGGCAGAATCTCAGAGCTGGAAGGGACCTCAGAGCCCATTTAGCTCAGTCAACATCTTGGTCTGGTCCATGTTTTCAGAACTTCTACAATAATACTTGCATTCTGGAGCCAAAATGGGCTGCTCTATGGGGGTGAGGGTGGGGAAGGAGGCATCAGAGAGGAAGAAGGAAGGTTGTCATCCAGTTCACGAAGTATAATGCATTGTTATATCTCGTACTAGCATATAGTTCCAGGGGCAGCTAGGTGGTGCTGTCAATTGAGCACTGGGCCTTGAGTCAGGAAGATCTGAGTTCAGATACAACCTCACATACCTGCTAGCTATATGACCCTAGATAAATCAATTTAACTGCTATCTGCCTCAGTTTCCTCAACTGTAAAATGGAGATAATAATGACACCTGCCTCCCAGGTCCGGTGTGAGGATCAAATGAGATTTGTGAAGTGCTTCAATGCTTACTAAAAGGCTTATTCCTTTCCCCTCTACCAAGCAGAAACTACACTGGCCTAGGAATAAGAATATCTGAGTTGAAGGACTTGCTCTGTTACTATCTGTGGCCAAATAAGTTCCCATCTCAGAATCAGAGATTTGGATATAGAAGAGACATTACAGATCAAGTTGTACAATCTCTTTACTTTTCCAGTTGAGGAAGCTAAGGATTAGGGAGGGTAGGTGGCTTGTTCAAGGTCATAAAGGAAATAGTAGAGGTGTGTTTGGGGTCCAGGTTTCCCGACTCCAAATCATGGAAGATTTCCATGACATTCCCCTGGCTCCTTTAGGTCACTATTTCCTCATTCTTACAAAGAGGGACCTGAGCATTAGATGATCTCTAAGTACCTTTCCAGTTCTTGACCCTACAATTCCTTGGAGGAATATTCCTATTTTGGGTGGACGTTGTTATCATCTGATTGCATGGTACTATGGAAAGAGCATTGCCTCTGGAGGCAGAGGGTTCTAACATAAGTTGGACATGGGCCCAAATCCTACTTCTGACACTCTCTGTATAATGTTAAGCAAATCACCTAACCATGCCTGGGCTTCAGTTTACTCATGTGTAAGCTGAAAGCCTAGACAGTCTTTGAGGTCCCCTCAAAATTTCTATCTATGATACTATGTGTTATTATAAGGAGTGGAGACATCAATGATTAACTCAAAGAAATAAATCCCTAAGAACAATGAAAGTGTACCACACAGGAAGTTATCAACTTTATTCATTTATATAGTCAGCCCTGCTGAAAGCAATATGGATTTTGCATTGGGTTTGGGTTTGCCTTCTGGCTCTGCCCTTTATTAATTGCATGGCTCCATGCAAGTTAATTCACTTCTCTGGGCCCATCAAGAAAATGATGAGTATAGACAAAATGATCCCTAAGGTCCTATGCAGTTGTAAATACTTCTGGTAAACCTAAGCCTACTCAAGGTTTTAAATCCAACAGTGGAGAATCTTCTATGAACCCTTGGGGAAAGGAACATTCACTTGATTAGTGAGCCTTGGGAGATGTGAATACATCACTAGATGCCTGGGGATTACCTCACAACAACATAGAGCTGGCAGAAGCTTGTTTCTAAAGTGTGGACAGACATAATCCACAAGGATAAGGACCAATAATGAACTCAGAGATGACTCAGACTTCTGTTTAAAAAAAAGTACCCTTTGCTGGCATTTTAATACCCTGTAGATGATTTAGGGCACTAAATTGTGGTCATTAATTACCTTGGGCTCCATGAATATTTCCATTAGAGTCCTAAAGATAGCAAATGTCTAGAACATGATAGCACTATGAAAGGGTTGATCACGGCACAGAGATGAGTACATAAACAGCTTCATGTCTTACTACCACCTATACCTCCTGGGTGAATGAGGGAGGGAGAAGGGGGAAAGAGGAGAGGAGCAGAAGATAGAGGTTAGGCTCTGAATCCCCAAGGTGAACTCTGATTAGAAAGATGGGAAAAGTGTCTCCAGGCACTTGATGTCATCAGCTACTGCTCCATGCTTTGCTCGAAGTATATCTTATATGCGTCTTGCATGAATGGATTAATGAATGATCGAATGAATAGATAGATGAATCAATGAATCAATGACTTGGCCTGAGGAGACCAAGGCTCTGTCATTCACTCAAAGTAGGCTACAAGTAACTTAATTTCACTGTATCTAAGTTTTCTGATATCTAAAAGGGAAAGGTACATGGACTATACATACGGTCTCTGAAGTTCCTTCTAGCACTATAATTTTTGTAAATTAATACATAATCTAGCTTCCCAAGGAACCACTGTAGGCAGTGTTAGAAGGTTCCTAAGCAGGCTCAATCTTCAAACTAAGCAGAGTATGTTGGTACTAAAGAGCACAATTCTCAGAGTTCCTGGAAAGAACTTAAAGAACACTTGCATTTGTTTTCTTTTTGAATATAAATTCCCAGAGACAGAATGACCCCCTGTAGTTACTAAAATGTTAGTGTGCATAGAAGCAATCTGATATAATCAAAAGACCACAGTACTTAAGAGGCAAAGTTCTTATCATAGCTCTATCCCTAATTTACTGTGTTACCTTTGACAAGCACCTTAGCTTCTCTGAGTCCCAGTTTTCTCAATCTGAAAAACGGAAGATTTGGGAAGCAGCATGGTACAGTGAAAAGAGGGCTGGTTTGTAGTCACTATGTGAATTCAAATGCTAGCCCTGCCATTTACTGTTTATATGACCTTGGGGAAATCACTTCACTTCAGATTTCTCATTTTGAAAATAAGGATGTTGTACTAGATGGCTTCCAAAGGCCCTCAGAGCCCTAAATCTATGATTTCATGAATAGATGACCTCTACAGTTTTTTCCAGCTCTATGGTTCTATGATTTTATGTGTTAATCACTAAGCAACATAAGAACATTTAGCATAAAGGGTCAATACTCACTAGCTAAACGGTAGAGAAAGAGAAATGAAAAAACTTCAAAGAGAAATGATGCTGACTTCCTAATTTTTCTGATGTCTGGTTTACTACTAAGTGAATAAATGGAAAAAGAAAAACAAAACAAAACCCCAAATGTGGGACATCAATAGCCCAGTCTTCTCAACAGAACAGTGTTGTAGAAACATTATAGATGACTTCTACTTCCCCTGGGCCTGAAGGTGTTAACATGCCCTCCTAGCTACCAGGTGGACCCCCTGTCCCTTGAGAGCCATTGGTAATCATGTGGGCGGTAGCCCAGCCCAACTCCCAGAGCTGCTCGGTCAGCTGCCTGGCTAACCCTCTTCTGTGTGCCTCTGTTCCAGCGCCTGCTCCTACTGCCATGATGGATGGCAGTGACATGTTAAATTATTCAGGCTGGATGTCTTCTGTGAGCTGGTGACAGCGATATTGCATTTTTAGATTACCCAGAACTGCATAGGATAGAGAAATATGTGACTCAGGAATGTGGCGCCAGTAACAGTGCTGGGTATGGAAATCCCTCCAACCCCACCCACTGGGAAATACAGCGTGACAGTCACCGGGCAACTCTGAAAGGGCAGGGATGGGGTCCTAAAGTCACAAAAGATATAACTCTGAGCTCCTTCGGCCCAAGGTTAAAAGAATCACAGAACAGCAGGTCAGGGAGAATCTTTAGGAGATAACAACAGAACTAAAGAACATGAAATGTCAAAGTAAAAGATATATTAAAATACAAAATGTTAGAGCTGAAAGGGACTTTAGAACGTAGAATGTCAGGATTGAAGATACTTTAGAACACACAATGTAAGAACTAGAAGGGATCTCAGAATGCTGCATGTTAGGACCTTAGAATGGACTTTAAAACATAAATGTCAGAGCTAGAAAAGACTGGGTTTTGTAAATTTATTTTTAAAATAACTTTATTTCTATATATTTGGTTCCCTTTGTGATCTTATATATTTTATTTTAAACATTTAAAAAACATTTTGAGGTATCCCTAGGTTTTACAAAATTTCCAATGGCGGACTATGACACAAAAACGGGTAAGGATTCCTGCTCCAGACCAAGCTCTTATCATAGTTGGGGAAACTGGAGTCCAGAGAAGGGAAGAAACTTGGTCATAGTTACATAGAGAATTAGTGGCTGAGCTGGAACTAGAACCCAGGTATCCTGACTTTCAGTCCCATGTTCTTCCTATTATACCAGGTTCCCTCTCTTTTGGCCTCATTTTCCCAGTCTGTAAAATGAGGGTATTGGGCTAGAATAGTTCTAAGTACTTCAATCTCTCATATTCTTTGATTTCCTAAGGTTTTGTAAATTCCCAACATCCTATTAAAACCCTAATTCACACAATTCTTCAGAATTCCTCCTGCTTCTTCCCCACATCTTGTATCATTTACTCTCTCCTCTGAGCTACTCTGTTCTTAAAGTAGGAAATGGTAAAATGTAGCATGGGATAGGGCAGTCAATTGGAGAGAAAAGAAGCAGACTCTATTCTCATATTCTGTCATGGGTACAATGGGCCAGCATGCTCTCTGGTAGAAAGACAGGATCATAGATATTAAAGTTGGAAGTATCTTTAGAATTCAAATAAATTCTCTCTCTCCCCCAACCCCCACATTCCATTTTAGAGATGAAGCTGAGATCCAGGAAAGAAGTAGCTTTCTCAATCAAGCCTTTAGACAGTCAGACCTGACTTGCCCTTTCTTTTCTTTTTCTTTTCTTTTTTTTTTCCTTACTCAGGAAAACACTAAAACAAAGAAACAAATTACCACCAAATCTCTTTGAAAAAGGCTGCAGATTTTTAGAGGCCTCTTTCCACAAAATCCTTTGATTTTAGCTTTGGAAGTCCTGAATACCTTGCTCAGCTTCCCCCCCCCCCCCCCCTTGCATAGGAAGGACACATGGCTCAAACTGAACATCGTTGATGAGAGACTGGGACAGGATAGGAATCACAGGCTTTCTTAGATGGGACTTGAAAGACCATAGTCTTTCTTCTTCTTCCTTTATTCCCCTATGTCTAAAGTTTGGAGAATGCCAAAAAGCATTGATACACTTCTGCTCTGTTACTAAAAGTATCTTATTAGGGGAAGGGGATATTTTTGGAAGACAAACTGCCTAGCCTCCCTGAGCCTCAGTTTCCCATAAGCAGATCCTCCCAGTATGTCTCTTTCTATCTTTCCTCACATCTCTCACCCCACATCTTTGTGAAGTCTGCAGATGAAAAGAACTCTCCAAATGCCAAATGTAATTAACACTGATCCAAGTAAAATAGAAGGAATTCAATTTACTATTTACGTTCTTCTTTTCCTTCCTTGTACAAGGTTCGGGTTTTAAATAGCTTTGAAAAAAGGGGTGGGAGCACAGCAGAATATAGCCAGATATCACACCAACCCTAATCTCCAAGGCTATACCATTAAGTCAGCTTGAAAAAAGAGGTGAGAGATGTATTGAAAAGAACCGAATTGTCACCCCTCCCAAGCCTCCTTTCCAGAGTCACGTGCCCCACTTTTGTGTGGCAGGAAACAATGGAAGGTCAGCTATTCAACCTCCCATGGTGGCTCCAGATGTTCCTGAGCACTGCTCCCTCATCATTTTCATCCTGCTTGTTGATTTATTACCTTGTTAATCTACTCCAACAGCACTCTGCTCTAGCACATGGAGACTGGAATGTTTCCTTTCTTCTGTCCAAGTTACCTGCCCATATTTTTTCCCCCCAAATTAGATGTAAGAAGGCAAGTATGATAATCATGGACAAAATCTCGGCACTTCCTCTATACTTCATTCCCTATGCCACTCTCCTGAGACGCTAAGTCCAGTAGAATTAGAAGGATCCCTCTTTAACAACATCAACAATTAAAATTAATAACAACTGAATAACATTCCAGTACTTTTTAGTTCTTGGTATTCACATTTATATAGCATTTTAAGGCTTACAAAGTTTTCCCTCACAATAGCTTTGTGTGGTATTTAGTGCAAACATTCTAATACTCATCCTAAAGAAGAAGAAACTAGAATTAGAGTTAATGGAACTTGCTCACAGCTAGTCACAGAGAAAAATTATCAAACATAGGTCTTCTAACCTTGAGTCCAATTCCAGTAAGCTGAGGTCTTTTTAAAAGAAAAACTCACCTTTAAATATACTCTATACATAAACACAGAAACACACACACATCACAGACATTTGCTAAAAAGAGAATTGCTAGGGTGATTTATGTTAACTTTTTTCCTCTTCATAAAGGGTTCATTGCTGTGTCAACTAGATTAAAAATATAGGCATAATCTTGAGACAATTCATAACTTCTTTGAGTCTTTTTTAAACCTATAAAATGGGAATAATAATAACTAGCTTACTTATCTCAAAAGATGTTTTATCAGGATCAACAAAGGCAGCGTAAGAAAAGCCCTCTGAAAGATTTAAGGCCCTCTACAATCATAAAGCGCTATTATTATTAAATTGACAGTTCTCCTAGTGCTTTTAAAATAGCTTTCAGTTTACAAAAAGTTTAATTACCTGCAACTTTTCAGCTATTATGTAAATATGAGATACAACCATACTTCTCTGGTGGTAGACATTAGAAAGTTAAGTGAATTTAAGCCATGTCATTCACACGATAATAGATTTAGAGCTGAAATGAACCTTAGAAGTGATCTAGGCCAGTTCTCTCATTTTATATATGACTTTATATGATTTTCCAAAGATCACATAACTCATAAATGAGTGAAATGAAGTTTAAATTCAGGTCCCCTTGCCTCCAAGTCTAGCACTCATGCTGGAACGTGATTCTTTCTTACTCTGATTCCAGCATTCTATCTACACTGTATCCCACTGTCTCTGGACTAGGACTTCATCATGACATAATCCTTCCAGAAATCCTTAAGGACTCTCATTTCTGAGCAAAAGACTTGGCTTACAGAAAGGAAGAGAGAAAGAGAGAGAAAGAAATGAAGAAAGAAAGAAAGAAAGAAAGGAAGGAAGGAAGGAAGGAAGGAAGGAAGGAAGGAAGGAAGGAAGGAAGGAAGGAAGGAAGGAAGGAAGAAAAGAAAGAAAGAAAGAAAGAAAGAAAGAAAGAAAGAAAGAAAGAAAGAAGTCAAAAGATGTTAATTGGCTGGCCCAAAGTCATGCAGGCATTTAATAGCAAAGATCAACCTGAATCCTCCTTCTTCCAATCCTATTCTTTTGCATTGCTGGGTATGTGTGGTGTTGGGGGGGGGGGGGGGAAATACTATCTACCTAGCTTGAGGGAGCCCCTGCCCCAGTCAATCACTGCAAAGCCAGACATGAGGTTTCTCATATACACTCAGCAGCCCAAACAAGCAGACTAGTTGTAGATCCCAGGGTGAGAAAATTCTGGGAAGGGCCACCCACATGATAATAGCAGCTAACATATATATAGCATTTTAAGTTTTGCAAAGCTCTTTACATATATTATCTTATTTGATCTTTACATACTCCAGTAGAATTAGAAGGGTCCCTCTTTACCAACATCAACAATTAAAATTAATAATAATTATAATAGAAGAGCATTGCAGTACTTTTTGTCTTTGTTCACATTTACATAGCATTTTAAGGTTCACAAAGCTTTCCCTCAGAACAGCTCCTGGTAGTATTTAGTACTATTCTTAATCCCATTTTACAGATGAGGAAGGAAATACTGAGGGAAATTAAGGGACTTGCCACACGTCACATAACTCATAAGGGAGTGAAGCAGAGTTTGAACTCAGGTCCCCTTGTCTCTAAGCCCAGTATTCTAATGACTGCTTCATGATATAAGCATTCCAGAAATCCACAAGGACTCTTTTTACACAAGAGACTAGGCTAAACAAAAACAAAAACAAAAAACAAACAATCCCCTGGAGCAACGACCAATTGACTTAATTATCATGAAGGTATAAATGTTCCTCTTCTTAAATCAATTTGAGAAGAAAGAGGAGAGTAAACAGGAGAACACTGTATATCCAATGGAACGAGGGTGAGGAGGAGGGCACTAGAAATGAGATAGAATTGAAATGCTCAAAATCACTGAATTCATTAGGGACTTAATAGTGGCCGGGTCTTTTAAGTTCTAGTCCAAAGGCAGTGCAACACAGTATAGAGAACACTGGAATTGGGGTAAGGAAGAATCACATTCCTGTCTCATCTCTAATATGCAGAGTTCTACCTGTGTGAACTTCACCAATCTATTTCACTTTTCTGGGCCTCATTTTCCACTTCTATAAAACTAAACTCCATAGTTTTTGAGGGCCCCTCAAACTCTGGGTCTGTCATCCTCTACTTCTCACTCTCATTGGCACCCTCATACCCCATCAGTTGTCAAATCTCTCCACAACATCCCTCCTATACATCCTCTTCTCTACACTCACATAACCACCACCCTAGTTCATGCCCTGATCACATTTCACCTAGACTGCTGCAAAAGCCTTTTAATTAATATCCCTTCCTCAAGGGTCTAGGGCAGCTGGGTGGTTCAGTAGACAACTACTGGACCTGGAGTCATGGAGACTCCTCTTTCTGAGTCCAAATTTGGTCTCAGACTCTTAGTAGTTTCCTCATCTGTAAAATGAGCTGGAGAAGAAAATGACATATTGCTTCAATATCTTTGCCAAGAATATGTATGACCCTGGGCAAGTCACTTAACAATGTTTACCTTAGTTTCCTCATCTATAAAATGAGCTAGAGAAGAAAATGGCAAACCATCCCAGTATCTTTGCTAAGAAAACCCCAAATGAGGTCATGAAGAAGTCAGAAGGCATTGAAAATGACTGAGCAGCAAAACCTCAAGTATCTGTTCTCTTTAACCCAGCTTCCACACAGAGACCAAAATAATTTTCCTAAAGTTTAAGTCTCAGCATGTCATCCTCCTATTCAATAAACTACAGTGAATCCCATTTGACATTAAAATCTCTTTACAAGATGGCCTCTTCCCTCCTTTCCGGTCTTCTTATACTTCTCTCACTCTGGGTTCTGGTCATACTGCCTCTACTGCTCAGCACATCTGCACTTGCTGTCTCCTAGGCCTGTGATGGACATCTTCCTGTCGCCTCCTTCCCCCATCCTTAGTTTTCTTCATGATTCAGCTGAAGAGGATCCTTCTTCATGAAACCTTCCTCCCCCTCTCCATCTCCCATGCTATTAGTTGCTAACACAACCTATTCGGAAACCACTCTGTATTCATTTTGTATATATTATGTATATAACAGTATATGTTCATGTTGTCTCCTCCATTAGACTGCAATCTCCTCTTTAGCCCCAGGGCTTACTACAGTACCTGGCACTGCTGTTTAATAAATTCTTGTTGATTAATAGCTGGAAAATGGCAGAGCTAGGTCTGCAACTCATCTTCTGTACCCAAGTATATATATATATATATATACTTCCCACTATACCCCAAAGAAACCTAAAAATGTCCTATTTGGTAATTGATGAGAAACTGAGACAGAGAGGTCAAGTGACTTGTTTAGGATCACACATGGAGCATACAGAATGTCTGGCATTGAAAAACAAATCTTCTGACTCTGGGTTCAGAACCTTTCTCATTATACTCTACTGAACCACAATTCTACAAGTATCCCTCAGGATAAACTTGAACTACTAAATCTGGTGCTGTAATCTGGGATAACCACAGGCACTGTGCCCATTGCCCTTAAAGCTGGGCCCCTCAGATTGGGCCAAAAGCAAGTCCACCCTCTTCATCTTCCTCTCCCCCCAACTTTCTGTCTCTCTCCATTTATATATTCATTTAGCTATTTGTTTACTCATTTATCTACTTGTTCATTCACTTGTCCACTCACTGCTATCCTTTTTGGTTCCACATTTTGCCATCAATTTCTTTAGAAAGTTTAATTGCACTATGGTAATGAAATTCAGGAGCTCATCTTATAAAACACAGTACAGGAAAAAAATGGCACTGGCTAATCTTCTCTAAACCAGATCGTGGGACTCCATAATTAGAGCAAGAAAGGTACATCATCTAGGTGAAACTGAGGCCCAGAGAAATAAACTGACTGACCCAGGGTCACACAGGTAGAGCTTGGATTCAAACTTAAGTCATCTGATTTTTAGTCCAGGCCAGTGCTGCTTCTAATGCACCTCTCTGACTCATAGTTGGAGAGTTCTAAATGGAGAAAATGGTGGCAAGTTTCTTGATTAATTGTCTGCATTTGGGGATAGCTTTCCTGTGTTCTATATTTAAATGCCTCCCTCTACCTCACCACCTTCCTTCTCTCAAAAGTATGTATATCACTGAAAGGGGGTGGGGTAGAGCTTTTGAAAGCTTCTGAGATCTTGTTGGATAAAAATTCAGATAACAACTCATAGAAATAATGACCATTAATATTTCATGCAATCATTAAGACTAAGTACCATCATATTACTTTCCACACAGATGGCATCATTTAGCAGAATGTCTCCTGATGTTTTAGAAAGAAAAATGCAAGAAGGGAGGAGCTGCTATGTTTGTCCCTTCCTTAAGCTCCCTTAGCCTCTATTTCCCAAGCTGTAAAGCAAATGCCACACAGATAACCCATCAGCATACTTGAAGTTGAAAGTATGCAAAATATCCTGAGCTAACAGGGTTTGTATAAGTACAAAATCTTCCTACTTATTATCAACCCTCTAATAATCCCTTCCCAAGTCTTATTTCCAACCCCCCCCCCCTTTCCTCCCCTGTTGATACTTCTTAATTTCTCTTCTCTCCCACAGCTATTTATTATTGAATTCAATTCAGCAGTTAGGGAGACCATTGATAGAGTATACACTTATACAAAATAAAGCTGAATTGTCCCCGTTATAAGCCAAGATATTAAAAAATATACATCTTCCTGGTGGGTCTCCTGGAGTGTCTGATGTTAGAGACACTTAGTTCAGAATGAGATTTAATGACCCCATCATTCCATGCAGTCTCAAATTCTGTTAGTTTGGCCCAAGAGTGGAGAGGGAAGAAATTAAAGAGATTCATTTATGAATTGTTTTTTCCCCACTTAAAACACACACATACACACACACATGCACACACATGCACATACATACACGCAAAACAACGTAGGCTCTGCAAAGTCCTTTAGAGTCTCTCTTCACTAAGAAGGAAATCCTTTACTGTTAGCAGTTCCTGCAGAGAGAGCTCTCCAGCTGCAAGATCCTGATGAGGTTAAGCATTAATTAAATTGAACTGCGAGAAAATAATTATGGGCACAGATCCGTCAGGGTGAGTTGTCACTAACCAGTAACAAAGTTGGATACAAACTCCATCAGCGGAACTGTCAGGCGGCTGTTAAAAAGAATATGGATGTGTCCCCAAAGGATAATTTCAGTGGGGGTAGGTAAGGGAGGGGATGTGGAGGGTTGGATTGCAAAGGATTAATGAAGCAAAGGGCTTGTATTTTCAATCGGAATGTAAAATGCAAACTTAGTAAGCTGTGATATCATCATTTAACCTTAGTGTCCAGTTGCATTCTCATTTCTAACACGCTAGTTGGACAATGAAACATGGTGCATCAAAGTAAAATTTCCTAAATATGAGATTAGATGAAAGATTATAATTTTTTAAGTGTACAAAGGTTCATGATCCAAAAATATAATCTCATTTCCATGGATGCCATATACTTAATCATAATTACAGAGGAAAATTAGTACAAATTAAAAGATTCAGAAATGGAGGCCTTTTTTTTTTTTTTGCAGGGGGTGGGTGGTACTGATGCCCTTTCTGCAAAAGCAACACTAACCCCAGAGGTCTCTGTCTGAACGGAAACTGTATAAAAGAAAAGAGAATGCAGTTCCTGGATTCTGGATTGATAGATGGCCTTTGGCCAGGAGGAGATAGAGGGGATGGAAAAATGTATATGCTGAAAAATTCCAATCTTCCACCACTCTGATGAAGGCTGATGCCTCCCAGGGGGAAGATGGTATTAGCCTAAGGCTTGATGGCAATGCCAGAGCCGAGTAACCACAAGTCATGAGTCTAGGTGTGTTATATGTGAGTGGAGAGGGGTAGAGGTGTCACTGAAGGCTGTAAGAATGGACATCTGGTAATATAGATCTAGGTAGGTCAGGTCAGGTCCAATGAGCTCAGTGGCTGGAGGGATATTGGTAACGCCCTACATAGATGTAAGATTCTAGAGGCTGAGCAGGATTCAGGCCCTAGGCTAGGACTTGGGATTTGAATATAGCAGGGGTGGGGAACCTATGGCCTCAAGGCCACATGTGGCCCTCTAGGTCTTCCATGTGGCCCTTTGACTAAATCCACACTTAACAGAACAAATCCCTTCATAAAAGGATTTGTTCTAGAAAACTTGGACTCAATCAAAAGGCCTCCCTAAGGACATGGAGGCCACAGGTTCCCCACCCCTAACTCTACCAATGACCCAGTTTTTTGTCAATGACCTTGACAAAGTCACTTCCTTTCTTAGAGCTTTAATTCTCTTTTTGATTAAATAAGAAGCCTGGACGAGATTATAAAGTTCCTTCCTGCTTTATTAATCCAATTAAGGACTTAGGACAGGGTGTGAGCAGGAATGGCAGAAGGGAACAGTGTTAGCAGGCTCTAATGCTCCCTGCTCACTGCGGCATGTTCAGGACTACCTGTTTATTGATCTTTGTGGAACAGAGGCCAGACACGTACAGGTGAATTTTTCTTTTAATGGAAGAAAGAACAGAAATTCTAGGAATATCTTCCTGATTCCCTAATAAGAACACATTTGTACAGTGCTTTTATTGTTTGCTTTTTCAAAGGAATCTCACAAATATGGAAAGATCACTAGATAGGAAGACCTAGGTTTTTATCTCAGCTTTATTGCTAATAGTTATGTGAATTTAATCAAATCACATCCCTTCTGTAAATCTACTAAAGATTATATATATATGCATATACACACATGTATGTGTATATGTACATATATTAATGAGTTTATAGATATATATGAATGCATATAATAAATATAAGTATAATGGATACAAAATAAAATGGGTTTATGGATATATTAGATAAATATATAATAAATATATATTATAATAGACATATATCCATTACACTGCATAAATTTATACATGTATGTATTTATTGTGTACACACACACACACAGCATACCATGTTGTAAGAGAGAGTCTAAAACTCAGGAAGATCTGGGTTCAAATTCTGTCTATGATACCCAGTATCATACAGTTAGTATGCAAGTCACTAAACCATTCAGTATCCCCAGGCAATGCTCTAGGCCTACCAGAGTAGATACCAAGCTTGTTCATTTGGGGATTTCCTCACTGGGAGTTTCTAACACTGATGAAACCAATAGTCCTTTTGAAAGCAGGCAAACAAAACAAATACAGTGAATAAGATGGAACAGGGTAGATAAAAGTGTACTAGATTTAGAGTCAAATGCCTTGGGTTCAACACCTGATTTTGCTATTTACCTATTGACCTTGGAAAAAGCACCCTGCCCCTGTTTTAACCCCCATAGGATTTAGTTTCTTCCATAGTAAAGAAGGTGTTTGAAGTATAAGACCTGTAAGGTTTCTTACAGCTTAGCTAGTCTATGATTCTAGGACTAGATAATCTCTAAAATTCCTTTCAGGCTCTGATCCTAAGAACAACCTTCTAAGACAGATAGATGTTCTTTCGGTTCTAAAATTCTAATTCTTTAAGAGGATTTTTTTTTCCCTCCAAAAGATATATATGTATACATATATATGTAGATAGATAGATAGACGGATAGATAGATAGATATACATACACACACTCATACACACACATATATATGCTAGGTGGTGCAGTGAATAGAGTACTGGCCCTGGAGTCAGGAGGACCTGGGTTCAAATCCGGCCTCATACACTTAACACAAAACTAACCGTGTGACCTTGGGCAAGTCACTTAACCCCAGTTGCCCTACCTTTCACCTTCCAAAAAGCAAAAAAAAAAAGGCTTTATAAAAATATACATATGTATATACATTTATATATATATATATATATATATATATATATATATATATATATATGCTCTATTTTTACTAACAATGAAACTAAGATCCAGGGAAAGGAAATAATTTTCCCAGATTAGTGGCAAACTAAGGTTTGTCAAAAACAAATCGCCTCCCATGCTACCATGCTTCCAGACTGCTTAGTTTGAAAAACTTGGAACTACAAACACTTCACCCAGCTCATAGACGGATGGCCTAATGACCTCTCCCTAGTTGCTTGACACTGGCTAGGAGAGCCTTTTTCGAGAAACAAAGCCACAGGCTTGTGGGAACCTGCTTTGCCCAGGCAGAACAGACAGGATTGAAGGAGAAAACTTCAGCATATTTCAGGCACACATGCCAAACTGCCTGAAGGAGACAGACACTTTTAGGAAAGCAAAGTTTTCTGAGAGACATGTCAGGGAAGATTTATGTCAAGGCAGCTGTGTTCTCTGCTTCCAAATCAGTCCTCCCCTGACAGGAAGGAAGAATCCAGGGAGGACAGCAAGCATATGGGGGCCCCAACATGGGTCATCTCTCACTGGGAAAAAGAAGCATGGTAGAGGGGAAGGAACACTGGGTTTGGAATTGGGGGACCTGGGTTCAAATCCTGTCTATGGCGTTTCTTCCATGTTTGACCTTGGCCAAGTTAAGTTCTGTAGGCCTTAATTTCTTTATCTGTTAAAAGATGATCCCAACCCCATCCCTCCCTCCTGTCTCTATGTCTTTGCACAGATTGTTCTCCAAGCTTGCCTTCGCATTTCAGCTTCTTAGAATCCCTACTTTCCTTCAAGGTTTCACCCAGGTACTACCTATTACCCAAGGCCTTTCCTGATTCCCCCAACAGCTAGTACACTCCCCTTCCCCAATGACCTTGTATTTGTCTTATATATTTGTACATGTACATGCTTTGTTTTATTTTGGAGCAGAGCATCATTTCTTTCACAGTGGGAACTCCTCTCCTACTGCAATTTAGCACCTTCTGCACAAATTATTGTTGTGGAGAGTTACCAGGAACAGTGGGAGGTTAAGGGTCTTACCCAGGGTCACATAGAAAACAAATTGAAGAGGCAAGGCTCCTCTTTCTAATCCTGAGGTTTACTCTCTAACCATAATGCCATGTTGCTGCTCACTTCCATGTTATTTCTCCCAATAGAATGGAAGCTCATTGAAGGAAAGAGCTATTTTATTTCTCTCTTTGTATCCTCAGTGTCAGGCACAAAGAAGATAGTTAATAAACACTTGTGGACTCAGCAGGTTGAAAATTGAACTTGATCACCCTGAAGGTCCATTTCCTGCTGCAAATGTATGATGTGAACTAAGAAATGTTGCCTTGATGTAGTAACACTTTGTATGCCTCATTCCAGTTCTATGGTAGAACTGGGAAAGTCATGCTACCTCTATGAGTCTCAGTTTCCCCACCTGTAAATTGAAATACTACTACAATACCTAAGACACTGTATTATTATTATTTTTTTTTTTGCTTATTTTTCTGGAGAGGGAAGGGCTGGGCAATTGGTGACTTGGCCAAGATCACACAGCTAGTAAGTTTTAAGTGTCTGAGGCTGGATTTGAACTCAGGTCCTCCTGATTCCAAGGCTGGTGCTCTATTAACTGTGCTACCTAGCTGCCCCTACACTGTATTATTTTGAAGATCAAATGATAAAGTGTGTGTAAAAATCTATTGACAACTTCATGGTCATATAAAGCCTTTTAATGACAGTGTCAGATGATTATAAGGACTCTGATTACAGAACCTAAGTCAGGATTTCAGAACTAGTAAAGATGATCTAGTCCAATTATCTCATTTTACAGAGGAACAAAAATGCCCAGAGGTAAAGTGACTTACCTAAGGTCACAAAGGGAACCAATGGCATTCAAGACTAGAACCCAGATCTCAATTCCTTGGCCTTTCTCTTGCTTCTGAATTTGGCTGCCTCAAAGTCCTGACCTAGCCAAGCTCTAGGGAGGCTCCCACTTCATAAGGAATGTTTCACAGGCTTAACTACTGCCCATAGGTGGGGAGCAGCTGCTTAAAGGAAAATTAGAGATTGGCCCACAGGGTGTCTTGTAGCATGGTCCACTATCTTAGGAAAGAGATGCTCTTTCTGGTAACTGGCTGTTCAATATTTAAACACAGCCGTAGCCAAATAAGCCAAATAATTTAAAACCATTAAAGTCTCTGAATATTGTCTTCAAACTAAGTGAATAATTTATGGGCTGAGCTGTAATAAAAGGAAAACCTAACACAAGGGAAACACACCCAGAATAAGAGATCGGGTTTCAGACTTATAAATAAATGAACACGCTCCATGGGTAAACAGGCCAGACAATGTTTCTGTCTTGGGGTGTACACTTGTCACCAGGGAACTGAAAGGCAAATAGCCATGGAATAAGACTGGTGCAGCTTGGCATCTGGTTCAGGATGGAGGCTGGAGATGTCTGTTCTTTGGGCAACTAGAAAGATGTCCTCCACACATAATCCCAGAAGATAGCACTTAAATCTTGCTTTGAACTCCTGGGATTAGTCCTAGAATATGTTCATTAGCAATTTTTTATGCATGGTACTATGTTAATACTCCTAGGAATAGGTTAAACTTCTTAGTAAAAACAGACCTCAGACATCAAGCACAGTGCTCTACAAATTACTTGCGACAAACTGAAATAATTAGATTGATTGCCACACAATAAGCTTACAATTTGTATCTTCAAAAAAGCTTATACTATATAATATGTCCTCATTTTTCTGCAGTAATTTGTTTTACATTGTTTGACATTGAATTTAGATGATTTTGACACGTATGCTTTAATTTTTCCATCATGAAACCACACCACATTGGGAACTAAGTGTATATTTCATAAACAATTCATTTTTCTAAGTCTGGCTTTGATTATTGTTCATTAATTTCTAATGAGGTTTAAATCTGGTGAATTTTCAGGAAATAAAAGCATGTTGGTTTCCACCTTTTGTATAAATTTCTTGGTGATCTGTGGCATGGTACAATGCTGTCTTCCTGTATTTATTCCTCCAGTTGGAAATTTCTGTAATGTTGGAACAGCTGCTTCTAAGAATTTTTTCTTGTCCTCTTTTGATGAAAATATTTAATAGAGTTTATCATTTGCCCATAGGGAACAAAATTTTCATATTTATTTGAAGTAAAAGTAAATAAATATTCTAAATATATTGGGGGGAGGTATGTACTTTTATAGTTTGATGATGATGTTTTAGAGTCTGATGAATCTTATAGACTGACCTGGACTTTTTTCTGACAACAATTTTGTTATAGCTTTGAATAAAAAAATTGAGTTTAATCAATAAAAATTACCATTTTCAAATCCTCAGCACTCATTTTTATATCTTTTTTGTGACATGTTTTTCTTCACATCAATAATGAGTTTTGCTATCTATTTTGCTTTTTTTTTCAAACTGGTCTTCTCATTGTTCTTTCAAATTTGAGAAGCCTAGACCACACTGAAAAGGATCTCTTAACACACCTGCTCTAGCTGCCCAGCACCTCTAAAGGTTGTTTTTTTTTTTGTCCCTGAGAATTCATTAGACTATTTTACAGCAACAGTTTGCCAGTTTGTGGAACTTTTTCCATTTTCAAATTCATTTTCCTCTGTGCTTGGGTGTGAGGGACACTTTTTCATTGAGCTTGAATTATCCTTGAAATGCTGACTTCCCCATACCACCACCAACTGCAATATCTCTAAAAATCACTGAGCTGTTCTTGTTAAAATCTACAAGTGCCACATAGAAATATCCATTCTCAAACAACAGCAACAACAAAGAATTAAAAACACACAAAAAATAGAACAATGAAACTTTCGTAGAGCATAAAATAGAACCCTCAATTGACAGAGAACTAACTAAGGGTGGGGAACTCATTTCAATCTGGTTTCATCTGGTCAAAGTCAGACATTCTGAGTCAGCCTAGCATTAGCAGAAGCACCTAAATATGACCACTGCTATCACAAAAAACAACTCTATTAAAATTATTGGTTGCCCCAAATAATTTGCACATTATAACATCCCTGACAAACAATCACCTAGTGTCTAGTGATCTTTTACTGATCATATTATCCTAAGGCAGTCCCCTTCTTCTCTGAATGATTCTCAATTGATGGGCAAATGGTCATCAGAAAAATACGGTGGGGGGGAGACAGAGAGAGATCACAGATTCATAAAAATAGAAGAGATAGAAGAATATAAATAGAAGCGACTACATTTGTAGATCAGGCCTACGAATGAAACCCACATGCTCTGGCTTTAAGTCTAATGTTCTTTCCCTTCTATTACTCTGATTGTGCCCACCCTCTTGCCCTTGGGTATATGAACATCCAAATCACCAAGAATGGCTAGACATCTTTATGTTTTCATCTTAAAATCTCTTGACTTTATCTCTTGTTCTTCACTCCTTTCCCTCAGTTCCTGACAAAGAGGTGGTCCTTCTTGTAAAAGCTAAACCCTATATATGAACCCTTGTCCCAACCTATCCTTTTAGTCCTACTGAACGCTGCTCTCCTTCTCACACTCTCTGGTCCAGCCAAATTTACTTTCTCTTCCTGGCACGTGCCACTGTCTCTGTTCTGTGTCTGTTACTTTGTACTGCTCACCCCCAGTACCTAGAACATACTCTACATTTACCCCTGCCTTAAAGATTGCCTCTCCTGCATGATTCCATGCCTGATCCCTCTAAATGCAAGCATTGTCCCTGCCTTGTCCACATCTGCCTTCACTTTGTTATTTATGTGTGTATTTAGTTGATTTTTTCAGATGCATCTGACTCTCTATCACCACAATGGGAATTTTCTTAGAAGATATATTGCAGTGATTTGCCATTTCCTTCCTTAGCTTATTTTATTTTTTTTTTTTGAGGGCAGTTGGGGTTAAGTGACTTGCCCAAAGTCACATGGCTAGTAAGTGTGTCAAGTGTCTGAGGTTGGGATTTGAACTCAGGTCCTCCTGACTCCAGGGCCAGTGCTCTATTCACTGCACCATCTAGCTGTCCCCTTAGCTCATTTTACAGATGAAGAGCTGAGGCAAACAGGATTAAGTGATTTACCCAGAGTCATACAGCTAGTAAAAGTCTAAACCCAGATTTAGACTCAGGAAGAATCTTCCTGACTCCAGGCCCAGCACTCTATACACTGTGCCACCTAGTTGCCTGCTTAATATTTACATATGTATTTGTCATCTCTTTTATTCGAATGTAAAGTCCTGGTAAATAGGATTATTTTATTATTTGTACTTATATTTCGACTTCCTTACATAGTACCTGACAAATAGTAGGCATTTAATAAATGCTTTGTACTGATGGACATATTGATTCTTGAAGCTTTCTAGAGATGAAGTTTCCATGATGTCCCTATTCTAGGGTTTGGGTTTGTTGGTTTTTTGTTTTTGTTTTTTTTTTGCTTTTTGGAGGGGGGGAAGGTAGGGGCAATTAGGGTTAAGTGACTTGCCCAAGGTCACGTGTCTAGTTTTGTGCTATTCTAGGGTTTGATCCTCTAAATGTTAAAGTTCTCCTTTCCATCCACCCCAAATTTCTCCTGTTTCAAATGAACCCTATTTCCTTTTGTTCAGTCATCCCTGGACAACTCCTTAGCATCTGACCCCCACAGACTTTGAAGATGACATTTAATTCTTTTTATTCCTTCTCCTTTAGAGCTAAATGAATATATTATGCTCTTTAATATCAACTGTGCTTTCTACACAGGAGACAAAGCGAGATGAAAGCAATGGACATGGTTTTAATGATGCTCTAAACTCGGCACGATTGTCTCTGTACCGCCAACTCCATCTGCTAGAAATCACTGGGCACCTCGTCTGGGGAAGGACAGAGATTAATGAACCACAGCCATGCCAGGTGCTCCCTCTGAACCAGGCCAAAAGGCTAACTGTTATCAGGGAGGCTTTGGGGAGCAAAGATTATCTATCTAAAAGACAGTAAAGCCCTTCAGTAGGTTGGACTCTAAGAATTCAAAATTTGTACAGACTGAGACAATGAATGGGCTACAGATTATCTCCACTTCTTCAACTTCTACTCAATCAATCAACAAGTATTTATTTAGTAATTTCCTATTCTGTGCCAAATAATGTGTTAGATTCTGGGGATAGAAAGATAAAAATCAGTAATTCCTACCTCCCAGGAGCTTAACTTCTAATGGGGTTAGGGGAATATGTACATATATAACTTTATATAAAATATAAATGAGGGAAATGTGGGGGGGGAGATGAGGGGCAGGAACAATTTCATATAGGAAGCGGCACTTGAGTTGACTGTAAAAGAAATTAACTAGGTCTTCCAAGATGTTGAGGTGTCTGGGAGCAGATTTAAGGAAGGAGAGATAACCAGTGTCAAAGTAGAAAGTCATGGAGAAAGGAAATGGAGTGTTCCATGAGCAACAGAAAGAAAGCCACTTTGGATGGATTGTAGAGTGTGTCAAAGGGAGTGATGTTTAATAAGGCTAAAGGAAGAGAGTTTGTGCAGCAAATTGATTCTGTAAATAATTTCAAAAGGAGTGAATGTTCTAGATCAGCCTACAGTATTTCTGAAGCATCTCTTTGAATGACAATTAATGTGTTAACTCAAACTGATTTTTATCCTGTTCAGTAAAGCAGGTTCCCTAGGAACTTCTAACTAGAAAATCTTGGCTAGTCAATTGTCCAAATTACGATTATTATTTGGGCCTTAAAAATGACATAGCTATGAGCATGTTTTATAATTAAAATTGCTTTTTTCCCTCAAATTAGGGAGGATAGACTGCTCCATAAGAACCAGTCAAGCCTCTAAAAGCAAAGTAGGGAGAAGGCAGAGAAACCAGCCTAGGTTGAGACTAAGCCAGATCATTCCATACTTCATATAATCATAGAATCTCTGAGTCAGAATGGAACTTCAAGATCATTTAGTCTAATCTATAGCCAAATAGGAAAATGCTATTCAGTGTTCCTGACAAGTGGCCATCTGATTTTTACTTGAAGACTTTCGTGGTACAAAATCTACTGTTTCCTAAGGTAGGCCATTTCATCTTAGGATAGACAATTATTAGTAAATTCTTTTATTTTTTTTCTTTTTATTAATAAGAATTTTTTTATTTTATTCCGTTTTCTGCTTCTGATCTTTTTATTTATTTTATTTTTAATTTATTGGAAAAAACAAGCATTTCCATAACATAGTATACTAAAAAAGATGACTGCAATACAAAACTGCAAATCTGTAGTGTACAATTTGCTATTCCCTTTAAATATATAATAAAGTTATCATGTAAATTAATTTTTCCCTTTATTCCCTCCCCACCTGCCCTAGAGATGGCTACCGTTAGACACAAATGGAACATGAAACCTATCTCTGTTTCCTTCTTTCCCCTACTCTTATTTTTGCCTTCCTGAAAGAATATGAACACAATATATACTTCAAATGCTTGAAGAAAACTAATATGCCCATTCCTTAACCTTCTCTTCTTCAAGTGAATCATTCCAAGTTCTTTCAACCAATCCAGGTGTCATATGGTGGAAATTATTCTGACCGTACTGGTGCCCCTCCTCCAGACGCATGCTAGTTTTCAATGCTTATCCAAAACAATAATCTCTAGAACCAAATAATTTGTATTCATCATGATCCTAGGCAAGGTGGGCATAGAGACAGTTGGATACATAAGACTTAGATACATGAAATAAATATAGAACTATTCAGGAAATTAAAATAACATATGATTAAGGTTGTCCATAATATAAACATTAAAGGAATTCAGAAGAGGGAGAAGTTGGCATGGCCTGAAATAGTCAAAGAACTTTTAATGAAGAAGAAAGCTGTTGGGATGGGCCTTGAAAACTCGGCAGAATTTGGAAAAATGGAGAAGTGGGCATGTCAGTGGGAAAACTAAAGCAGAAGCAGAACTTAGCATGAAATTTTACACACATACACGTGTATACACACACACACACTTATTTATGGGAAATGGATAGTAGACAAGAAGAGACAATGAGGAGAAGAGCCTAAACAGAGGGTAAGTTCAGAGAATTCATGTAATATAAGGCTATAGTGATAAGGGAGATGAATGTCAGGCCCAAGGTTAAGATCTATGATTCCAACTTCTGAACTCACTTATGGTATTCTGCCCAAGCTCAAATTAAGGTTTTGGTTTAACTACTGAAGAACTGCACTTCAGAGAGGTTCGATGACATCACCCAAATCAAATATACTCTCAAGGCTACATCAGGAATTAAAATCTGCTTTTTATTGGGTTTGGGGTATTTTTCTGCTGTACTTGTATTTCCCACTGTCAGCTAATCAAATATTAAAGGGATCAAATGCAGAGCTGAAAGGGAAATAAAGTTCATCTAATCTAACTCCATTTTGCAGAAGAAGAAACCAAGGCTCAACAAAAATTACTGACTTAGTCAACGTCCCACACAGATGGTATGTGGCTGGTAGTAGATGGTAATCATGCCTCTGGGTAGTACTGAGTACAGGAAAGGGAAGCTAGGGAGAACAGAGCTATAAGTGAGAGGAATAATATATTACAATGTACTCAATGTACATTGAGAAGAAGGTAGTAAGTTATTTTGTTATTGTTTTTTCTTTCTGTTATTTGTTGAATCAAGACCTTTGATAGCAATTTTTTTCCTGACTAGTAAAAGTGTTTCCATGGACTTATGTGGAAACATGTATTTTTGGACATGTTTTGGGTACCATCCCTGTTTTGTGGTAGTGAATCCTTTGGTTGGATTAAACTAGTCCAAGTGGCATCAGGTATATAGTTGTAAGGGGTTTGAGGTCATGCCCTTTGACTTCTCTGGTCAGAGGGAGGATGGTACAACTAAATTCTGGAGGGTCCTACCTCTGGACTTGCTCCTTCTCTTCCGTCTTCCTGATGATGCGTTACGGAGAGCTGGCTGGAGCTGGCCGATCTCGATGGGTGTATTGGTACGGAAACTCTCCTTGAACTTCTGCATCAGGGATTCCACGGTTTCCTGAGTCACCTCAGCAGCTATAGGGTGGGCAATGGGACCAACATTAAAGTGGAGTGGACACTCAATATGATATAGGCTGCCAGCCCTAGACCCCACCCTCATACCCAATCATACTAATGATGATAATAAAGTAACACCTCTAATAATCACAATTCAATTGTCATAAATAATATCTAGAGGTTTTGAACTGGAAGAGATCTGGAACAATGAAATTTTAGAGATGGAAGAGACTTGGAACAATGGAATGTTAGAGCTGGAAGGTACTTGGAACAATGGGATGTTAGAACTGGAAGGGACCTTGGAACAATGGAATGTTAGAGCTAGCAGGGACCTTTGACTAATGGAATTCTAGAACTCTAAGGGACTTTGGACCATAGTATCCTAGAGCATAAAGCAAATAGGAGTCAGTGAACAGCAAATATTTACAGTATTCACTGATTATAAAACCCCAAATCTTAGGCTCATTACCATCATGCAGTAACTAAGTGATTGAACAAGTACAGTAAAATAACACTGGCATTAAAACAAGTCACTTGGAAGAAAATAATTAGCTAACCATCATGTTTTCCCCCTCATCCCACTGTGCCCTCAGAGCCAAACTGGATTGGTATCAATAGAGTTAGTCTACAAGAAAGTTTTAAAATGGGAGGGAGCTGAAAGGGACCTGTGAAAGACAAAAAAAAGTTTGGAAGTGCAGAGGAGAAAGGAAAGAACAAAAGGTGAGACAAAAGAAAAGAACCAAGTGGGGCAAAGGAAGGGAGCTAGATATAAATAATAGGAAGAGAGAAGAAACACACACACACACACACACCATGGCATTGGACCATTTTTGTTAGGATTCCTAAGAGAAGCTCTTCGTAGAAATAATCAGAGCTAGCTGGCCCTCCTTCCTCTTCTCCCTCCCCTCTGAAGGCTCAGTAGTTTCACCCTCAAATACCATACCCCAGAGTTATAGACAGCCCAGTGCCATGAGATGGCTGGACATGTTAATGATGCCTGTTTTTTTGAAGGGGTTTCACCAGCCCTGGAGATAATACACCTGAAATGTCTTAGAAATGCTGATTTCTAAGGAGCTCCATTCCAGGGCATGCTTATCGGCTCAGACAGATACGTCTATAGGACAGACTGATACTCAGGAGGCAGAAGCGACTGGGCAGACACACATTTCTGACAATATGCAGGAGGCTCAGGGCAGCATCCCTGAGACCCTGTCTGTTGGGAAAAGCTGTGTTTGCTAAAGAGGAGAGCAGAATTGGTAATGCAAATTAACAAGCTGGATGTATTATTGTTTCCTCCTTCCCTCTCCCCCTACACCTCCTTCTTTCCTACTTTCCTTATTCAGAGTTCTTTAACTCCTTGATGTCCAGGAGTAAGACTTAAACTATTGCGTAATACAGAAAGGACCACAAGATGCTGAACACAGCTCTCATAGTACACCTTTGATGCCAAGGTATCAGAACACCTGGGAAAGGAGTACCTAGGAGCTGTGAAGGTCAATTCCATGAATCCTCTATGAATAAGACTGAGAGAGAAAAAGTAAACAGATCAAAGTCATGGAGTTAATAATTAGAAGAGCCACAGTGTCTTTGTGTCCTGAGCTGGCCCTAAGCAAAATATTTTCTGTTGAGTAGGGGGCTCATCCTTGGTGTATCATCTGTATTGTATGCTTCTTATACCGCTCCTATTTTTCCAGTTTCCCAGATCCTTGTCTCCCTAGACCTTCCCTATATATTCTTAACCTTTCCCTACCCTATCAAAAGGAGCTTGTCATATATTCCATTCTCTCAGGGTCCATCTCAGTGCTCCATGACAGGTATCTAAATATAACCGACTATTTGCCCCAGTACCCAAGCAAATATTAATGCCTTCATGTATTGCCACTCCAACATAGCATACTTGTACTGAATAGAGGATCTCTGGATATAAAAAACCTTACCTCAATTCCCTTGTGAATGAACGTATTCATTCTTTCAAAAAATATTCACTGAATGGCTATGCTATAAAAGATTTTCCAGTAGGCCTTATGTGGGATGGGGGTAGGAATTACAAAAAGGACTGAGGAAAAGTTTCTTTCCTTAAGAACAATGTATTTGGGGGCAGCTAGGTGACAGTGAATAGAGCACAGGCCCTGGAGTTAGGAGGACCTGAGTTCAAATCCATCCTGAGCCCAGGAGGTTAGTGACTTATTCTGAATTACAAAGCTCTTAAGCAGCACCATCAGACTTAACCATAGGTCCTTTGAGTAATCTAGGATATGTGTATATGTGTGTGTGTGTTTGTTTTTACTTTACCCCACTATCAAACACCAACTCACCCTCTAGAATGGGAGATACAACACATACATAAATAATGAAAGTGCTAGCTAAATGTGAAAGTTTATTTAAGAGAGGTACCTTATGTGGTGTTAGGTTGTTGTTGTTTTTTTTTTGGGGGGGGAGGGTGAGGATTTGTTCGGACTTAATAGCACCAGGAAGGCTTCTTGGAGGAAGTGGCATTTAAATTAGACTTTGAAGAACGACTGGGAAATCAGTTTCTTAGAGTTAGAAGGTAAATCAAAGGTCATCTAGCACAATCCATAAACACAAAAGAATCCTCTCTACAGAATATCCGACAAGTCTTCATCCTGGCCCAGCTAGAAAGCTACCTGTCAAGACCTCCCACTACCTGAGGATGATGAGGTAGAAAAGAGTGCTAGAGGCAGACGAAGTAAGGTGTGGATGAGATAGATCTGAGATAAGACCTGGTTGAGACCAGCCAGGAAAGTGATCAAAGAAAACAATTGTTGTGGATACAAATGATGCCCTAAGGGTTAAGAGCTGCTTTTTAGTACTTTGTGAAGCCCCTAGCTTATTCTATAACCTAAAGGCATCCTAAAGTCCTTTTCCCCATTATCTTGAACCTGTACCAAAAGAATTGCTGTTGTCTCCCTTATCCTGTATCCCCCAGGTCCTTTAATTCTTAAACTGTATCCTTCTGCTCTATCCTTAAACCCTTAAACCATAAAGAATCCCCTTTGTCTTCTTCATACTCTCCTTTCTTGTCTTTAATCTTTAATCTCTACAAAAACCTTTAAAACTATATCCCCAATCTGAAACCTCTATATAAGCATAACACCCCCAAATATTGGGATCTCACTTAGCTTTCTTGCTACGGAGGACCGTGATGCTTTTTCATGTAAAATAAAAAGCTGCAATTGGCTAAATGAGAAGGTCTAAGCGAATTCTTTCACATCTGAACCATGCTCTGCCAAAGCTCTGCTCTCAACAGTGAGGCAGCCCTTTCTACTTTGGGACAACTAATTATTAGGGAGTTTTTTTTTAAATACCAAACCTAACTTTACCTTTCTGCAACTTGCAGACATTATTCCTAGTTCTTCCCATGGGACTGAAGCAGAACAAGTTTAAAGGAAGCTGGTAGAACAGGGGATAGAATGCTGGGTAAGTTTTGAGTTCAAATCTAGCCTCAGACACTTAAAGGTGTGTAATGTTGGGCAAGTCACTTCCTTTTTTCCCTCAGTTTCCTTAGCTGTAAAACAAGGATAGTACTACTACTTACCTCCCAGGGTTGTTGTGAGGATTAACTGAGAAAATGTTTGTAAAAAATAGTTCGCATAGTGCGTGGAACATAGTAGGAATGTTTCTTCCTTCTTTGCCTGCCCTTTCCCACATGACAATTATTTAGATACTTGAAAGTATCTATTATATCTCAACCAAGATTGCTCTCAGCAAGGCTAAACATTTTCATTTACCTTTACTCGTTATGGGATCACCAATTTATAGCTTATAGGGGATCTACACTAGAGATAACTTAGACCAAAGTCCATATCAGAGGTGAGGTAACTGAGCCCCAGGGAATTTAAGGGTCTTTCCCATGGTCACTCAGAGGGTACCCAGCAGACTCAGGATCCTTACAAGGCATGATTTTGAGGCTTTTCATCATCTTGGTTTCCATCATCTGGATACTCTCTGGCTTATCAATTCCCTTCAGAATTGAAGAAACTGAGCCCTCTTCTACTGATGTAATCTAACCAGGGCAGAATACCTGACCAGTTATGAACAGGATTATTGCCTTCCTGGGCCTCTCAATGCAACATAGGGCTATATCGTCTCTCTTGGCTGCCAAAGCTTACTATTAACATTGAACTAGGATCCTGCTAAAAACCCCAAATCATTTTTCAAATGAACCATTATCTAGTCATGCTTAAGTAATCTTGTACCAGTGAAGGTGATTTTTGAATCCAACTTTAAGACTTTATACCTATCTAAATTAAATTTCACCAGAGTAAATTCAGTCTATATTCCTAATCCATCAAAAGCATTTTGAATTTTGACCCTTATCCAGTGTATTAGCTATCCCTCCCAGATTTGCATCATCTGCAAATTTGATAAGCATGCCATCTGTGCCTTTATACCCATAATTAATTTTAAAAATGTTAAACAACACAGAGCAAAGCAGAGATTCTGGGAGCCCTTCACTTAAGATTTTCTAAATCGTTTTCAAGTTATTAATGGCTACTCTTTAAGTAGAGTCATACAACCCGTTTTGAACTTACTCAATCATACTATCATCTCCTCTTAAATTTCTCCATCATTCCCCATAAAAATAGGAAATCCTTGCTCAAATGCTCTTCTAAAATCTACATACACAATGCATTTGGAGTCCCCATGATCTACCAATCAGTGTTCATATCAAAAACAGAAATGAAGATAGTGTGGTATGACATGTTTTTGATGAAGCCTGTCTGATATTGACTGTCTGATCACTGCTTCTTTTTCTAGATGTTCACTAACAACCTTATTAATAAAACATTCTGTATCTTCTCTAGAAATTAAAAATCAAGGTTTAGGTAATGCAAGAACAAATTATAAAGACAGGAAAACAGGGCATTTGGGGAGTAGAGCAACTGAAGATCAGGGTGTATATGAGGAAGCAGGAGATAAGGCTGTGTGAGTAGTGTGGATACAGAATGTGAGAGGATCCTGAATGCTCATTTAATACATTTGGACTTTGTTCATTAAGCAATAGGGGGTTATTTTTGAGTGGCAAAAGGTCTCATGATCTGAACTATGAAGCTGGGCAATATATCAGGTAGGTTTGTGTGGAATTGGGATGGGGAAGACTAATCAAGGTGCATGGAAGGTGGTAAGAGAGGTCAGGTGACTTCAATAGTCCAGCCAATGGTAGCAAGTTCCTTCAAATGGTTGGGAATGGTTGATGATGACAACATTGAGCCATTCCCACTGGTTCATGATCAGAAATATTCATAGGATGATGGTATTATAGTGCTTTAAGGTTTACAAGGTGTTTTATAAATATTATCTAATTTGATCCTTGTAACAACCTTATGAAGTATGGATTATTATTATACCCATTTTACCAATGAGCAAATTATCAGGCAGCCAGAAAGAGGTTGTGACTTGCCTGAGGTCACACAGCTAATACTCTCTGTGGCAGGATTTGAGCTCAGGTCTTCCTTACTAGTTCCAATGCATTATAGCTACTTCTACCTATGAGATCAAGGAGGTAGTACAGAGCTTCTAGCTCTAGAGTGGGGTGGGGAATCTATGGCCTCAACACCACATGTGGCACTCTGAATCCAAACTTCATGTCCTGTGAAGTGTGGATTCAATCAAAGGGTTGCACTTAAGGACTAGAGGGCCACATGTGGCCTCAAGGCCATAGGTTCCCCACCCCTGCTCCAGAGCCTGTAGAAACCATGGAAACTGAAAGCCTGAATTCTAGGTTTATTTCATCTGTCTGTGACCTTGGGCAAGTGACATCTCCTCTCTGTTCTTCAGTGTCTTTCACTGGCCAAATGAGAAGTTTGGGCTACCTAATACATAATGTCCCTTATACCTCTAAGACTGTATGATTTCCTCCACACCTAATTGACGGAGGGGATGAGAGGGAGGCAGAGAGACTTTGACCAAGATGACACAGCCTGTAATTTTAAACACATATATCACAGTGTGCGTATACATACATGTATACACATATGTAGAGATACATGTATGCATGTATCTCTATGTAGGTGTATATATACACATGTACTTCTATACATATGTACATAGGTGTATGAACATATTTGCAAAGATGTATATGTACACATACATACATATATATGCATATAGATACATATATGTATATACTTAAAAGTATTCAAAAAAGCTGTGTTTATTCCTCATAACCCCTCCTAAATTCCCCCTGTTGTGAACAGGGAGACACTAACCTATCAGTCTTGCAAACTCAACAGATGGAGTTTGAACTGAGCAGCACAGAAAAACTGTAAAAGCAAAGTAGGGAGAAGGAAAAAAAATCTAACACCCTCGGAATTGACAAATGAGAGACTGTCATGCTTAATGGGAACAAATGACAGTGGCCTGCAGAAGAGAGTATCTATGGGATTCCCCCAGGGCCCAGGTGGAGGAAGAGGAGGGTCTTAGCAGCAGGATGTATGTGTAGAGGTGTGGGGAGGCGGAGAGAGGGTGGAGACAGGATCTGCTCCTTTGCAGAGACCATGCAGGCACTAGCCATCGGATCACTGCTGAGGACTGTAGAGCAATACACACTGTGTATGCACATTGCTCATTGCCAACAACCCGCCTGTGATGACACCCATAGGCTATCATCTATCTCACTTTCCCCCCACGTACTCTGGAGCACTCTGCAATGGCTTGCTTATGGTTCTGCCTTCAGTAGCCTCACTGCATTTTTTAAGTCCCTGCTTTCATTTTGAACACTCATCAAACCAAGAACATTAGTCCTAGTGGCAGACAGCAGGATAATACAAGTTGCCACCCCTTTCTATCCTGTCTAGCAGTTAGTTCTAGGTATCCCACGGATGCAGTTCCTGTTTAACCTCTAGGAGCCCTGAAATTCCTAAACTGTTGGTCTTGTTCTCTCTTTAGGCCATCTGGTCAATGGAGCTCAATGAATCTTGACAGGAAGAAGTTCAGCTATTGTGCTTGTGTCCTCAGCCAGTAGCCCAGCTTGGCTTAAAACATCCCAATGACTCTAGTGAGACTTCATCTGTGTCAATGGGGTAGGGCAAGGGTTCAGTCTGTTTCCCCATTAATCGGTTAAGTCTCGTTAGACTAGAATGCCTGGAGTACTAGAAATAGGTGTAAATTGCAAGCCAAACACAGTAATAATCATCCACATGGCCAGCATGCAATCTCTCACTCAGTCTTCCTCTGCATGATAGCTGCTGCTCAAGCAATACCCCTAGAAGGTGTCTTTACCCACAGTCATAATCTCAGCTTCCTCTGGCACCTGAACTATGGCCTGTTATAGACCCACAAAGTACAGTTGTGCCCAGTCACTTAAATGGAATGTATATACGGCCATGGGTACTAGGCCTAAGGGTAAGATAGAATATAAGGATATACATTTCTACTTTCAGGTTTAGCTGGGGAGATAAGACATATACATAAAAACATAAAATCAGGAAGCATCTTAGAGAGACCATCTGATCCACCCTCCCACCCAAAGCAAGAATCTGTCTGAGAACACTTACAGAGAAAAGATTAATAGCAGACAGATATCTTAGGAGAAAGAGCACTAGGTAAGGAGTAGGGGCACTTGGGTTCTAGTCCTACCTGGTTGAACTGCTCTAGACCTTTCCATCATGCCTCCATGTTGGGTAATCTCTCTTACCCTCTACCCCTTTCAGTTTCCTTTTGTATGTTGTCATCCACCATTAAATTCCAAGTTTTTTGGGGGGGGCAGGGACTACCCATTTTCATATGTTTATGCCATGGATTTTTCATAGTGTCCAACACAAAGTACTTAATAAATATTTAGAGATTAATTGTCATTAATGAGCTATAGTACTTCAGGCCACCTCACTTTCTACAGCTCTTGTGTAAGAAATTCGGACTATATAACTCGAAATTTCCTACTCAACTTTAACATTCTTCATGTAAGCACAGCCTTCTGTTACATTCTTTGTTCTAAGGTCCTTTCAAGCTCTAGGTCTATATTCTATCATTCTAAGTTCTTCAGTCCTACCAAGTTATGACAATCTATGTCCAAAAGTGCCTTTCATATCTCACATCTCATAGTTCTAGGTGAAAGTTAAGTATTTCTATACATTACATCTAGAAAATGTTACTTTAGTCCATAAAAAATGACTCTGAAAACCCTGAATGCTTTGATGTTGACCTTAGTATATCACAATGCCTACAGATGGGGTATGTGACACAGATGCCTTAGACACTGAGTGGGATCAATCAGAGGGGTCACTGTGTCTAGTCCGCTGCCTTTGGCTAGGGGAATATCTATCATTCATCTGAATAACACTCACTGAGCCCCTAAGAAAGACCCTGTATCAGGCAAAAGGAGGGATTCTTCTCCAACAGTTTATCAGTCTGATTGTTCATCAGACAGGGGCCACAGGTTCAGAGGACTGACAGAGATATTGATCTTAGTAGAAGGTTTGGAAAATTGTGATTTTGGGCATCTTCTTTTCCCTTTCATGTCACCATCACTACAGGAGAAAAGAACTGGCTGAACAGAACTCAGGGCCATTATATAGTGTTATTTCCTTCATAGATCACTATGGCTGAAAAAGTCCACACCTGGTGGTCAAATTTCTGCTGCTTAGCTTTTCTTGACTTAGTCATGCAGATCCTTGGATAGCAATCTCTTAGTTCTGCCAGACATGTTCCAGGTTGGTAATATTTACTAGATCTAGGCACAATGGAATACACTAATACACACACACATACATACATATGTATATACACACACATACACATTGCTGTTATTGTTCAGTTGTTTCGGTCATTCATACCCTTCATGACCCCCATCTGGGTTTTTTTTTGGGGGGGGGAACAAAGGTACTGGAGTGATTTCCCATTTCCTTCTCCAGTAGATCCATTCTGTTAGGCAATCATAGATTAAGTCACTTGCCCAGGGTCACATACTTATGTGTCTGAGGTCAGATATGAACTTAGATCTTCCTGACTCCAGTTCCTGAGCTCTAACGACTGAGCCATCCAGCTGCCTCTATACACATACACGTGTGTTTGTGTGTGTGTGTATGTGTGTGTGGTATAGCCCTTGACCTTATGTTTCCTTTAAGCCCCAACTAAAATCCTACCTTCAATAGGAAACCTTCCCCAACACTTCTTAATTCTAGTGTCTTCCCTCTATTTGTTATTTACTTTTTTAAAATTTATTTCTCTTATATGTAATTTGCTTTTTATATATTTCTTTGAATAGTCTCCCCAATCAGACTGTAAGCTTCTTGAGGTCAGGGATATCCTTTGCCTCTTATTGTATCCTGAGCACTTAGCACAGTGATATATAGTAGGCACCTAATAAATATTTGCTGATTGATCATGAAGCTTGTATTCTAGTAGCAGAGAGTAATCATTTCTCAGACACCTCTCTGACAACTATTTTTCATCGGCTCATGAGCAACTCAAGAAATTCAGTATCATTACCTGCTATATGGACCTTATTTTTGACTCCTAAAACTACAGGATTGACTTTAATCATCTAAATGAACAGTTCTCAAACTTTTTGTCTCAGGATCTCTTAAAAAGTATGGGTGGCTAGGTGGCACAGTGAATAGAGCACCAGCCCTAGAGTTAGGAGGACCTGAGTTCAAATCCGACCTCAGAAACTTAACACAAAAACTAGCTGCGTGACCTTGGGCTAATATAACTGCTAGACATATATATATATATACACATACTTAAAAGTATTCAAAAGTCACTTAACCCCAATTGCCTTCCAAAAAAAAGGAAAAAAAATTCTTAAAAAGTATTGAGAACTCTCCCTTCCACAGAGTCTTTTATTATGAGTTACAGTGATTAATTCTTATCATATTAGAAATTAAAACATCTTAGAATTGCCATGAAAATAGTTCTGATATCATGTATCCCAAGAAAAGATCTCAGGGTCTCCTGACCATATTTTGGGACCTGCTGAAATAAACTATGAATTGGTACCTGAAGACTTCTGGCTGTTTCTAAAATAATAAGATTCACTTTCAGAGGACAGAGATTTGTGGTCTACAAAATGAGGGCTACAAGTTCTAAAGATAATTTGCGATTGGGATTGAAGAAATGTTTTAAACCATAGCAACCTTGCTGGACTGAGTATATAGCCTCCCAGGGATATTACTTGGAAGGAGACACCATGTTTTCCAAAATGTCTAATTTGTGGTATATTTATTAAACATCAAGAACATTAGTATCATAGGATTTAGAACTCAAAGGGAACATGGGGGTCTCTTAATCAAACCCTCTCACATTTCACTCAAAGAATTCTTCTTCTGTTCCTGATCTTCACTCCCCTACTGTTCTATCTAAAAAGTCTTAGGATCATAGCTATAGAATCAGAAAGAGTCTTAGAAGTTGCCTAGGGTAGCCGCTCATTTTATAGATGAGGACACTGAGGTCCAAAGGGCTTAAGTGACTTGCCCAAGGTCATTCAGATGGTAAGAAGCAGAGATGAGAATTTAGTATTCTGATGCCTAAACTAGCACATTCCCAGTTTCACTTCATAAATAATACTGGGTATTCAAAGGAGATAGAAACTACAAAAGGATGTGAGAAAATGCCCTCAAAAACCTGCTCATGCTATATATGCTGGCACAAAGAGATATGCAGCCTCAATATCTATTGCAACTCAAAAACTGATTTCAGAGAAGCATTTGATACTTCATAGTATTGATCTAACGCCCATAAAGCACCATGACTACTTGGGGAAACTGAGATTTCTAGGACTGAAATAATCTGAATTATGATGCAGGGTTAATTGATAAACATGAAAGCAAAATTCTGCAAAGAGGCAAGGGACCCCCAAAAAAACCAGAATGGGAGGGTCCTCTATTTCCTAAAAGCACTCAAAGCTTGCTAGGGAGACAGATTTCATTTGACCCAAGTATTGGGCCATGTAGCTGACAGCAGATTCAGAAGTAAGGATACAAGTGAAGGTTACTGCCAATTTCCTTTGCAAGCAGTCTCTTGGCTTTGTAGAAAGTTATCTTTCTAAACTTGATTTTCTGTCATGCCTCAGAGCCCAGAGGTGAGCTCTTCCTCACATCATTTGAACCAATTTCAGCTATTTCTGAGTTATACTTTAAAACTCCTATTTCTTTCCCTTTATTATTCTTTTAAAAGCAATTCAAGATGTATGTATACTTGGATAATTCAAGAAATGGGTAAATTTCGAGTGTTTTATTATCTACTTATCCTGTAAGGGTAAGAGAGGGGAATAGAAAGTGAGGAGAGAGGTTAAAATAACTAAGTTGTTCTAAAATTGCCTTAACACACACTGTTCAGCAAATACCGTTCTAAGAAGGACCATATACAAGGAGAGTGCAGAGCATTGTATTAGTGTGACTGAGGCTGCTGCTAATTCACTGACTTGGGGCTTCTTCTTCCTACTTGTTTAAATGGAAGACAAATACTCTTGATACCCCCAAAATAGTTATAAATTTAAACATATGAAAGTCAACAAGAGGAGGTGGTAAGAGATTTAAGGTGAAATAAATGTAACTGATTTGCAAATATGTCCCACTTCTCAATATTAAAAGCCAACGTACTATACATTTAAATATCTAGACAATGAACACTATGAGGATGAGTTAGGGTACTGCTAAGAGGTCCACAGGATTGCATCTATTGAGTTACAAGTTTCCATTTTCAGATCTTCAGTAGACAGGGAGAGAAGGATGTGTATATGTGTGTATGTGTGTGTTTTCCTGATTTATGATTTCACTGGCATGAGGCATTTCCAGTGTAGAGAAACCATTTACCAAAATTATCTTGGGTCTATTAAGCTACTATTTTGTATGTACCCAAAAATGTATAGGTTTCCTCTACCCTCCTCCTTCCCTCTATAAGTTTCCAGAGGGAAGGGATGGTCTCAATCATCTGTGTGTCCCTAGCATACAGAAGCTTAATAAATCCCTCTTCATTGATACCAATGTAGATCAACATTTGTTCTGTAATACAGTATATAGCCCCACATAATTGATGGTGGTGGGAGAAGGACTTTAGATTTGGTACTTAGGGTTAAGTGACTTGTCCAGAGTCATACAGTAAATACATATCTGAGGTGGTGGTGGTGGGAACTTAAATTAAGATCTGACTTTAAAAAGATGGAAAAGGAAAGGAGAGGAGAGGAGGAAGAGCTAAAGAAAAGGGGAAGGAGATGAGGGAGAGGAATAAAGGAAAGGAAGAAAAAGAATGGAAAGAGAAAAGTGCAAGGAGAGGGGAAGGGAAGTATAGAGGTATAAAGCCACATACGAGCAGCTTTCCAGGGGACTACTGCTGTGAACAGCTTTCAAGGTTCTGATTACATAGTATAGTGAACTCTCTATTTATTCAATAACAAATCAGAGCAAAACATTTACAGAAAATCAAGGTACAGCATTCAGAATGTTACAAATTATCACAGAAAATAAAAATACAGCATTCACCATGTCAAAACTTAACAACTTATCACTAAAATGGTCACATAGTTTCCAATACAATCATTTAATCAATCACAAAATCCTTAATTTAATCACAAAGTACAAAAGTCAAAGTTCTCCACCTCTAGGCCAGAGTAAATCATAATCTTTTCAGTCAGTACACAGTGTCCAAGTAAAGTCTTCTTTCAGCTTAACTAGAGGCTGGCTCTCAGCTTCCATGATTCATTTTCCATGGTCCCAGCTCCAACTGTCACCTAAGGTTCAAAGGCCGGCAGCTCCCAGTTCCTTGTCCAGCCCCTTGTCCAGTTCTTCGTCCCCAGGTCCCATTCCATACTTAAGTTCACAGTGTCCAGTCCACCTCAAGGCCTTCACAGTTCCTGTTTCTGGGAAGACAAAGCTCAACAGAGCCACAATAATATTTATGCACATTGCCGGCACCATCATCAATTCACTATCTGCCTGTGAAATCAATTCAGACCCACAAACAAGGTCTGAGAACTCAACACAAATCTTCAACATAGAAATCAACACAGATCCACAAACAATGTCCAAGAGGTCAGCAAAAATCATCAACAAAGAACATTCTGTTTCTTAACAGACTTGATACAAGGCTCAAAAGAAACTTGAACTGAAACAAGGTGTTAATTCAATAGGTGAAACATGGTGTGAATTACTTCTGTGCTTGCCATTTACAAGAGGGAACAGTAATAAAACAATACACATTTATTAAGTGCCTACTATAAGTCAGAGACTGTGCTAAATACTGGGAATTCAAAAGGAGGCAAAAGATAGACCCTGTTCTCAAGGAGCTCACAATCTAATTGGGGAGACATACCAAATAACATACATACATATATATATATATATATATATATATACATATATATAAACAAACTATATAGAGAATAAGTAGGAAGTAATTAACAGAGGGAGGGCACTAGAATTAAGAGGCATTGGGAAAGGCTTTCTGTAGAATGTAAAATTTTAGTTGGGACTTAAAGGAAGCCAGAGAAGCCACTACATAAAGATGAGCAAAGGAAGCATTCCAAGCATAGTAATAAACATTAACTAAGTGCCTACTTAATAAGAAGAGGAGAGAAGGAAAGGGAACAGAAGAGAGGGACAGGAGGAGAGGGATATTTTTTTCTTTTTTATATCCCCCATGAAAGCCTAGAGCTTTAGTAAATTAGTCAATGGTGGCCCTTAACAAAGGTTTAAACTTGAATTAGCCAAACATTTCTCTTTCTGATTCTGATTTAAGGATGTTTATGCATTTGTCACTTATATCTTCTAGTTCCCAAAGTTAAGGGATCATGTCTACACTTTCATTTTTATCTCCCAATGAAACATAGCACTTCAATTGCTCAGTCAACACTACTTCAACTGGTGACTGTTAATGATGACCAGAGATTACAACTGATGGGCTCTGTGTTTCCAGTTCCTGATTTAACCTGTGATGATTCCATCTCTCTCTTGTATAAATGTTTATGTGGAGATGAATATTTATATACAAATACTGATATCTTGCTAGAGAAACTGATATATGTGTGTGTATGTATATGTAGCAGCAAGCACCCCAGCATATCCAGGGTAGCTGCCAACACAGGTTCTTAGATCTGCTTTTCTAAAGGAAAGCAACTCAAAATGGGTTAACAATCTTACTTTACACACACAAAGACTTTTAAAGCCCTGAATAACTTGGATCCTGTCTACCTTGGCAGAATTTTTTACACTTTACTTTCCACTGTCCATCTTTGGGAACCAATGACACTTGCCTTCTTCCTTTTACTTGCACATGTTATGCCCCTTTAGGCATTTTCACTTATTGTTTCCCTAGTCTGGAACTCTCTCCCTCCTCATCTGAATCTCCTAGGCACCCAGGTTTCCTTCAAATACTAGCTAAAGCTCTACCTTCTGTAATTATAGTATTCTAGTGCCTACTTTATACCTCCTGCTGATCCTCTTCTCAATTTATTCTGTATATAGATAAATACATACACATACATCCATATATACATATAAACATGTGTATGGAACAAGCACTTTTTTGTTGTTTAGTCATTTTCAGTCATATACAACTGAAAAACCACATTTGGGGTTTTCTTGGCAGAGATACTGGAATGGTTTGCCCTTTCCATCTCCAGCTCATTTTATAGGTGAGGAAACTAAGGCAAACAGGGTTAAGAGACTTGCCCAGAGTCACACATCGAGTAAGGGTCTGAAGCTAGATTTGAACTCAGGTCCTCCTGACTGATTCCAGGTCTGGCATTCTATCCATTGTACTTCCCAGCTGCTCCAAGGTAAGCACTAATAAGTGTTAATTGATAGATATGAATTATATGTATATGTGTACATTTTTACACATGTATGCCTGCCCATATTTGTGTATTTATAAATATATAATCATACATACACACATCCACAGGAGTGAGGTATCAGCAGCACAGTATGAGTTGGAAACTGGCAACTTGAAGAACATGAGTTTCTAATCCCTGATCATTGCTTCAATAGCCAATCAAATAGTGTTGAGTGAGCAACTGAAGTGCTAGACTTCATTGGAAGATAACAATGAAAGAGTAGACATGGTCTGTTTGGGAACTAGAAAATATAAGTGACAAATGCATGAACACACTCAAGTCATAAACAGATAGAATGTTTGGCTAATTCAGGTAAATTCAGCAAATTTTTTAAGGGTTACCACTAAAGTACTTTTAGGCATTTGGATCAACAGTAAGATTGGTAAACTCAATCAGAAGTTTGTAGAATTTTGTATATGGATGGGATTTAGGAATATAGAATGTTAGAGTGTTAACATACAACAGACTATTGGAAGGGAACATAGAATTTTAGATTTAGGAGAGTCTTTAGAGGTTGCCTAATCCAACCCTCTTATTTTATAGATGAGGAAATCAAAGCCAAGAGAGAAGAGGTGACTTAGCCAAGGTTACACATATAATAAGTGTCAATATGGGATTTATAATAGAAATGTCTTGGCTCCAAATCCAGCATTATTTCAGCTTACTAAATTAGACAGTTCCTTAATAGGATAGTTAGGTGGCACAGTGAATAGAGCCTAGACCTGGAGTCAGGAAGGCTCATCTTCCTGAGATCAAATCTGGCCTCAGACACTTACTAGCTGTACGACCCTGGGCAAGCCACTTAACCCTGCTTGCCCTACTTTCCTCATCTGTATCAGAACTGAAAAGTAACTGAACAACAATTCCATTAATGGATAAGGAAAGTTAAAAAAGAAATGAGAAATAAATGCAAACAAAATAGGAGAAAGACTTTCCTACCGTCCCTGCGGTTCCCCTTATAATAAGCAAGGTGAGTTAGCTCAAGTTAACTGTGGCAGATAACAGAGCCGTTCCCTGATAATTCATTTTGAATAAAGGTTAATCTTCACTAAGAGGCAGACTTTGTAGCTGATATCCATCCTCCTCTGACTCAACTCAATGCAACTGTGATATTCTGTTGTCTGTGTTACATTCTAGGGTTGGGCTATCAGTGTGAACTCAAATGTCAAAGAGACATAAATTTAGAGTACTGTGATCAAAAGTTTGAGGTACGGATGAGGAGGAGGAAGAGAATTTTTGTTTTTCAATCATACTTGATTCTTCATGACTGAATGGACCATGGAACACCGTTACTCTCCATCAGATTTTCTTGCAAAGATGCTGGAGTGGTTTACTATTCCCTTCTCCAGTGGATTAGGGCAAATAGAGAATAAGTGATTTGCCGAGGGTCACACAGCTAGTAAGTGTCTGAGGTCATATTTGATCTCAAGTCTTCCTAACTCTAGGCCCAGTCCTCCCTCCATTACCCCACCTAGCTGCCAGGAAAAGAACAGGATAGGGCATTTTATTTCTTTAAGTTTCATTAATTCTGGTCCCTGGTTTCTGAAATTGGGCAACTCAATCCAAAAGCTTCCCCCACACCTAATCTTGGCTCTTCAAGTTACTGCCTATATAACCTTCAGTAAGTTGCCTCATTATTAAATTGAAGATCTTGGCCTAGCTGACATCTTTGGCTGCTTCTAGATAAAGCAGTCTATAAGATCAATTTCAAGTCCCAGGATCTTATTATATCTTATTACGCTTACTCTCTACTTCCCCTACTTCCTTTCTTTCCTCCCCTCTTCACCCTAAATTCAGATGAGTAGAATATTATGGTTTGGGCTGGTGGGAAAGAGGCAATTATACCCTTTTTCTTCTCTCTGCCTTCTAGTCCTTAATATAACCTTGTTTTGGTAGATTTAAATCATTTAACTTTCTATCACTAGTTTTTTGTTATTATTACTATATTAATATAACTAATAAACTATTTTTGTATTTATATTATACTTATTGTTTAAAAAGTACTTTCATATGTTATCTCACTGGAATCTAATAAACGTCCTTTAAGGAAAACAGAGTAATGCTTATTATACTCATTTCACAATTGATGAAAGTAAAACCCTGAAAAGTGTAATATTTTGTCCAAGCTTATATAACTAGCAAGTGGTCAAACCAGGACTACAGCCCTGGTGTTATGTATCCTAATCTAGTGGCCTTTCTAATACATCACACTGCCACCATAATTATTATGAATGTTTCCTGGTTGCTCTCCACCTGCCTGAGACATGCCTCGTGTAGTTTGTCAGTTGTTTTAATCCTGTCTGACTCTTTTGGCCCCATTTTGTGTTTTTTAGGCAAAGATACTGGAGTGGTTTATGATTTCCTTCTCCAGCTCATATTACAAATGGGTAATTAAAGCAGACAGGGTTAAGTGACTTGACCAAGGTCACATAACTAGCCAGTGTCTGAATCTGGATTTGAATTCAGGTCTTCCTGACTCCAGGCCCTCGTTCTATCAACAATGCCATCTAGCTGCTTTATAGCTATCACTGAACAATGATGAAGAAACTTAGTTTGTCTTCTATGGAGACTCTTCATAGAATACTTTGAACAATAAAAAATTATGTATTCCCTTTTAGTCACAAGGATGGACAGAGATTCGAGGAGGCTTTGCCTAAGTCTCCTAATATATAACTACATAACTAGCATCCTCTGTACTGAAATTGCCTTACACTGGGTTCTTTCTGGTTTACTCTGATTCTAATTGAACTAACCAAGAATTTAGTTCAATTCAAATAAAATTTTATTAAGCACCTACTATATGCAAGTAATTGGTAAATATTAATTAAATTGACTACCTTGACTAGAGCAGTTATAAGCAAAGATGCAGGGAAGGATGGAAAATTCCTCATCTTCCCACCCCAACAAACTGAGATTTAGCACTAGAGAATAGTGGGAATAATGTCTTTAGCCGAGCAGAACAAATTTCCCCTCTGATGTTATTCGGTAAAATAATAGAGATCAATCCTGGGAAGTCATTTGCACTGGGTGCCCTGCATACATGCCTGGGTGGATCCTGAGGAATGCTTTTATTTTGCAAGGTGTGCATGATGGAGGAGAGAAATAGTGTTTAAAAAAAGGGGGGGGAGGAAATAAGATGGGAGGGGGGTTGGAGAATGTCTCCAAACCTGATCATGTCTCATAGCAACATGTGTGATACTGATAGCTCAGGAAGTAGGCTCAGTCTCCAGTCATTTTTCAGATAAGGCAATCTTTTGGGATTATAAACAAGACATGATAACTTCCTCCCCTGAGGCCCTGCCTCCTCTAGCCTTTCTTTTATCTGCTACCCATTGCTTCTCAGCTTATTCACCTGCAATGCTTTAAGCCTCCCTGAGTTTGATTCAATATAACTACATCAGAGAAAGAGTTCTCTGCACACAAATATGTAAATGTATAATATATGCCATGAATGTGTGTTTTAAATTCACTATTAAATTGTAAAATAGTAGATTGGAAGAGCTCGATACGATAGAAGGAGGAAAAGATCTTTATAGTTCTATATGCAGATCTCTCTCTCTCTCTCTCTCTCTCTCTCTCTCTCTCTCTCTCTCTCTCTCTCTCTCTCTCTCTCTCTCTCTCTCTCTCTCTCTCTCTCTCTCTCTCTCTCTCTCTCTCTCTCTCTCTCTCTCTCTCTCTCTCTCTCTCTCTCTCTCTCTCTCTCTCTCTCTCTGTCTCTCTCTCTCTTTCTCTCTCTCTCTGTCTCTGTCTCTCTGTCTCTCTGTCTCTCTCTCTTCTCTCCCTCCCTCCCTCCACTGAGAAAGACAGTGTAGCATAGTGAAAAGAGGGCCAGCTTCGGAGTCTGGAAGACCTGAGTTTGAGTCATTTCTTTGACATACACTTTTTGGCTACTGTTAGACAAATCACCTAATTTCTCAGTACCTCAGGGAGCTTTTCAAGAGATCCTAAGTTACAGAGCAGTTTCTTGTCCATGTGAGTAAAAGGAGCTGTTCACCTATACCTCCTGATACAGAAAAAAATTAAAATTCCAGCACAAACACATATACATACACATATACATATTCATACACACATATACATATGTATGCATGTACATATATACATATTATATATGTGTTTATACACACACACATATATATATAATGTACACATTCATTTGAGTTTTCATTCCATTATCCCTATCTCTAGGTTATTGAATAAAACTTCACGTATCATAAGAAAGCCAATAGCTCTTAACTTTTTAGTATAAATATTTTTTTTTGATGGGTAGAGAGAAAATCTCTGTTTGAAATGACTTTTTCCTTAGAGGGAAACTGAACACATTTCCTTTCCTCTTTCATGTGCAGAATTCATAAGAATTCTTCATTCCCAACCCCCTACTGCTCTGGGCTCAGAGCCAGTGTGGTCCTTTATCTGGTGAAAGGCAGGAGAGAGGCCAGATACCATCACAAGTCAGTAGTTGTGAGCAAATCAGAAGTCACTGCTGGTTTTTAATGTCTGTGGTGCCCAAGTGAGGCAGATGGCGCTCAGAGGGAACCTCAGAGTCATGCTTACCTCTTCTCACTTCAGCAGGGCTTAAGTCCCAAGTCCGATTTTAACAGGGAAGAGGAGTGCAGCGGGGAGACATATACATATACGCCAATTAAAGGATGGGTTGATGGACACATGTGGATCAGAATCTTGGATAAAACAACTGGGAGTGGGGAAGGGGGAGAGGGGAGGTAGTAAATCAAGGAAGTATCATTTGAGAACCAGAACAGGGAGATGACTTCAGTTCTCAAGGAAAATTCAAGAGCTTAAGAACTGGCTGAAGACATGGTTAAATTAAATTAGAGCTGCCAGAGTTTATCAGAAGAAGAAATTATAGACCTAGACTTAGAATCAGTGAACCTGAATTCTATATAAAACTACCTGTGTTACTTTTGGCACGTCACATTACCTTTCTGGGTCTTGGTCCTCTTATCAGTAAAATTCAATTCAGCAAACATTTATTAAGCACCTATTATGTGCCGGGCATTTTGCCACATGTGAGGGAAAAATGAAATTGTCCTGAGTTTAAGTAGCTTCCATTCATAACATATACATAACATATACATAGATAAATCAAAATTACTGTTCTCTCTCTCTCTCTCTCTCTCTCTCTCTCTCTCTCTCTCTCTCTCTCTCTCTCTCTCTCTCTCTCTCTCTCTCTCTCTCTCTCTCTCTCTCTCTCTCTCTCTTCTTTCTCTCTCTCCCCTTCCATCTACTGCTTCCTTCCCATCTATCCACAAATATGGTCAAAATTTCTCCATCCATTACAGAAGAGAAAAAAAGAAGTTTACTTCATCCTACCTAGCCTTCCAGCTACCACCCTATATCTCTCTTCCCTTTCTTAGCTAAACTCCTAGGAAAGGGTTGTAATTGCTGTCTCCACTTCCTTTCCTCTTCCCATCTTCTAAACTCTTATAATCTGGCCTCAAACCTCATCATGTAATTGTTAACTGCTGCCTCCAAAATTATTAGTAATTGCCAAAAATGAATGGTCTTTTCTCTGTCTTTATGCTTCTTGATATCTCATGCAGCATCTAACATTATCTCTATGCAGCTTCTGACATTGCTGAGCTATCTTCTCATGAACACCTTTCCTCTTTGTATTTTTGTGATTGCTCTCTCTTGGCTGTCCCACCTGTCTGACCACTCCTCAGTTTCCTTCACATTTATTATTTTTACTTATTTACTTATTATTTTTACATATTTCTTATTCACATTTATTATTATAATAAATATATATATTTATATTATATTTATATTATATAATATAAATATATTATTATTATTTATTCATGTCACACCCACTAACTCAGAGTGCCCCTCCCCACAAAGTCTGTCTCTGGGGCCCTCTTTTTTCTTTCTATACTATCTCACTTGGAGATCTCATCAGCTCCCAGGGGATCAATTATCATCTCTATGTAGATAATTTATAGAACTATTTATTCAGCCCTAGTCTCACTCCTGGCCTTCAGCTCTGCATCACCAACTACCTATTGCATATTTCAAAATGAATATCTCATGGGCATTTCAAATTTAACATGACCCAAATGGAACTCATTATCTTCTCCCCTCCTCTTCTGAACTTTCCTATTATTGTTGAGGACACTACCATGCCAGTAACCAAAGTTCAATACTTGGTGTGATCTTTAACTCATCTCTTTCACTCATCCCATATATACAATTAGTTGGCAGTTCTTGGCATTTCTTTCTCTGCAACATCCTTTCTATATATCCTCCTCTCTCCATTCACATATCAAATGCATCAGTTCAGGACCTTATTCTGGACTACTGCAACAGCCTTCTAATTGGAGTCCCTGATTCAAGTGCCTTGCTACTATAATTCATCTTCCACAGCAGCTACCGAAGTGATTTTCTCTAAAGTAAAGATCTAACCATGTCACCTTCCCCCACACCCCACCCACACACACTCAAACTCCAATACCTCCTTATTACCTCAAGGATCAAATATAAACCTCTCTAATTGGCATTTAAAGCTCTTCATAACCTGACCCTTTTGTATTTTTCTAGTCTTTTAACATATTACCACCCTCTATGTACTCTATCATATGGCCATAATGGTTTATTTCCTTTTTCTTACCCATAATGCTCCACTTCCCAGTTCTGTGACTTTGAACTAGATTTCCTTTATTCCTAGAATGTTCTCCCTTGTCATCATCTAACAGAAGTCTTCCTTGAAGGTGCAGAGCAATCTCCAATCCCAGCAGAAAGCCTCTCCTGTTTACCCAGGTTGTTAATGCCTTCCCATCTAAGGCTACTATCTAGCTATGCTTTTATGGATTATAAATATAAAAAAAAATTCAGTAATATATATATATATATATATATCTATAAATATATATAATATATGTTATCTCATTTTTTAGAAAAAAAGTGTTTAATGAATACTTGTTGATTTTCTTATTGATTGATTGATTGACTGATCCAACAATTCACTAGAGATTTAAAGTTGCCTCATATAGCCTAAGCATTCTAAGCATTCTTCTGTGTGGAAGAGACAGAACTAAGTTCCACTAAGCTTATTCAGATAAGCAGAGGCAGACTACCTCTGACCTCACACCTCTCTGCATCACTTGTTTCTCTATGCTATGAGATCAGCTATTATATCATGAAAACAGGGATAGGTTTATAGTCACAGTTCACAAGATGTTTAGCTGCTTACTAGCAGTGTGACCTTGGAAAGGCCTCTGCTTGCTTGTCCCTTGTCCCTTGCCATTTCTTTTGCTTACAGGGGAGGAGGAAGGGAGCAAACACTTATATAGTACTTACTAGAGGTGGCACAGTAGGGAGAGCACTGGGCTTGGAATCAGGAAGACTCAACTTCATGAGTTCAAATCTGGCCTAAGACACTGTAATGGGAATGTAAATTTTAAAGATCTTCCCTGCCCCTAAGGCTAAAGTGCACCTGGAGCCTGAGGTGGGAGGCTTGTTTTTCAGTAGATACTTCTTGATTGGCCAGTGAGTCAATAAGGTTGTTACATTTTCTGAGCCAGGAGAAGGCTATATAAGCCCTGATGTGTAGCTTTGTTTTGGGGCTCACTTTGAGAAGTGTTCTGTGATTCTGGGAAGCTGTTGTCCAGAGCCCCCCGGCTTTGAAAAACCCAGATGTTGAAACCCAGATGTTAATTTGGTATGGATGCAATGGCTGGAGAGTTTGGAAAGCTGTCTACTTGATCTGTTTCTGTCTTGATAATTCTGCCTGTATACTTTGAAGTTCAGGGTGCTGACTTTTTTCCCCTGAACGAGGTAAACGATATATGTTTGACTGATTAAAGTAAGCTTGTTTTTTGAGTTGCTTTTTGAGTTGCTTTCCTTTATCAAAGAAGATCCAAGAACCTGTGTTGGCAGATACCCTGAGGACGCTTGGGGTGCTTGCCGCTATAGACACTTACTAGCTGTGTGACCCTGGGCAAGTCACGTGACCTTGTTTGCTTTGGTTTCCTTATCTGTAAAATGAACTAGAAAAGGAAATAGGAAACCACTCCAGTATCTTTGCCAAGAAAACCTTAAATGGGGTCACAAAGAGTCAGATGCGACTGAAATGACTGAACACTAACAACAATATAGCACCTACTTTGTTCTAGGCACTATGCTAAGTGCTTTACAAATATTATCTCATTCTATCTTCACAACAACCCTGGAAGGTAGGTACTGTTATTATCCCCATTTTGCAGTTAAGAAAACTGAGGCAAACAGAGATTAAGTGACTTGCCTGGTGTCACACAGCTAGAAAGTATCTGAGATCACATTTGAACTCAGGTCTTCCTGATTCAAGGTCCAGTGCTCTCCCCACTGTGTCACCTAGCTCCCTCAGTTCAGTCACATACATGCAGATCATTACAAGAGTTGAACTGCCTGGTAACATTATTATTCATTTGTGAGAATATGGAAAATCCAGTGGACACCCTGTGTGTACCTTACAACATTAAGAGATCTAGAAAAAGGGCCTCACCAAAACCGGTGGAGTCCCTGCTGAGTGTTTATGGGAGTACATGTAGAGGAAGCATAGGAATGGGCAGACAGGGTCGGGGGTGACCTGCACTGCTGAAGGTAGCACTCATGACAGTGAAATAACAGTGTCATGAAAGCACTGAAAAACGAAAATCTCTAGTCTTTATACAGAGCCTTTGGAGGTGCCAAGATCCTCGTGCACATGATTCCGTCCAACCCTCCCAACAACCCTATGAGGCTGATAGTGCACATGTATATTATTATCTCTATTTCTAAAATGAGGAAGCTGAGGCCTCGGAGAGTTTATGTGTCTTGCCCACAATTTCCATGGCTACTAAGCGTTGGTGGTGGTATCAAGGAATCAACTGATCAAAAAACAAGCATTTATTGAGTACCCACTATTTTCCACATGCTGCTGGTATCGACCAGCAGATTACATTTGCCTTTAATATGAGCTTTCCACCATACCATGAAGCCTTGAATAACAGCAAAATGGGGATGATATTTGCATTGCCACACTGCAGTGATAAGCCTGCTTTGTAAACCTTAAAGTGCTACCAACATGACAGTTATTATTATAATTGTTGTTATTACTGAAGCAAAAAAAAACCATAACTGAACACCTTCGCACAAAACATGATGATCATGATGATGTATTACAAAATGCAGTTATTGTGTTTGTGAGTTTTATTTCACTGATTATTTATTGTTATACAATGGTGGTTTCAATGCCAGGCAAGGTCATTCAGAAATAGTTGTGATATAAAAACACAATGCATCAATTATATATAATATATAGTTATAATAGTAACTATAATAGTTATCACAATAATATGCAATTATATTATAAATATATAATATACATCAGATAATATATTATAATACATACACACACATGATAATTACCCAAGGGACAAACAGTGTTGGCACCATTGTACCTATTAATTTCTCTCGCTGCTCTCTACTCACTCAATCCAACTTCTCAGGACGAACTCATAGCTCACTGCTTCCACTGGTTTTCTCACTGCATCATAACATTCTCTCTACTGTGGACAGTGTCCTCATCTACCACCTTATGCACCATTATTCTATCCATTTCCTGGTGTCCTTAAAACACCTCACAGATGCAGAATCTAGCATTCCTCCCTAGTTTTCTTTTAGTGGAGAGAGCCATACAAGGAACTTTCCCAGGATCACACATGCTCACAGATTTAGAACTAGAAGAGAGACTTTGGAAATTTCCAATCCAACCTCCTCATTTTAGAGAGAGGGAAACTGAGACCAGATAGGTCAGCAGACTTTCCCTAAATCTCCAGGTCAGGAAGTTGCTGAGGTGGGATTAAAACTCAAAGTCTGTGACTATGGATCTAATGTTGTTTCTATGGCACCATGCTGCTTCCTCTACAGCAGCCCCTGCTTATCCCACCCTCTCCCAACCTCTCTGTTTCTTAAGAAAACATGGAATGTGTAATATGCAGACAGAGTATGCTTCTGGTGCATTCCCTTCTGAGGCTACCATAGACCTACTCTGTGTTTGTCTTATATAAAGGATTCACGAATATCTTATCAACCACTCTAGAATATAAGTTCCTTAAAGACAGAGACTGGGTTTTTTTGCCTTTTCTTTGTATACCCCATTCTGCCAAGTCATTTTTAAAGGAAAATTCAAATGTCAAATACACTCTATTGAGAAGCAAAACAAGGTTTGCACTTGAAATCAGAGGGTCACTCCTGACTCTGACATGATAATGGTGTAGGGATAAAGACTGAACCTGGGATTTCTTTATTACACACACACACACACACACACACACGTATGTGTATATATTTATATGTATGCATATATACACATATATGCATATATTTACATAGATGTATATATAATTTTATTTTCTCCAATTACAAGTTAAAGCAATTTTTTTTAACATTTTTGATAAGTTTGAGTTCCAAATTCTATCCCTTCCTGGCTGCCCTCCAACCCCCCCCCCCCCACCCCCCCCCCCGCAGAGCCCTGAGATGGTGAGCAATCAGATATAAGTTATATATGTGCACCTGGGATTTCATTAGTGAAGAGAACTCCCAGTGAGGAATTTCCTACTCTGATTGGCACCTTTTCTGTAACTTACAGTCTTAGAGACCTTCCAGAGCAGAGATTACATGACTTGCCCTGGGTCACATCACTAGGAGATGTCACAGGTAGGATTTCAGCTGGTCTTGAACTTCTTAAGTCTAAGGTAAGCTCTGTTTCCATCATGTCATGCTGAATCTTAATAGGTATATGACCATGGATAAAACACGGTACCCCTTCCTGTCCCCAAACATAAAAACAAATAAAAAACAACCCCCCATATAAACAAACAAGTGATAATGGCATATACTTCTTCTGTCATAGGTTTGTTGTGAAGAAACATATTTTGTAAAGTTTAAATCCTTATATAAATATGAACTCTCATTATCATTATTCTTGTCATTCTTACCTTAATTTAACATTAAGTGAAAGATGATCAAATGTTGTATTTTAGAATGCCTAAATGATGTTGAGTACTAAACACACACCCCTATGATCCTCAGACCCTAATGTACCAATAATTTCAATTATGTGAATCAAAACCCTAAATCTCCAGAAAGGAAGTAATTCCATACAAATGATTCTGTCCAGTACTTAAAATATTCTACCAACTTTCTCTCCCTTTCCTGTCACCAGTCACCATTCCTGGCTTTCACCTTTGCACACTTTCTCATCCCAAAGAGGTGAATGTCACCTGAGGACAAAGCCTCTAAGGTAGTAGTAAGTCCTAAGTCTATATACAAGTCAAGTCTTATACAAGAGTTGAGGAGCCAGACCAATGCCAGAGTAGGAAATGGATCATGCCCTTGACAGGTCTAGGGAGGTGTAGCTGTTGTTAGGAAATGACTAAATAAATTGTGCTTCATTAATTCAATGGAACAGTAATGCACCATAACAAATCACAGAAAAGATGAATTCTAAGAAGCATGAGAAGGGATTTATATGAACTGATGCAGACTGGAATAAACAGAACCAGGAAAAAATATGTATATCATCTATAGGGTCATACAGAAGAATTTAAAAAAATGCACCTTCCTAATTTCTCCTTAAAATTGGGGAATTATGGATATGAAATAAATAAGCAAACTACTTAACCCTTTTTGCCTCAGTTTCCTCATCTATAAAAATGACCTGGAGAAGGAAATGGCAAACCACTCCTGTATCTTTGAGAGGAAAACCCTAAATAGAGTCATGAAGAGTCAGACACAACTACACAGCAAGAACAAAGATAAGGAAGGAGAGAGTCACAGGTATCGAGGATAGAAAGAAGAAAATGTTCAGATTTGGGATATGGGAGGATCTAGTCAAAGGAACTGAAAAATTAGCTAGTTCCACTGGATCCCAGTCTAATTGTGTGTGTTATGCACGTGTGTGTCTGGGGAAGGCTCACAGATCAGAGAAGGCAGCCCAATTCCAAGAAGCAGAAATGGCTTGGAGCTTTAGGCAGTCTTAAAGGTCAGGGCAAAGAATGGTTAAGAATCCACAGATTTGATAGTTTTAGGAAGATGCACTAGAGAGTAGGAGCAGCAGAGGGTCCCCTGCCCCGGGGCAGGAGCTGTTTGACCACTCTCCTCTGTTGGCCTTCCTAGTGGAGATTGGCAGCCTTAGGCTCAAAGTTGAGGAGCTCAAGCCAAACAGAGGGTCAGTGTGCCTTATAGTGTGCCCTGCTTCTTAATGAGGTACAGCCAGAAATCCTATAGAGTTAGTGCCTTTTTCTTTAATGTCCCCCTACCCCCATAAGCACAGAGGCTTGAGAAGCAGTGGGTAGTGCCACTTCCTTCCCTTCTGATGTTTGGGCCACAGGGCAGACATGGAAGTACTTCCAGGAATGGAGCAGTTTAATCACAGGACGTTATCAAAGGTAACATAGAAGAGGGAACTAGACACTGCAGGGAGCTTCCAAACAAGGCTGCTCCCAACTGACCCTCCCCTTATCCTCTCTCCAGTCACGGTTCTCAATCCCATCCTGGCTAATTGTCTCCACTCATGTGTGCAAACTAACCATTTATGGGAAATGCCATGGAATGTTAATTTCATTTGGAATTGGGTAATTGCAAAAAGCGCTTCCTTTTTTATGATACGAAATGAATAAGTATTGTATTAATAGTGCTATTTCCAATTATGACCACAATCACAGGCCTGCCATGGAAGAGCTTCAAGTTATTTTTCACAGAGCATTTTCCCAGTCAGATTTTTTCAACATCTCTCCCCTCCTCTCATCCTGGTAATTAAGATAATGTTGCATAATTATAAACACATATTGGAAGATCACATGCCAGTGTCAGCTGTCCAGCTCCCTGCTCATTCTAGCTTGTATGGATGAGTGTCACTGTCACCAAGAGGAACATATTGAAGAAGGGCAAAGGGAGCCAAAAGCTGACTGGATTTTCTCAGAAGGAGCAGCTTCTACACCACTGTAGGTCTCTGAATAAAAGCTGGAAGTTTGATTACCAAGCATATGGTCTAGGGGATTCTGCTCCATTTACAAGTTGGACCAGATGACCTTTGAGCTATTTGCTTTACAAGTAAGAGATTCTGATTTCATGATTCTTCAATTAATTTTTGAGATTCAACTATTTGAAAGTTACCAACCGAAGCAAACATGTGAAGGATCAATGAGTTCCTCAGCCTAGGGAAACTCTAGGGCATGAACTACTTCTATAATTTAGTAGATAAATTCTAAGGAATTGCCCGAGGCACCAAAGTGAAGAGACTTGCCCAGGATCACATATCTATTAAATGTCAGGAGTAAGAAATAGCTTCTGTCCTCTTGTTTGTGATTTTACCTTATTATAAACCTGGCAGATTCTAAGAAGAAAGAACAAAGGAGACATTAAACACCATGAGTCTTTCGCCTGACTAAAGGTATCTCTCACATTTACAATAACTACTAAAGTCATAATTAGTCAAAACTGCACTGAGGCAGATTTACCTGAGAAAGGCTACATCAAGAGTCTGTGCATGGGGGTTGCTTCAGGATGGCAGAGTTCAGAGTGTGTAAGGGGTAAGGGGAGGGATGAGCAGTGACACAGAAAACCTTTGAATATTTTTTTTCTGCAAAATCTAGGTCTGAGCGGGGATAGTCTATCCCCTAGTGCACTGCCCTACCCCTCCCCATTTGTCTATGTGTTCAGTCAGCATGTGAAGAGATGGGCTGTATCACGCCTTTCCTACAATAGCCAATCAGAGGGCTTAGCTCCAACATAACCAAACCTACTTTTATCATCTAACACAGCACACTCTGTCCCCTCTCTCTTATACCTATGAACTCAGTCTCCCTCTCTTAACCAAGTATTTACTCTCTCAAATCATTCAAATTCTTTCTACTCTGCAGGTGCCCACAGCAGCAGCTGTGTTTATGTGATGAGGAAAATTCCTGCCCCTCCATCAGTACACCCAGTCCCTGCCCTCAGACCATTCAAGGTGACCTTGAGCAAGTCACTCTATCTCTGTGCTCTTTTATCATTTGTAAAATGGGAGGGTTAGGCAAGCAGGTTTTAAAATTCACTTTTAGTTCCAACATTCTATGATTTATATTCTAAATATATTCTAAAATCTCTTCCAGCTCTCTCAGTCTGTGTTCTAAAGTCTCCTCTAGCTCTCAAATTCTGTTTTTTGTTCTAATACCATAAGTTCTAAGGCCCTCTCATCTCCAAAATTCTGTTTTATTTTCTAACCATTCTCTGTTCTAAGGTTGTTTCCAGTGCCTCTAGGATAAAATGTACATTCTTCTGTTTAGCTTATAAAAAGCTGGCCCCAACCTATCCTTCAAGCCTCATTAGACATTATTCTCCTTTCTCTACTGAGATCTAGCCAAGCTGGCCTTCTCTCTGTTTTTCACACATAACCCTTCATCTCCTATCAACATGCTATCCCACATGCCTGGAAAGTATTTTTTCCTTACCTGCTGATTTAGATTCTAATTGTCTACCCCATTAGAACATAAGCTCCTCATCAGCAGGTACTATTGCATTCTTTGTTCTTGTATGACCAGTAACTACATAGAGCCTGGTACATATTAGTCACTTAATAAAACATTGTTGACTGACTGATGTTTTATTCAGAGCTATGACTAGGAATTCTGGTACCAAGGTTAAATTAAGTTGAATAGTGAGAAGGTTGGTGTCTTGAGTATGGCCCCTCCTGTCTGTGGTCGAGGTAGACTGGAAACACTGTATATGAGTTGAAGAATCTGAATAAATGGAAGGCCAGGGTGTTCCAAAGCAACAGGGCTTAAGTTGAAGAAGATGACTGAGGCAGACAGTGAACTCAGTGGGAAGAAGAGAAAATAACCTAAAGTCCACAGATGACAGCATTTAGGATATCTGGGCACAATGGAGTGAACTTTAAAGGTGGTTGCTGGGATTAAAACACCTCTGAGGTACCAACCCACCTAAATTATATACATTGGAAGGGATTTGGGAAGACTAGGACACCAGTGTGCTGTTGGTAGAGTTATGAACTCATCTAACCATTAGATAGAATCTGGAACACAAAACTTTAAAAAATGTTAAAATTATTTTAACATGTAACTGGGGAAAATATTGTTTAAAGGTGTTTGCTGGATGATAGAGAAATTTGGAACTATACTCATAGGCTATGAAACTGTTCATACCCGTTGAACCAGAGATACCATTGCTAGGTCTATATCCCAAAGAGATTTAAAAAAGGCAGGGGGAAGAGGACCCACTTGTACAATAATATTTACAGTAGTTCTTTTTGTGGGACCAAAAATTGGAAATAGAGGGGATGCCCATCATGAATGGGTGAACAAGTTGTGGTATATGACTATGATGGATACTATTGTGCTATAAGAAATGACAGGCAGGGTGATTTCAGAAAAATCTGCAAAGATTTACATGACCTGATGCAAAGTGAAGTGAACAGAATCAGGAGAACATTGTACACTATAACAGTAATGTTGTACAATAGATAAATGTGAATGTCTTCACTATTCTCAATAATACAATGATCCCAAAAGAATTCCAAAGTACTCATTATAAAACATGCTATGCACCTCCAGAGAAAGAACTGATATTATCTGAATACAGACTAAAGCATACTATTTTTCACTTTCTTTTTTATTCTTTTTTGTTCAAGTCTTCTCATCCAAAATGATTAATATAGAAATGTTTTACATGGAAGTATATATATATAATCTGTATCAGACTGCTTACTGGGAGGGGGAGGGGGAAGAGAAGGGAGGGAGGGAAGGATAGAATCTGGAACACAAAACTTTAAAAAATGTTAAAATTATTTTAACATGTAACTGGGGAAAATATTGTTTAAAGGTGTTTGCTGGATGATAGCTAGCATTGATTTTGATTGTGCCTCCAAAGTCTTAGGTGAAGTTTTAAGTATTAATAGCTTCAATATGCACTAAAATTTTTGGGAAACCCTATTATATCACTTTACAATTTGCAAAGTATTTTAATGTTATTTTCTTATTATTCCTCAGTGTGTATATGTATATATGATATATACACATATATGCATGTATATACATACCTATGTCTATATGTACACATATACATATGTGTACTTATATACATATGCAGAGGGGGGAGGAGAGAGAGACAGAGAGAGATGGAGACAGAGGGAGGGAGAAGGAAGAGAGGCAGAGGGAGAGAGAGAGGGAGAGAGAGAGAGATTCTCAGAATAACACTGTGAGAAAGGTGTTATTGTGATAGCCATTTTGCTGATGAGGAAGCCAAGGCACTGAAAGGTTAAGTTACTTGCCCAGGGCAATACAGCCAATATGTATCTGAGTCAGGATTTGAACTCAGGTCTCTCTGACTCCAAGTCTAGAACTCTATCCACTGTACCACCTAGCTGTATAGAATCTAAAAGTTGTCTTGTGGAACAAAGAGTATACCCACTCTCCCTCTTGGGGGAGATCTGTCTAGGGATGTGAAAGAAGATAAATCAACCTTGGAGAGAGTGAGAAGAGAGGTGTTCTCTTCAAGAGAAAGCTAAGTTTCCATGAGAACCAAAAGATGGAACTAGTATAAAGAGATGTTATCTCAGGATTATGCAATTATAGATTCGGAGCCGAAAAGGACTTTAAAAGTCATCTATTTAGTTTAAACACTTTATCATACAGACAAAACAACAGAGAACCAGGGAACTGAAGTGACTTGTTCAAGGTTTCACAAGCAGGAAGTGGCAGAGTCAAGATTCAAATTCAGTTCCTTTAACTTAAAATCCAGTGACTTTTCTAGAGTCAATAGTGGAAAGCAGATTCAAAGGGCCCTGGGTAAATAAATGGAAGGCAGATGGATAGAGTGACTTGGAAAAGGTAATGAGGAGTTTAACACGGAAAGCAGCTGAGGAGAGGAGAGAGGTGGGAACCCATAGGGCTGCCTTCCATACCATGATGTACAGTGCCAATGTGTCTTGAAGTTCCAGGTAGGAAACCCTGGGAAAGATAGTACACCATAGCAGACAGGTCTTTGGGTCAGGAAGACCTGGATTCAGATACAGCTTCTTAAGCTTATCTATGTATCCCCAAACAAGTCACTGAACTGCTCTGGGCCACAGTTTTCTCATCTATAAAATGAGGGCATTGAGCTAGATAAATTCTAAGCCCCCCCCCCCATGCTCAGGTGCTTAATCTATGATCTTACAACCTTATCTTGGTTTGAAGGAAGCCCAGGAGAGAGGCTTTGATGGCTACTGGGCCCTGGTGGGCTGGGTGGCTTCTCAGGGGTTGATGAGGCACTGGGACAGGGGAGAAGGCTAACTGGGCAGCCAGGAATGTCTCTCTACCCATCACAGGAAAGTAATGCCTGACTCCAGTTCTAACATTCCAGGTTCTACAGTCACTTCTCAGGCTTATGTTTTATGATTTGATGAAGAAATGAAAGATCATTTTGCCATAAGAGGAGTCTCACCCAAACTTAGCAGTTTTTTAAGTTCAGGTTTCTGCACATCACCTATAGAACTGACACAGGAATTCAGTGTAATTGAAAAGCTAACTGAAACCCTGAAGGGAGCTACCTTCTTTGGCATTAATGAGCACACAGCAAAATCCTAGCCTAATGTTGCATGGAGTTGGGGGACAGATCGATAACCATCAAGTCAAAACAGATCCTCAGTCTCCTGTCCCCCTTCCAATCTGCCCCCACCAGACAGCCAGTGAACCCTGAAGTATGTTATTAACGACAGCATTTGAGGCAGTTAATGGAACATCTTTATGAGGCACAGGCTGGAGCGGGAGCAGTCAAGGTCCCTTCGCATGCATGAGCCAAGGAATCCTGACTTAGCAGCTGCAGGTATTAAAGCATTGATGGGCTTTGAGGAAAAAATAAAATTGTCAGTTCTCATCTTCTTATTCGTTCTCCCCAGGGCTTTCTATGGGAATGCCCTATGCTCAGAAGTCCTGAATTAGGGCTAGCCTAAAGTGTAGGCTTGATTAAACCCTTTAGCACACAAATTATATTGTCTCAAGAAAGTTAATGAGCAAACATGGAAAAGGGAAGACATGGAGGGGTTGCCATCAGTACAGTTCAGGGAGTACCTTCTTTATATGCCAGAATCTCTCTCTATATAGTAAAGTCCATGGCATGAACCGTGGGTAGAAAGAGGATCCCATGTCCTCTAAAATATCTCTTCTATGGGTTAGTTGCTGATACTTTCAACTTCACTTTTTTCCCACTATGCCTAGAACCCAAATTTTTGATCCCAGCCAAAATGTAAATGCCCCTGGAGGAAGGTAAAGTAAGCTACTACTCACAGTTATCCTAAGGGGAATTGGAATTCCCATCAGTGTGAATGAACCTTGTAGAAGAGGAGTAACTCTGGACTCTCAAAGGCAAGGCCAGCAGAGCACAAATGCTACTGGGGGGCCTTCTAGGTTCTCAAGTACAGTCTTTGACTGAATCCAAACCTCACAGAACACATTTTTTTAAGGAGATTTGTTATGTGAAGTCTGAATTCAGTCAAAAGGCTGCATTTGAGGACCTAGAGGGCCACATGTGGCCTCATGGCTTCAGGTTCCTCACTACTGTTAGACCATCTGACCAAGCTAGAAAGAATTTTAATAGGAGTCCAATTTTCATATTTGCATGTCTGGACTTCAAGGATCATAAGATCACTGATGTAGAGGAAGGAAGAAAGGACCTCAGAGGTCTCCTAAACTCATTTTTACAGGTAAGGAAACAGACCCAGAAGATTTAAATTACTTGCCCCAAATCACACCAAAGTGGCAGCATCATGATGTGAACCCTGGCTCTTTGCTTTCAAACCAGGTCCTTTTTTACCATTGGCCTAAAATAAAATGGCAAAACTTTCTCAAAAATTTGAGCACAGTCTAATGAATTTTTCCCAAATTGTCTGCAATAGTGTTATAATCTGTGCTGGTAGCACCAATGGGCTTGTAGACATCTGAAATATTGAAGTTGATGGATGTACTTGCTTTTGGTTGTTTCTTTTCCCTAAAGAATTGGTTTAATAGGAGGAAATGGGAATAAAGGAAGAGTGTATCGAGCACCTGAGGATAGGAAGGAGTTTCCATTGAGGAGGCTAGAAAAGTAATGCAAAGGATGGCTTGGGAGAAGGAGGTACCTACAAAATGAATCTTTCCCAGAAGGTAATTCTTCACAAGCTTTATTGCCTGAATCCCCAATCCACAGCAGATTAGAAGCAGCAAAACAGAGAGTAGAGTGACTGTTACTGAAAAACTACAGGACTACAGGAGGAGTGGAAGATCAGCAAAAAGGACGAGACCAGAAAAACCAACCAGCAGAGTGAGAAATCTATTACCGCACAGGACAATGATAAGTGATGATCACACTGAGAATCCCATGTCATCAAGGAAAGCTTAAATCATATTCAGGGTCCTCTATTTAATTAGCAAGAGTAAGGTGGAGGTAAAATACACATTAGAAAACTTCACAGAAGATTGTTAAAACTTCTTTTTTTTTTAAGTACTGGTGTTTAACAGCATGAAACTTTAATTACACAGAAACTTCACTTACCTGAAGAATTCAGCCTCCAGTGATATGAGGTAAATGAGGAATACCATTCTACTCATTGTAAAATCTATATTATTTAAGGGAAAATAATATTTTTACATTTTTCTTTCATTTAGACCCAAATCATTAAAGTATTTTGTAAGTGGCCCTCAAATATAAGAAGAGGGAAGTATAACTAGCCCTCTCGATGATACTCAGACAAGAAGATCTCGATTTAAAAAATGGGCCAAATTTAAAAGAATGTTAATTTGTAGGGAAGAAAGCAAAGTATATACTTGACTTTTTCAAATCAATTTCACAAGTCCAAAATGGAAAAAAGAATGCATGGGCATTAGCGCATGTGGGGGTGAGGAGAGAACTGGGAGTTGTAGTGCAAGAACACAAGGTCAATATGAGTCAACAACATAACAGGAATGCTAAAGAAGTCTAATGTAATTATAAACTGAATTACTAGGCGCACAGTTTACAGAAAAAAAGTATTATAGATCTAAAGCTGGAGAGGACATTAGAGGTCATCCAGTTCAACCCCCTCTTTTTCACGGGTAAAGACACTGAAACCAATGTGACAGTGATCTGTCCTGGGTTGCACAGGTACTAAGTGTCAGAGACGGAGTAAGAGAGGAGATAGAGTGCTGAACCTGGGTTTGAGTCCAACCACTTTCTAGCTGTGAGAGCATGGACAAGACATTTAACCTCATAGTCTGTGTTTATTCATTTTAAAATGAGAGAGCTTAGTTTGATAACTTCTAAGACCCTTTAAGCTAAGATCTTATGAGCCTGGGTCAGGGGTGGGGAACCTGAGGCTTTGAGGGTGCATGTGACCCTCTAGATCTTTAAGTGTGACCCTTTGAATCCAAACTTCACAAAACAAATCCCTTTAATATAAGAATTTGTTTAATATAAGAATTTGTCCTGTGAAGTTTGGAATCAGTCAAAGGGTCACACTTGAGGACCTAGAGAGTCAAATATGGCCTCGAAGCCATAGGTTCCCCACTCCTGGCCAGGTCCTCTGACTTCAGAGCCAGTGCTTTTGCAATTACCATGGTCAAACCTCCATCTAGAGTACTGGCTTTGATTCTCAGGGGAACATTTCAGAAAGGACATTCAGGGGAAGGAGACCAATTTGGTTTAAAAAATGGGAAACCATGTGACAAGGGGATTACCTAGAGCAATTGGCGGTGTGTAGCCTGGAGAAGAGAAGACTCAAGGGGTTAGATGTGGTAGTTTCATTCACTTATATGAAGGGCCATAATGAAGAGTAAAATCTGTCCAGACTGGTCTCAGAGCACACAACTAGGAACAGTGAGTGGGGACTGTAAGAAGGAAGGTTTCAGTTCCATACAGAGGGAAACCAAACCAAACCAAAAACCAGAGACAACAACAAAACCATCTTAGCAATCACCTCAGTCCTAAAATAGAACAGGCTCACTCAGGACAGAGTGGGATTCCTTTTCCTTGACGTCTGCAAGTGGAGGCTAGATGCCCACTTGTTGGGTATGGTGTTAAGATGATTTGTATTTGTTAAGATACTTGTTTCTTGGTTTATAAGTTTCTCTGAAGGTGGGTCATTCTGAAAGAAGGCCTTCAAATCAAAATGCTAGAAAATAAAGAGAAACGCATTCAGTCTGGTGTTAAATTCAATATCATAACCCAAGTCACCAATGGGAAGCACTTTGTTGGAAATCTTACATCTGGAATTTTCAGATGAAGATGGAAGGGCAAGGGGGGAAAAAGCAGCAGCACAAACCTGTGTGGATTTGGGCAAGATTCTTCCTATCTAGACCTCATTTATTCATTCATCAAACATTAATTACCTACTGAATAGAACAGAACGCATGTGTCTCAGGTCTCAGTTTTCCCATCTGCAAAATGGGAGGAACCTTCGTGATTGTTAAAATACCCCACAGTCTAGGAAATTTTGGAAAAGAGTCTTCTACTTGGAGATTTCACAGAATGACAGGAGCCTCTGGGACTATCTAGTCTATTACACCTAACCAAGGGACCCTACAAAATCTTTATCGAGTGGTCATATAAGCCTTTGTTTGAAGAACTGGAGTAAAGGGAGCCCACTAATATGTTAGAAATAACCTTCTTTTGAGTAGAATGGATTGAACTGGATGACTGCTAAAGCCCCTTCCCATTCCAAGATTCTATGACGCTTTTTTTTTTCCCGCTGAATCCTGCCCCTCTGCAAATTCCATCATTACTCCCAGTTCTGCCTTCTGTTGCCACCCAGAGCAATCTCTCTTCTATGACAGCCTTTCCAATCCTTTAGGATAGCTATCATTTCTTCACTAAGGCATTTCCCTCCAGGCTGAGAATCCTCACACCCCCTACAGTCATTAAGGTTCTCCAATCCTCTCACGCTATTATTGGTTGCCTTTTCTGGACATTCTCCAATTTGTCTACATTTTCTTAAATGTGATGCTCAGAACTGAAAACAGTCATGCAGATGTGGCCTGCCAAGGGACACCAGAGCACAATTTTTACTCCTTTCATTTTGCATCACAATGCTTTTCTTAATGCAGCCTAAAATAGCATCAACAGTTTTTTTCTGTAAAATCATATGACTGACTCATACTAAGCTTTCAGTCCATGAAGACCCCCAGATCTTCCCCCCCTCCACTTTAGGCATTGTTTTCTAGCTGTTTGTATTTGTGAAGGTGCTATTAGGAATTCACATGTAGTATTTTGAACTTATCCTACTAAATTTTATTTTAGATTCAACTCTTACTGCAATGATTCTGCAGTTCTTTTGGAGCTGTCATTGTCACAGGAGAGAAAAAAAGAGGGTGACAGAGGGAAACCCAGAGCTTGGTCAAAGCCATTCTGTAGGAAAGAATCACTCTGGGAGATTCCCCCCCGTTGAGGGAAGCCCCATCTACATGTCACTATCTGCTATGGCAGGATTATAAATAAGTCAGCTGCCTTATCAAACATTTATAGCTGTTTGGGAGTCAGTAAAAGCATGTGGGCCTGGGGTTGATACACAGTGACTACTTGTTTTCCATCTCCAGTCCCAATTTTGCAGCTTATTTTTCTTTTGCTTAGGATTGTGACAGAATGAATTTTACTTCTACACAGAGGTTATTGATTATTAATAGCCAGATGAGAAGAACCAGCCCATCCTGTTCCACAGAAAAGTGAAAGGGACTTACCAAAGGCAAACCATGTACAAAACTAACACCCACCTCCAAACACAGGGGGTGACCCTCAGGAAAATGGGGAGGAGGAGTTTGCCTTCAGTGTCTCCACTCCTTGAGCCCCTCCCTGTTCCCATCCCACTTCAGTCCATGTGATTATGTCCTTTCTCCCTACCTACCCCTCCTTAGATGGCCTACTCATTCCTTCTCCCTTTCAAAAAGTGCTTTTAGGAAAGGGTCTTCTAGACATTTAATAATAGCAACACATTTATAGAGTGCTTTGAATTAGAATAAGTTTTCTTAGTTTTGGGACTAGAAAGGACCTTGGAGTTGATGTAGTCCAATTTTAAATTCACAGATGGGAAAACTGAGTACCAGAAAGGAGAGGCAACTTCCCTGAAGAATCAAGATTCAAACTGAGGTCTTTAGACTCTGAAGTAGTTATATAATTCATTTCAAATCAATTAAATAAACATTTATTAACTGCCTACTATGTGCCAAGCTCAGTGCTAAGTGCAGGGGATACAAAAACAGTAGCTGCCCTATAATATGTAAGTGGATCAGTGATTCATCAATGTGGGTTATTCAGTGATGCAAAATCCATTCTTATTTTCTTTTTCAGGAAAACTCTCCTTAATGGTCTCCCATAAATCCTACCCAGTTAGTTCACTCAAAGTGCTGGAAGCCTTCCTTTAGTTATAATGCTACCTTATAGATTCTGCAAATAGACTGTCTATCCATTATCCCTCATTTTTGACAAATGATTGGTCTACCTCTTTTAAGACTCATTCACGTCCTGGATAATAATTTTCTCTTGCACAATACTTCACTGTCAACATGGGGCAGACTACTCATGCCCACCACTTGCCTCTTCACTACCCTTGAGCTGACTTGCCACTTTAATTCTTTGTAGACTGTCCTATGTCAAGACTTGCAGCAATAGAGCCCACTATAAAAAAAATCCAAATTTAAATGATGAGCCTTTAATTTAGGAAGAAAGGCAATGTGAAATTTTCCAAATGCTTTTCAATCAGCTTTCTTCCTGGTCAATTCTGGGCCTCATTCTACTAATTATAAGATTATCACTATAATGTTTGAAGAGATCTAAGGGGGCAACTAGCCTAACCACCTCATTTTACAAATGAGGAAACTGAGACCCAGGGAGGTTAATCGAATTGCTCACAGTCATGCAAGTAGAAAAGTTCCAAAATAACTTTCAAAAATATCTGTATTGGGGGTGGCTAGGTGGCACAGTGAATAGAGTACTGTCCCTGGTATTAGGAGGACCTGAGTTCAAATCCAGCCTCAGACACTTAACACTTACTAGCTGTATGACCTTGGGCAAGTCACTTAACCCCAATTGCCTTGCCTTCCCTTCTTCAAAATAAAAAAGAAAAAAATTGATCTGTATTGGTGAATCGGTCTTATGATGGACAAATCATTCTTCACAATTTGTTTTTTTCCTTTTGGTTAGGCTGAACTCAGGCTGAACTCTTTTGAATGATTACGCATGGCATTTAATAAGATCTGAAATGCTCTGGCTTAATGCAATCAGCCCAGTGCCATCTGAAAACAGAAGCACCTGGAAGACCCCTTAGATACTCAAATAGATTTGTGATGTCATTGATTTTGAGCTCCCTCCATCTGATGTAGAGCACAATTCATCCATTCCTTCCCATCCTATACTATTCTCCTACAGCACATCCTCCCCAAAGGTTACTACAAAAGGCCCATCAGTTGTCTTGGAAGCCTTTCTCTCTTTCTCCTAACATGGCAGGGGTACCAGTGGAGCCCTCTGGCTGATCACCTGCCATCCATTGTTCTTGTTAGGTGAAGAGCCTATCTTCTCTTTTTATCATAAGAATTTCTGATGACATTTTGAAGACCTTGCCTTGAGAGGCAGCAAGGTACAGTGGCTACAACAGTGGACTCAAGAGTAAGGAAGGCTCCAATTCAAATTCTGACTCTAATACTTAGTAGCTACATGTCCCTGTCATCATATTAATTAACCAGAAAAAAAATCATTTATTACAAGCATATAGCATGACAGACACTGTGCTAAATGCCAGGAATACAAAGGGAAACAGACAAAAACAAAACATGGTCCCTGGCCTCCAGAAGCTCACATGCTAATGCGATAGACAACATGCAAATAACTTTCCTGTAAGATGGATATAATATAAACAGAAGGTAATCTCAGAAAGAAGAGACTATCAGTGGAGACTGAAAGAGAAGGACCAAGAAAGGCCTCCTGAAGAACCTGGATTTGATCTGTCTTGAAAAAAGCCAGGGTATCCAGGAGACAAAGATGAAGAGATGGAGGGTTCTAGGGATGGGAGAAAGTCTATACAAAGGCATGGATTTGGCACATACAAGGGGCAGCAAGTAGGTTGGTATACCTGGCCCCTGTGATTCAAGGAGGGAAAAAGTGTAAGAAGACTGCAGTGGAAGAGGTCAGCTTGTCCAGTCATATAACCTCTCTGAGCCTCAGTTTCCTTACCTGTAAAATTAGGGGATTTGACTAAAGAGTCTCTAAAGTCCCTTCTACCTTTGGTTTTATGGCCTCATTATCTCTCTATTATTATTATTATAATATCAACCTCCCAGATGCAAATGATAGCTCACATTTACGTTAGCACTTTAAGGCTCACAAAGTAACTACTTTGCATACATTATCTCATTTAATCCTCACAATAACCCCATAAGATAGGTAGCATGATGATTATATCTCCTCTGTGTAGGTGACTTGTCAAGGTTACATAGCTAATACACCTTAAGCCACTGCATTTTCTCTCCTAAAGGGAATATGCTCTTTAACCTGATTTTATCAGAAATAAGAAATAGATATTAGCTTTCCAAGGGACTTGAAAGACTATCTAGTCCAATCTATTCATTTTTACAAATGAGAAATGAGTACAGAAATGTTAAATGACTTACCCAAAGTCACACAGGGCGGCAAATAGAGTGCCAGGCCTGGAGTCAGGTTGACTCATCTTTATGAGTTCAAATTGGACTTCAGACACATACTAGCTGTGTGACGCTGGGCAAGTCATTTCACCCTGTTAGCCTCAGTTTCCTCATCTGTAAAGTGAGCTGCAAACTATACCAGTATCTTTGTCAAGAAAACCCCAAATGGAGTCATAAAGGGTCACACATGACTGAAATTTGTGCCTGTAGCAAATGGTCCTGCCGAGACTAAGATTAGGGTCTTCTGGAGTCCAAATCTAGTACACCATTTTCTAGGCCACACTGCCCTCTCTCAATGTGGAGGGAAAAAAAGCTTTTATCTGTTTGGAAAATGTCAAGTCTCAGTGGATGAATGGTATATATTTTAAGTAGCAGGCCTTTTGGCGGGGGGTGGGGGGAGGAAGGTCACTAAAACCATAGCATTGCTTAAGCGCCACCCTGTAGCTAAACCTTAAGTGTTCCAATGTGCACAATGCTTCTTCCTCTAGTTTTCCATGCAAAGTAGATAATCACAGGACCTGCAGGTGGAGCTGGGAATAGGGGAGAAAGGTTTCAGTGTTTTTTCCAAGAGTATTTTTGGTTTTCCAGGACTAAGGTATGCTACAAAGGGAAGGTCTACTCCTCAAAGTTAACCGTGTTGTTATGCTCACCTTTGACTGAGACAAAAGAAAAATCCCCATAAAAGTAAGAAAAAATAGGTCTGTCCATGGCTTTTAGGACATCAGGCATCAGCAGTAGCTTTGCTGCAATGTACAGCAAGTATCTCATTAACTGGTTGGTGGCAAGCGGGGAGGGAGGACTGCCTGAGAGATAAATAAATTGGGCTAGATCTGGCTCTCAGTTCCCTCCCAGGAAGGGAAGAGTAACAGCAGAAGTCCCTGCTTGGCCCTTGCCTTGACTGCAGCCCCATGTGCTTTAATATAATTAACAAGTAGTACAAGAAAGAAAAAAAAAAGAGAGAGAAAAATCCCAAAGCTCCCAGCTTTTGCAAAACAGCATCTGCTGGGGCACAAAGGAAGTCCCAGCTGAGAGTGGCTCTGGCACTGATTAAGTTATTAGACAGACACTAACACTCCAGGGATGCGTCTTGTGGCTACACAAAGCCCAGCTCTAAAGGGGACTGGTGACCACAATGGTAGCCTGCCCTTCTACCTTACCAGGTGCTTGGAACAAGACAGGGGACTAGGAGAGTGGAGGAAAGACGTTTTTAATGTAATTTCACCCCAAGAGCAGTTTCCAACACCATGGAAAGAAACAAGAGACTCTATCTTATTCTTTGAGCCCTAGAATCTCACGGCTAGAAGGGATTGCTTACTCTAAGGGGTCATTTACTCTAATCTAACATCTGTAAGAGCGATCCGTTTTGGGATATTCTGTGCACAAAGAAGTCTCTTTCCCAGCCATCCTCTCTCTTTCTCCTCACTTTTCTCCCCTTTTATCTTTTTCTTCTCCTTTTACTGCTCTATTTATTCATCCCCCCTTTTGCAGTTTATTTTTTCAAATTATTTTTATTTATTGCACTAAATATTTCCCAACAATATGGAAAAACTTAACAATTATTTTTAAAATCTGGAGCTGCAAATTCTCTCCTTCTGTCCTGTACCTTCCCTACCCATTGAAAAGATAAGCAATATGATATCAATTATACATGTGAAGTAATGGAAAAGGCATTTCCATATTAGCCTAATAATAATAATAATAATGAAATATAAAGAAAGTGACAAAAGTATGTTTCAATCTGCACTCAGAATTCATCAGTTCTCTCTCTAGAGGTGGATAGCATCTTTTTTAGCTTTTTTTTTTTTTTAAAGCAATTGGGGTTAAGTAACTTGCAAGGTTACATGGCCAGTTATTTCTGGGTGTGGTGCTACGTATCTGAGCCCGGATTTGATCCCCAGGTCATCCCAGCACTGGGGTCAGTGCTCTTACTTGCTGAGCCACTTGGCCGCCCCTCCTTTTTTTTTTTTTTTTTAGGGCAATTGGGGTTAAGTGACTTGCCCAGGGTCACATGGCTAATTTTTGTGTTAAGTGTCTGAGGCCGGATTTGAACTCAGGTCCTTCTGACTCCAGGGCTGGTGCTCTATTTTCTGCACCACCTAGCTGCCCCCATGGATAGAATTTTTTTGTGGGTCCTTTGGAATTATCTTGGATCACTTATTGATCAAAGTAGATAAGTCTTTCACAGTTGATTATCTTTATAATATTGCTGTTACTGTGGAAAATGTTCCCCTGGTTCAGCTTACTTAACTTAGCATCAGTTCATATTTATCTTTCCAGATGTTTCTCAAACAATCCTGATAATCATTTTATACAGTGCAATAGTGCAAATCATATATCATAACTTATTCAGCCATTCCTCAGTCAATAGGTAGCCCTTCAATTTCCAATTTTTCATTATCACAAAAAGAGTGGTTATAAATATTTTTGCATGTATAGATGCTTTCCCCTTTTTCTTTGATCTCTTTGGGATTTAGACCTAGTAGTGATATTGCTAAGTCAGAGGGTATGTACAGTTTTATAGTCCTTTGGGAATAGTTCCAAATTGCTTTCCAAAATGGTTGGATCAGTCCACAGCTCCACCAAAAGTGCATTAGTATCCCAATTTTTCTACATCCCCTCTAACATTTGTCATTCTCCTTTTCTGTCACATTAGACAATCTGATAGGTATGAGATGGTACTTCAGAGCTGTTTTAAATTGCACTTCTCTAATCAATAATGATTTAGAGTATTTTTATGACTATAGATAGCTTTAATTTCTTCTTATGAAAAGTGCTTGTTTATATTCTTTGACCATTTATCAAGAGGGAAATGACTTATTTTTTATAAATTTGGCTCAGTTACCCATGCATTTGAGAAATGAAGCCTTTATCAGAGGAATCTGCCATAAAGATGTCCCCTCCCCCCACCCCATTCCCAGTTTCCTTCTTTCCTTCTAATTTTGGCTGTACTGGTTTTGTTTGTGCAAAATCTTTTTTAATTTTGTGTAATCAATATTATCCATTTTACTTCCCATGATCCTCTCTACCTCATTTTTAGTCATAAACTCTTTCCTTATCCATAGATCTGACAGGTAAAATTTTCAATGCTCTTCTAATCTGCTTATGATAGCATGTTTTATGTGTAAATCATGTGCCCATTTTGTCCTTATCTTTTATACGCTGTGAGATATTGGTCTATGCCTAGTTTCTGTCAAACTGTTCTTCAGTTTTCCTAGCAATTTTTATCAAATGGTGAGTTCTTGCCCTAAGAGCTTGGATATTTGGGTTTATCAAACACTACATTATTATGATCATTTGCCACTGTTTATTGTGTACCTAATGTATTCCACTGATTAGAGACTCTATCTTAGCTAGCAAGAGATTGTTTTCATGATTACTGCCTTGTAATACAGTTTGAAATATGGAAATACTAGGCCATCTTCATTCACATTTTGCTGGGTAGGTTATTCTTGGTTGTAATCCCAGCTCTTTTGCCTTCCAGAATATCATATCCCAAGCCTTTGCTCCTTTAATGTGGTAGCTGCTAATTCTTATGTGATCCTGACTGTGGCTCCACAGTATTTGAATGGTTTCTTTTCTTGCTACTTGAAATATTTTTTTTGACCTAGGACTGCTGAAATTTAGCAATACTATTCCTGGGATTTTTCATTCTGGGATCTTTATTAGGGGTGATGGATGGATTCTTTCAATTTCTACTATATCTTCTCATTCCAGGATAAATTTCTTAAAATATGATTTCTAGACTCATTTTTAAATTTTGGCTTTTAAGTAGTTCAATAATTCTTCAATTTTCTCTCCTTCACTTATTTTCCAAGTCAGTTGGTTTTTTTTTTCCTGATGAGATATTTCACATTTTCTTCTAATTTTCACTTTCTGGCTTTGTTTTATTTTTTTCTTGATGTTTCATGGAGACAAGTTTCCACTTTCCCAATTCTAATTTTTAACAGGGTGTGGAATGGTTAAGCTTCAGGCTTTTTTGCACTGCTGTTTTTCACAACTAGTTCTGGGCATCTGGAAGTTTTCAGTGTTTCTAAGGTGATGGTGATCTAGGGAGAAGTGTGGTCACTGCTCCCTTGTGAACAAAGTGCTACTGTTCCTCAGGGCCCCTACTCTCTTGAGACCAAAAGTGATACTGCTACTCAGAGGCTGTTCCCTTATGATGGCAAGTGCTTCTCTCCACTCTGCAATCGTGACTTGGAAATAGGTATAGGCAATGGAGTAGTCAAACAGTGCCATGTCTGGTGCCCAGTGCTAGCACAGCAGTCCCCTGTAATGTCTTTCTGACCAGCTGTCCAATCTCCTTACCCGCTCCGGTTTGAGAGCTCCTGAAGTTGCTGCTGCTGTTATTGTCATCTCCTTGGCCTCTAAGTGGTATTGCTCCAAAACAGCCCCAGCCCTGGCAACACTGACCTCTCCTGCCAACCTTCTAAGTTGTTTTGGGTGGGAAAAAATGCCTTACTCTGAACTTTTGGTGGCTCTGTTGGTCCAGAATTTGATTTGGGGTGTTATTTTAAAGTTGTTTGGAGGAAATGTTTCCTCTACTCTGCCATCTTAGTTCTGCCCCCAGAATTCTGTTCTATTTTTTAAAGACACTGAAATATCCCTATTCTTGCATCTGACCCAAGATTCTTTTTTTCCTCTGTTGAGAGTCTCAATAGTTCGACTATGAGATATTGAAGCCATCTTTTCTTGATCTAACCTCACAGGATAGGGTTATCCCCAGATATCAGGCTGTCCTTGCAGGTTTACCTAAGTATTTTTCTGAATTAATTTACATTATAAACCTAATCCACTTCTATTCTCATACCTCATCAATGGCAAAACAAACAAAACCAAATGTAAGACAAATTTTCATAGCTCTTTATTGCATCTTGGGTAAAATATGAACTCTTCTATTTACCTTTTAAAGTCCTTCACAAATTGGACCCACCCTCATTTATCTTTCCAACCTTCTTATATAATACTCACAGAACCTCAAAGTTTGAAAATTGGAAGGAAGGGACCTCAGTGGAATCTCCACTATAACATGCCACAAAGTGGCCATCTAGTCTCTTTCTTGAAGATCTTCAAAGAGAGGAAACCCACCAACCCTTGAGAGTCTAATTTTTTTCCCACTTCTAATTGTTGGGAATTTCCCCCCCGATTATTGAGATTAAATGTGTTTCCTTTCTTCTTGAGTCTGCTCCTTGTGGTCAAAGATGACAAGTTTATTCCTTCCAATGAAAGCCCTTAATTCTTGAGGATGGTTATCATGTCCCCCTATCTTTTTATTTATTTTTTGGAGGGGGGAAGGCAGGGTAATTGGGGTTGTGACTTGCCCAAGGTCACACAGCTAATAAGTGTTAAGTGTCTGAGGCCGGATTTGAACTCAGGTCCTCCTGACTCCAGGGGCGGTGCTCTATTCACTGCACCACTTCACTGCCCCAATATTCCCTTATCTTAAACAACTCCATCTCTTATTTTCTCTTATTTTTTATGCTGCTTCATCTAGTTGACCTCCCCTTTCTCAAAGTACACTACCATACCCCAAGGAAAATAATATTTAGAACTGGAAGGAATCTCAGTGATCATGTAGTCTGACCTCCTCAATTTGCAAATGAAGAAGGCAAGGCCAAGAGGAGTAAAGTGCTTCTCTCATGGTCTCACAGGTTTGCAAGGAGCATGGATTAGTTTTGAACTCAGACTTCACCCCTGGTCCCATGCTTTTTCTACCACACCACAAATGCTCATGTTGATCTTTTTTGTCCTCCTTCCTACAAGCCTAAAAGACCTCAGCTCTATTCCAAAGGTTTATTGAATCACCTAGATTAAAGGAGGGCTCTATGTCTCCAAAGCCCCTGCACCAATCCCCTTCCCTCCCCTTTCTGGGCTGCTATCCTCCAGCTGTGAAATGGAGTCTCTGCACGGCTACAGCTGCAAGCTGTAAGGGAGTTGCCAATTTCACACTTCATGCAGCTCCCGTTCCCCTCTGATTAATGGGTCGCCAGGAGCAGTGGGTGGGCACGGCCTGGCAACCGTTACATCAGCACCCTACTTTACCCTGCCTCTTGCCTTTTCCTCCTGCATCCCTGGGGGGATACTGCCTTCATCCATATGCATGCAGAAAAATAAATGATTTTGTACTTTGTTCTTTCAAAAAACATAAATAAACTCTCACCCAAACCCTATGCACTTTCCTCAATGGACTCACATTACCTCCAGGGGAAGAAAGCAGAGTTACTGACAATGTGTGCATGTTGGTCCAGGGAGAAAATCTAGGGAATAGCCTGGTCATGCTATTAAACTGAGGGTGACCCAGGGAATAGGTATTATTCTATCTGCCCAGTGTATATATAGGACATAATACTGCCACTTATCAAAACCAACAAATTACAATGGAAAAAGCACATAGGTCTTAGATTCAGAAGACCAGGATATGAATCCCATCTTGTAATTTAACATTTGTTAAAATGTCACTTGCTAAAAGACAAAATTCAAATTTTCTGAAACTCAGTTTCTGGATCTGCAAAATGGGGATAGTACTTTTGTGTGACTTCTCTCAAAGGACAGCTGTGAGGCAGATCGGTTCAATTTAAAATCTACTAAACATGTGGCTTTAGACAAAATCCTGCGTATGAGAAAATAGATAGGATGTGGGCCCTGTTTTCAAGGACATACAATCTCATGAAAGCATACCTTATAAAATGCTGTACAAATATAAACTATTACTAGTACATCATTCTAATATCCCTCTAACATGACTACGAGGTTTGTGAAGACAGGTCCCATGCCTCCCTGTTTTTCTCTGTAATTGACTGGGTATATACAGCACATGTTCCATAAATATTTCTTTTGGTAACTGCTGAAATTATGTAGATTGGGGAGCAACTATGATGGTCAGGGGATTGGAATTCTGCCCACATAGATTGACTGGCGGATCTAGGGATTTCTAGCCTCAGGAAGAAATTACTTTGTGAGGTGTCAGGGGTGAGGATTTTAGGGAACAGATTTCCTTAAATATTTGAAGGGCTGTTTTATGGAAGAGAAATTGGATTTATCTTGCTTGGTCCCTGAGGGCCAAATAATGACCAATGTATAGGCATTGCAGAGAGGCACATTTAAGTTTGGTGTTGAGAAATACATCTTAATAATCAGCTAGCTAAAAGCTGAATGTGCTGTCTTAAGAGGCAGAATTCTGTACTGGAGCTGTTTAAACAAAGCCCTGATGACCACTTGTCAGGGATGCTGGATGCAAGAAGCAGTTTGAATCAAGTCCTTGACAGATCTCTTCCCCCTCAGAGTCTATGATTCTGTAAAGTCCCCTTTGTCTCCCCGCTCCCCTCACCCATTTTACAGAAGGAGTGCCGGAGTCACAAAAGAGGGCTATACAGATCATTGCCAAGGACACAGATGGTTATGACCAGCACTGCCAGCAGACTGGAGAGTGCCTAACCTTGTCCATGGTGCTAAGTGATGAACAGGGTGAGCTGGGTAGGCCAACATTAACATAATTATAATGGAGCTGATGCATCTGGGCAGAGAGAGCTTCAGTAAGTGAACTCATTGCCCTGACTACCTCTCTGGACTGTACTAAGGATCAGATGAGATGAGGAATAAAAGCACTTTGTGACTAAAAAGCCTATGAGATGTAACCTAAGCATTTAAAACAATTTAGAGCTTTAGTGCTGGGAGGAACTTTAGAGCTCATTTTGTCAAATCTTCTCACTTTACAGTGAAGGAAACTGAACCCATATGGGGGTTGCACAATATCAAACAGCTAAATCACTGGCTAGAACCCCGGTCTCCTGACTTCCATCTTATTACCTCCTCCATCAAATAAAGTTGTTGTTATCACTGCCATCATCATCATCGTCATCATCATCGTCATCACTGTTTTCATGGAATCCTGGGCATTACTTTAGGAAAGGAGGAATATTCGATTTCCACAACACATTGCAGACATGCTCAACTTTCAAGTTATCCTTATGTGTGAGAAAATTCCAAGCTTACAACATATGGGGATGGTTCTTTGCATTACAAAAGGATTCCCTGTAGGTTTCCTTTAAATAATGAGCTCCCCTGGTACATTTAAAATTGGACTTCATCTGCATACAACAGGAACACAGCTCTAAGGTTGCTTCCAGCTTGAACAGTCTACATTCTATGCTCTTTTCTAGCTCTCAAGTCGTCTATTCTCAGGACCTTTTTAGCTCAAACATTCTAGATTCTAAGGTCTTTTTCAGCTCTAAAACTCATCCATCTTCCCTACTGTGAAAAGCCCTCTAATTTAAATTTCTCAGAAATATGAAGAGCCAAGAAATATTAAAAGAAAACTGTTGTGCCTGGCCCTTCCCACCATCGATCCAATTCTGCAGATATGAAGAACTCAATTTATTTATGTGGGAATGATCAAGGCGTTAGAAGGGACGTCAAGGTATTGTATGGTTCATTCAATTCTCTTCCTCTGGACCACTCAAAAGTATCTGGGTTGAAGGCCTGCTGAACTTCTGAGTGCTAGTTCAACTCCATGAAGCCCTCTCACATTAACCAGCCTCTAGGTGCATAATTCTCTTTTGTTGTTTGTTTCTTGCTAGGTATGCTTCACCTTCAACCTTATCAGGTGTGAGCTGCTGAGGTTTTCTTGCCTTGTTGATGTAAATAATTCCAGCTTCTCAAGGCCATTTCCCTTCTACATCAGTTATTGACAAAGGTTTGCAAGTAGGTCAGGGCTTTGTATGGAAGCCTTTCTCTCCTCGCACCAAAGGAAAAAAAAAGCCCTAAAGTCCATAAATATGCCCACATTAATCATGTCATGTAAATTTTTGGCAGCCAAAGGAACAACGCTTTGGCTCAGTCTGAATTATCCTATTCTAGTCCTAAGTCAGGTTCATATTCTTCCCTTAGGAAGCTTGGCTCATTTTGTAGAATCATAGAACTCAAGGAGCTGAAAGTGACCTTATTATTCATTTATTCCAATACACTTGCAGATGAGGAAACTGAGGTTAGAAAGGTAGTGTGAACTAATCATTAGTAATTCATAACAAAGTAAAACAAAAGAAAATAGAATTTAGGGTCAGAGGACATAGGTTCAAATTCTATCTCTCCCACATAATGCACTGGGCAAATCACAACTTCTCTGGTCTCAATTTCCATATTTGTAAAACAGGAAGGCTGTAATATAAATGCAAACATTATCATAATTATAACACTAAATAATTGTAATAAGCAAGCTTGACTGGAGAAAAAAGTTGAGAAAATACATCCTCTTTTTCTTGTAGAAGTGGAATACTGTATACATTATCACACATGGTTGCCACAGTGATTGATTATACTGGACTTTCTTTAATTCTTTGTTTCTTTTTCCTCTTTCCTTCCTTTCTACCTCTCTTTCTTCCTTTTTTCTTCCTTCTTTATCCCCCTCCCTTCCACCTGTTTTCCATTTTTCTCTTTCCTATCTCCCTCCCTTCTTTTTTATCCTTCCTTCCTTCTTTCCTTCCTTCCTTCCTTCCTTCCTTCCTTCCTTCCTTCCTTCCTTCCTTCCTTCCATCCTTCCTTCCTTCCTTCCTTCCTTCCTTCCTTCCTTCCTTCCCTCCTTCCTTCCTTCCTTCCTTCCTTCCTTCCTTCCTTCCTTCCTTCCTTCCTTCCTTCCTTCCTTCCTTCCTTCCTTCCCTATTCTTTGTTAAAAGAACGCCTCACTGAGTCAGAGAAAAGGGCAGGCAGGAGTGTGCTGGAGACAACTCAAGTCTAGAGAGGGGCAATTATTAAATTTTTCAGTACAAGCATTTATGCCTCAGAAATCTGCACACATTGCAAATCAGGGCTTGGGTTTTTTTTGTTTGTTTGGTTGATGTTTAGACTTAAGAAAGTGATGGAGAAAGTGTTAATAAAGAAGATTAAACTTTAAAATGTTTCATTTGTACATTATCCTCACCCCACCCCCATCTTCCGCCCCCAGCCAATTGTTAAAGATTTAGCAGCACACCTCTGGTGACAGGATATATCAAGAAGATGATATTAAAAAAGAAATAAAGAAAGATACAAACACACAATAAATGAGTTTGAATCGATCAAAATGGTAGTGGGGGTGGAATAATGACCTATGAAGTTTAAATCTACTTTCTAATATTCCTTCCAGCTCTATCATTCTTTGCTGAGACATTTAATGCTTTAAAGTCCTTTCCTGCTCTAAATAAGTATAATTCTAAGTTCGGAGTTTCATATACCAAGTGTTCTAGAAATAAGACACACTGTGAAACTTCTCATCAGATGGTTGCATCCTTACACTCCTTAAAATAGTCTTTGTGGACTATGCAACCAATGGGATATAGAATAGTACAATGAGAAGAGCACAGGCTGTAGAAGTAGTGAACATGGGATCGAATACCACCCTGAATAATATTACATGTATGACTTTGTGAAAGCCTTTTAACTTCCTTTTACCTCATTTTCTTCATTTTTAAAATGAGAGGGTTGAACTAGATGGCTTATGAGGTCCTTTCTAGCCCTCAATCTATGATCTTATGAAATTATGTATTAAGCATCTATTAAACACCCAATATGATGTAAGCTTCTTAAGGACGATGGCCACCTAGGTGGCACGGCGGATAGAGCACCTGGCCTGGAGTCAGTAAGACTCATCTTCCTGAGTTCAGATCTGACCTCAGACACTTACTAGCTGTGTGATCCTGAGCAAGTCGCTTGACCCTGTTTGCCTCAGTTTTCTCATTTGTAAAATGAGCTAGAGAAGGAACATTCCAATATCGTTGCTAGAAAAAAACACAAATGGGGTCACAAAGAGTTGGACACAAATGAAATGAATGAACAACAACAAAATGTTTCATGTCCTTCTTCCCTTTTGTAATCCTAGCACCACAAATACAGTGTCTGGCTTTTAATCAGCACTTGATAAACACAAAGTAGGAATAAAAGACAAACCCTTTTTGTTTCCCAGTTTCCCTGAGGGTTGGCCCTAGTGAACATCATCAATCTGGTTAATCCTAAGAAGTGATTTAAAAAATTTATTCTTTAAGAACATCTTAAGTTATCAAGAACAGGGAAGCTAAGGGTTAATATGGCTGGATCCCTCAAAGGTTGATGTCTGACTCTTAGAATCATTGTCACCTTGTGGGAATAATTCCGCCTCTTCAGGGATGGCCAGATGTCAGGAATGGGACTAGCATAAAGGTCACATTGAATATAAATTTATCTGATCCAGCAAATGCAATAACTTTGGCTAGAGGACAGCCTGGTCCAATGAGACAGGAATGTCTCATTTTTTTCTGAAACCTGTCTGAGGGGAGGATACCCACCATCTGGGCAGGATGTGGTAGAAAGATTTAGTGGCTTAAAGATGCACCGCCCAAGAGCAGGTTTTCTTTCCACCACAGAAGTGAGAGATTTAAACCATCCAAAGAATATCAACACTAATAAAAATTGTGGATTAAGTAAAATGTATGTTTTATGTTCTCCCAACTACTGAATGACCTTAGGGAAGTCTTTCCTTCTCTGATTTTCATTTCCTACATCTAGATGGTGCAAACCTAGGCTCCTGGAACTGGAAAGGACCCTAGAGATCATCTATTTTGGATGTGCCCATTTCACTGATGAGAAAAATGAGATCCAGATAAACTATGTGAGTTGACTTTGGTCACAACCTAGGAAGTAGAGGAGTTGAAATTTGAACTCAGGTATGCTTGTTCCAAATTCAGTGCTGTTATTATTAAAAGAAATAAAAATAAGTCAGCCATAGCAGGAGCAACAGCAATTAGGTAGCATAGTTGATAAAGCATGGGGCTTGGAATCAAAAAAGACAAATTCAATCCTACTTCTGATACTAGCTGTGTAACCCTATGCAAATTATATAACCTGTCTCAGTTTCTTCATCTATAAAATGGGGATAATCATAATATTTACTTCCTAGAGATGTTTGTAAAGTGCTTTGCAAACTTTAAAGAACTATATAAATGCCAGCTGCTCTTATCATTCAGCAGATAATTATCAATAGTAGCTAGCTAGCATTTATATTGTTCTTTAAGGTTTGTGAAGTGTTTCATATATGTTATCACATTTAGTTATGCCCCTAGTGTCTTTCTGGAGACAGGGGACTATATAAGCATGGGATATTGCATAAGTATGTGCATGATATTGACCAAATTAGTTGAAAAATTAAATCATCCAAAAAAGGCTAGCCCTAGGAAAAATTACAAAATAGGCAAAATGTACTTTTTGTGCTATTGAATTATTTATTTTTATCAGTATTTATCATGGTTTATCAGTGACAGCCTAACACACTTGTACATAAGGACAGCCTTGGTGGATGGGTATACATCCTTCTAGAGAATTGAGGTCTTAAATGTTGTCCTTCAACAAACCAGCCTCACCTACCAGCTATCCCTTGACATCTCTCTCCTCTACCAATGCCAAAGAGAAGAATCTTTCAGGCACCAGCACACAGTTTCTCCAGACAGGATGTGCCCAAATGATCAATACTTGAGGAAGTAAAAACAAGAGGTATTACACCATTTCAGGACAGAAACAGTTCTATTAATGGTTCTCAGTCAAACTGAATTTTGTCACCAGTCTAATGGGCCTACGAAGCATCACCGCCTGACTTCTGTGACAGACAGGAAGAAGACAATGTGGGACATGGGGAGAGCTCTAACCTTTCAAAGGCTTAGTGAAGTAAAAGAAACACTGGATATAGGAAGTCACTTAAGTGCATTAAACAGATTACTTCATGAGGTCATGGGACCCTCCTCCCCTAAGTTATAGACAGTGGGGGAGGGGGCAGAGTAGCCTTTTATAGTATGATTATTTTATTGGGTCCTTTCCTCTAAAGCCTGCAAGCCAAACAATAGGAACAAAAGACCCAACCTCCTTAAGGAAATGCATTTATACTCTTAGGAGAGCTGGTTAGTATAACCAGATCAGGGTATATTACTTAAAAAAAAAAACGAAAAACAAACATAGGCCTATCTCTTTGCTCTTGCTGTTTATCTCCCCTGGATACAGCACAATCTCTGGGTCCCAAATGGAAATTTCATTAAGACTGTCATTTATTTACTGAATGACATTTCCCAAACTTATACATATATTAAGAACAGTTCAGAAGCTCTGGTGGCTAGGGTGGTTCATCTCCTCTCCCCATTCCTTCCATTAATCTGGATGTCTCTGGCCAGTTTCCTCCATCCCATTTTCACTATGCTTTACTCCCTATTATCAGTCAGACTGAGTCTAAAGTCCTAACATGTATCAGCTTTCTTCCCCTCAGACCTGCCTAACTTCATTATTTGGCTCCCACCAGGCCGTGCTTTTCATCCTCGTACCTAAGGATGCTCAGACCACTCTTGAATCAAATTTCATCTTGATTTTTGTCCACTCATGATAATCAGTTCTTTCCAGATGGCTTGTCTAAGACTTTTGTAACTAAACATACGCTACCATGATTATCCTCCTTACCTTCTACTTGCTCAGTACTCATTTGTATTTATTTTCTCATTATTCCTATGTATTTCTTCTTTCTCCAACTAGAATATAAGATTCTTCAGGTATAAACTCAGATGTGAAAGGGAATTTAGAGGTCCTCTAGTACAGAGGTGTCAAAGACCTAGAAGCTGGCAACACTTCTGAGTAAAAAACACTTCTGAACCAGATTAAAATGTCTTTGGGAAATATTTAACAAACTGAATAAAAGTACAACAGAACGTAGATAATGTTGATATGTGATTTTCTAAGTTATTATGTGGGCAGCTAGGTGGTGCAGAGGATAGAGCGCTGGACTTGGAGTCGGGAAGACTTGAATTCCAATCCAGCTTCAGGCACTTACTAGTTGTGTGATCCTGGGCGAGTCACTAAAGCCTTTTTGCTTCAGTTTACTCATCTGTAAAATGGGCTAGAGAAGAAAATGGCAAACCACTCCAGTATCATTATCAAGAAAACCCCCAAAAGGGTCATGAAGTGTCAGAAACAATTGAAAAAAAAATGACTCAACGAGTTGTCACTTAGTGGTTCACAAGGATTCTAATCTATGGTTTAATGGCAACCATTTTTATTTTAATTTGACACCAAGACCTAGTGCACATACCTTATTAACATGTACTGATAATTCACAGTTCACAGGATTATAGGTTTTAGGGAGGGTGGGAAGGAGGGAAGGAAGGAAGGAAGAGAAGGAAAGGAGGGAAGGAGGGATAGAGGGAAGAAAAGAGTAAGCATTTAAGAGCCTGCTATATTCCAGGTACTGTGCTAAGAACTGGAAATCACCTTAGCTGTCAATGAATATAACTTTCTCTTTCTAGAGTTGAGGAACTAAATCCCAGAGAATTAAAATGATTTGCCCAAGGTTACACAGGTAGTAAGTATAGAGTTATGATTTGAACACTGGTCTGTTGCCTCCAGAGCCAGCACTCTTCCATTATACCACAATCAGAGACCTACCCCATAAACAAAGAAGGGGAAAGACTCTGAAAAGAAAGGTTCTATTTCCTTTGTACCACATACATATGTATGTTTGTCCACATACATATGTATGTATGTCTACATATACACACTTATAATACAATTACAATTATATATATTACAAAGGCAATAGAATATATGTGTATATACACATACATTTCTCATATATATGTATGTATGTGTACATTTGTATAAATATACATGTATGTACACACACACTGTTATTATTTCCCACCTGGAGTCCCATTCCTTTCCAAATACTGTCCATCCTCCAACCTCGGCTCAAGTCCTATCTTGCCTATAAAGATTTCCCTCCCTGTTCTGATACATACTGATCTATTCCTCCTGAACTTCTACAGAACACTAATGGCACATGACACCTTATATTCTTCAATTGCTGCCTATTCTTTCAAAAAGTACAGAGCACTTCACATTTGCTATACATTAAGGAAGATTTTTTAAAGTAATATTTACTCCTGACCCTAAAGAACTTTTCTACTTCATTCGGAAAAAAAAATAAAACATAAACTCTAGAAACTAAGAAAAATGCAAAGCTTCATTTTGTAAGAAGCAAATTGAATGGTACAGAAAAATACGATCAGAATTCAGAGTAAATAGGGGATACAATCTGTAGGTAGAAAGAACACCAGTTTAGGAGTTCTGGGTTATAATTCTGCCTACATAATTAACTCAGTCACAAAAAATGCATGTCGTGTATGCTCTCTGAACCTCAGTTTCCTCATCTGTCAAAATAGAGGGTTGGATTAGATCAACTTCTAAAGGACCTTTCTAGTCCAACATAAAATAAAATTTAGCATTCTGTTTTTACCTGTAACATTCAACATTCTAAAGTCTCCTCCTACTCCAACATTCTTTATCCCAACATCCTATTTAGCTCTAATATTATATGTTCAAAGATCCCTTTCATTTCAAACTCTATGGTTCCATAATTACAAGTCATAGATCACAAGGTAACAGAATTTCAGGGTTGGAAGGGACCTCGGTAGTTAGTACACAACTACATAATCTCACCCTACCCCACTGCCCCTCCCCCCCCAAAAAAAAGGAAAAAAAAAAGCTTCCTATTAGCACTCACTCCAGTGGTCATCACTCTTCTGCTTAAAGACTCCCAAGTGAGGGAGAACCTACTACCTGCTGAGGTAGTCCACTAGACTTCTGAAAGGCTTTGAAGATTCCTTCACTTTCTGCCATTTGTGCCCAAAAAGAACAACTCAACTCCTCCCTCAACCTAACAGCCCTTCCAATATTTGAAAATAATTATCAGTCTCTTACCACCCCCCCATAATAAGTCTTATTTTTTTAAAGTTTTCTAGGCTAAACAACCCAAATTTCTTCAGCAAATGCTTGTATGATGGTCTCAGGCCCCTTCATTCTAGTTTTCTTCCTGTAAACTCCTTCTAGCTTATCAGTGTCCTTGTAATTTGGCACCCGAACTCAAAAATCACATGGGCTCTGACCCAGACAGATTACTGTGGGAATGTCACCTCCCTCCTGGAAGATTTACTCCCCAGTGCATTTCAAGATCACATTCTTTATTAATTAGTCACTGTTGACTCACCTTGATCTTGTAGTCCACTAAAATCCCTAGATCATTTTCAGACAAATTACTCTTTAGCCATGCCATCCCCATTATGTACTCAGGAAGCCGATATTCTCACCCTGTGGAAGACTTTACGTTGATTGTTATCAGATTCAATCTTATATTTTATACTATGTTCTATCCTATTCAACTTTTAGGACCATAATTCTATCACCTGATTGATAAGTTATCCATTCCAGCTTTGTGTCTTCCCAGCCAGCTTGATAAATGTGTTATCACTGCCTTTATCCAAAGTAGAGGTGTAGAACACATATAGGCCATACATAGCTAGCTCCCAAAATCACGTGTGGTCAAATGAGATTAAAATGTAATTGAAAAATATTTAACAAAATAAAAGATATAATATGGCATAGAAAATAAAAAAATATGTGATTTCCTAAGTGAATATGCTGGGATCCTTATGTATGGTTTAGTGGTTAACATTTCTATTTGAGTTTGACACCACTGACCAAATCATCAATAAAAATGTTACAAAGCACAGAGCCAAGTATCTCACCCTGATGGAAAGATGAGTAACAAATATAGTCCTAGAGTTAATAGAGCCATCAATGTCAGAGGCAGCCTGGGTTCTCTGCAGGAGCAAGACAGGCACCACATGGTCCCATTGGCCTAATCAAGTGACAGACCCCCATACAGATGATTGTCTTCCAATTGCTGCCATCCATCCTGATGAGCTGGATCCCAACATGACGAGGCCTGGTTGAGAGGCCCAGAGATCCA
>NW_027187368.1:8550300-8569414 GCF_028583685.1 Petaurus breviceps papuanus | reverse complement strand
AGTGCAGCTTCCTAGAGACATTCTAATCAAGACGAGGCCCTGGGGAAGCAAAATAAGATAAAGACATGAGGAGTGGGGGTAGAATAACGTTTGCACTAAAAAAGGAGAAGTGAGAGCAAGGGAGAGGAAAGGGGGAGCGTGGGAGGAGAGGGAACAAGCAAATGTTCGAAGGAACCTGCATTTGTTTTGCTATCCTGGCAATTAATGCTAGAAAGTGACATTTTTAAGGGGCTCTTGTGACAGCTTTAGTGACATTACTGTTTGTGGTTTGATGACAAATCTCAGTCTATATCTTATTTTAGAGAGTGCCGAGACAGCTCTGAGGACTGTTGCCTGGGGATGCCAAGCTCAACTCTGACAAAGTCAACCTTTTTTGGCTAAGCCCAGGCATTTAGGAACGATAGGCATAGTCTAGAAAGAAATAGGAGGGAAACCACAAGATGGTAAGAGCTTGTAAGCAGAGCCAAGGCTTGTCACCATGCTTGATGGGGCAACTTGTTAATTGGAGTTAAATGAACTATCTTAGCAATGGAAGCAGATTTTTTCCTCTCCAATGGGAAAAAATAAATAAATAAGTAAATAAAAGAACCATCCCATATCTGGGCACTTTGCAGGCTGACCCCTGAAGCTCATTTTCAACTCACTGGACCCTCTCTGGCTTCTAAAGGGTTATGAAAAGACAAAATGATAGCAAATAAGATTTCAAAGTCACATCCAAGGCAGATCTTGGAAGAAGATGGCCATGTATTGGTACCTACCACACTGACACAAGCACTGTTACACACAGGTAGAAAGGAAAGAGTGTGGTTGAAATCAGAAGACATGTCATTATTGCTGATGCCAAGGATGAATGAGTGATTATATCAGGCAACCTTTCTTTGGGAATATAGAGAATCTCCCAGTGCTGGGAAGATCAAATAAAGTACTTTGTTACTGATTTGCAGATTTGCAGCCTCACCGCCTCACCATGTCTCACTGCACTGGGTGATTTAAGGAGAGTAAACATTTACATAGTGCCTACTGTGTGCCAAGTGCTGTGCTAAGTGCTTTACAGGTATTGTTTTCATTTTGTCCTCATGATCACAGAATCACAGACAGAGACCTTGGATTCTAAGAGATTTGTAGACACCATCGAGTCCAAACTGTTTATTTTACAAATGAAGAACCTGCTGTTTGGAGAGATTAAGTCTCTTGCCTAAGGTAATATAGGCAGAAAAGCCAGGATGTGAACCCAGTACAGAGTACTTCTGACTATCCAGATTTTCTCTACCATGCCACAGAAACCCTTGAAACTCATTCAATGCCTATATTTCACGTATTGGAAACACAAACTAATTTTGGGGCCTCTCCCTGTGATTGGCTGATTGCTCCTAGAGCCTCCATTTGAAGGAGGATGCCCAGGTTGTCCATACCTTCATTAATCTCTACATTGTATTCCTGGTGCTTCAGACTTTCTCTATAATGTCCCTGTACCAGATGGCCCTGTGCCAATGCCCCTATACCCTTGTAGCTTCATCCTTAATCACTTCACTCACTTTTTCAGCTTCCCTTTAAAGGCTGCCTTCTTTTGAATTAAAATATTGTATTTGCTTTTTAGAGAGGGGGAGGCAGGGCAATTGGGGTTAAGCGACTCACCCAAGGTCACCCAGCTAGTAAGTGTTAAGTGTCTAAGGCCAAATTTGAACTCAGGTCCTCCTGACTCCAGGGCTGGTCCCCTGTTCACTGTGCCACCTAGCCGCCCCTTGAATTAGAGTTTAATCTCTTTGAAGACAGGTTGTCTTTTGTTCTATTTGTATTTATATTCCCAGTGTTGAGTACAATGCCTGGCAAATATACTTAATAAATCCTTGTGGACTCACTGGCCTGGTGAGTGTTGACTGAGCCCTAGAGGTGGATTCAGATAGCCTAGGTTTGAATCATGGCTATGCTACTTCTCTGTGACATTGGGCACATCATTTCTCTTCCCATCATCACGTACTAGGGAAGACTTAATGGAAAAATGAAAACTTAAGCCGAACATAGAAATGAGTCAAAACTAGATTTTGGATGGTGGAAAGAGAAGAGGCAATTCTGGGTGAAGGTGTCAAAATGTCATTCATTCCCACCCCTGAACATATTATCATAAGTATATGCCCATGAAGACAGTGGGGTAAGATTGTCTTCCTCCTCCAATTGCAAGGCATGATAGTCAGTCCATGCTTGTTGAAGAGTGAACAATGGGGGAGGCAGCATGATACAGTGGAAGGAACACAGAGTACCCAGGTGCAAATCCCAGTTCTGATGCTTCCTACCTGTTTGATCTCAGGCAAGTAATTTACCTTCTCTTGGCATCAGTTTGCCCATCGATAAACAAAGGGAGTTGGACTAGGGAGCCTCTGATGTCCCTCTCAGGTCAAATCTCTAATCCTCTGAGTCTACAACCATAGAGTTTTATGTTCCATAATCCTACTGTAGAAATCTTCAACATCATTAACTTTCCCAACACACATGGACTGGGGAGTAATTCAGATAAAATGTATTCAAGTGTAAAAGACTAGGACCTTTGAATTGTCAAGCATATGCACTCCATGGGGTGCTGTTGTCTTTTTTGAATGACATCTTTTAGGAAACCTAATGTTTTTATTCCATTTTTATACTGAATAAAACAGGGATCAATTACCATCATTCAGTTTAACATAAAGTACTTTGGTCTGATCTCTAGAGACCTGAATTTTAGTTCTGGTTCTGCTATTAACATGAGACAGAATCTGATGAGGCAGCAACAACAATGATGAGGAGGAGGAAGAGGAGGAGGAAGGGGAGGAAGAGGAGGAGGAAGAAGAGGAGGAAAAGGAAGAGGAAGGAGAAGAGAAGGAGGAGGGAGGAAGAACACGTGTTTTTTTTCCTTTCTCTACAGCAGGCCTGTACAACCTGCAAAATATTCCCCTCCCCCCCGAGGAATTGTGGGCAGCCCACAAAATACGTAGAGGAAGTTCTACATTTTCCACAGGCCGTCCCAAATCCTTGGGCTTGCCTGTGGGCCATAAGCCACCCCTGGGCGGCTGCACAGGTTGTGCAGGCCTGCTCTATGGCATCTCCTGCATATTTCCCCTTTCCTCTTTTCACATAACCACCACCATAATCTAGGCAGTTCTTTTCTCTTGACTGGACTACTGAATTAGACTCCTAATAGACTTATATTTGGACTATCTTCTTCTTCAAGTATCTCCCCACTCCATTCCCTTCTCTGACAAAGCTGCCAAAATGATTTTTCTCAAGTGTACGTCTTGCTATGTTATATCTGTAACTTAATAAACTCCAATGGTTCCCTACTGCCTCCAGGATCAAATTTAATAAGCTCCTTTTTTTCTGACATTCAAAATTCTTCACAACCTGGCCACTTCCTATCTTTTCAGTTTTTAACCCATCATTCCCCTCCATATATTTTACAATCCAGCCATATTGACCAAAATGACTGTTTAGATATATGCTGCATATGTCTCTCCCTTTAGCAGGCAAGCTCCTTCAGGCCTGCAGCTGTTTCGGCTTTTTGTTTGTTCTGGGCTGGGCCTGCCTAAGACTAGTCCTGTAGCAGTTTAATTTGGACATTATAATGAATTGAGAGGCTCTAGATCAATCACATTTAACAAAAGGAGATTTGCTTAGCAAAGGCAGAAAAGTAATCAAGCAGGACAGGCAGTGTTAGACACACCCTGAATTGATTCAGCAGAATGAAGAAGCTTTTATCAGAATTGACCAGACAAAGCGTGTGAGAGTCTTTCCAGCTCCTCCTGGGTGCCCATTACTCAGATGATGAAGAAGTGGCCTTAGCAGTTCAGACTTTTAGCCTGCTGAGCCCAACAACTCCAGAAGTGTCCCAATATCATTTAAAGAAAAAACAAACAAACAAACAAGCAAGCAAAAAACTAGCCTGACCTGCATGGAGTGAAGAAGGGAAGGAATTATGCCATCGCTCTTACTACACTTTGTATTCTCAGTGCTGAACTCTATGCCGAGGGCATAATAAACAGTTAATAAATGCTTGTTCATTAATAGTTTACCAAACTCTTCCCTCACAATAACCTTGTGAGAAAGGCACATCAAGTATTATAATTTCCATTTTACAGATATGGGAGGAAGGGATTTGGGAAATCACTTTAATATGAAGACAAAAGACATTAATAAAATGAAATAAAATTAAGAGATTGGACTACATCAGTTCTCAAAATAATTTGTCACAGAACACTTTGGAGCTGGAAATATATAATTCAAAGAACTCATAAATTGTAGTCTAGGAGGTCTGGAATAAATGAGAAGAAAGGAAGAGGAAACTGTGGAGCAAAATGGGAGAAATGAAGCCCATTATCATACTAAAAATTACCTCGTGAAAATAAGTCCTTTGAGTACAAGTCAGGGCAGTGCTAGGCTCAGGGAGGTATTGCCCTCTGGCTTCTTGGGCTTGTATGTCTGGGAATAGCTTCCTGGCTCAGGCTGCCCCTGGGGCCATAGCACAGTCTCTTGGGTTGGAAGAAGGGTTTGTTGCTACACATTGCTTTTGTATTGTCTTCTTTTGCCTATGCAGCCATTGGGTTCTCTTTCTATTTTCAGGACATCTGGTATCCCCCTCCAAACCACCTGTCTCTCAGCAAGACCCTTCCCTCAAGTTTGCCACAGGCATGTTTGAGAACTTTGTCTCACTGGCACTCCCTTTTCCATTCCTTGGCTTCATTCCAACCCTTGCTGGGTTTCCTTCCAAGCTTGTCTTCTCTTGCAATCAGAGACAGAAGATTGGTGCCCATTCCTTGTTTTATATCCACTGCTGCTCCTTACCTTATGTCCCTGTCACATACCTCTTATCAGTAGACTCAGGAAGAAAGAGTTCCCTGTTTTGTTGAATCTCTAGAAAATTAGCAGAGACATCAAAATCGCCTCCCTGATCAGCGATGTTTTTTTTGGAATGGAATCTGAGAAACACTGGATGTACCCAGAGATTCCTTCTAATTCTTACAATTCTATAATCTGTGGTAAACACTATGCAAAACTTGAAGCACTATATAATTGCTAGTTATTTTTTAAGATCCTTCTGAACTCTAATAAGAAGTACATTAGGGTCTTTTTTGGGGGAGGGAGGCATGGAATAGGGAAGGGTCCAGTCTCCATGATTTCATTTTGTAGAACACTCCCTGTGCAGAACTTTCTAAAGTGATATAGATCAGCAGCTTGCTTGTACCTCAGTTTTCAAGAGCTGGTGGGGTGCACAGCGAGAGGTTAGATGATAACCACACAAACACAGCCAGGGTGGATCAGAGACAGGCTTTGAATCCAGATCTTCCTAACTCCAAGGGCAAGTTTTTACCCATTATACTTTACTTCCTCTCTATAAAGACCATAGGATCATGAACTGATAGGGATCTTAGGATTTGGAATAAGAAAGACCAACGTTCAAATTCAGCCCTAGATACTTACTAATTATGTAATCCTGAGTATATCAGTATGGCTCTTTGGGCCTCAGTTTCCTCATCGATAAAATGAGAGGGTTAGTCCTAATGTTTTTTTCAGTTCCACTCTAGGGCTAAATATATGATCATCAAGTCTAACCTTCTCATATTAAGGATGAAAAAACTGAGGCACTAAATCTGTCACATCACTGAGAGGTTAAGGAAATTGTTCAAGGTCATAGAGGTATTAAATATCTGAGATGGGACCCAAACTCAGGTCCTCTGACTCCAAATCTAGTGCTCTATCTACTATCAGAGACGCCAACATTTTTGTGTCTTGGATCTCTTTAGTATCGCTTAAAGGCTATAGATCCCTCCTCAAAATTTCCTTCCTTCCTTCCTTCCTTTTTTGCTTTCTGGAGGGGGGAAGGCAGAGCAACTGGGGTTAAGTGACTTGCCCAAGGTCACATGTCTAGTAAATGTTAAGTGTCTGAGGCCAAATTTGAACTCAGGTCCTCCTGACTCCAGGGCCAGTGCTCTATTCACTGCACCACCTAGCCACCCCCAGAATTATTTCTTACATGCAAATAAAACACATATGATGACAAAGAAAGCAAATTATTTCAAAATATTTATATATACACATTCATATATATATATATATATATATATATGTTCAGAGATCAAGTTAAGAACTCTGGAATTAGGTCGTTCTGAAGTTCTACGTTCTAAGTAGTCTTCCAGTCTATCTTCCCATGATACTACGCAAGGAACTTATAGGTTCTATTCTCAATTCCACAATAACAGCTAACATTTATATAGCACTTTACAATTCGCAAAGGGCTTTATAAAAATCTCATTTTATCTTCATAACAAAACTGAGAGGTCAGTGGTATGATCGCCTCCATTTTACAGGTGGAAGAACGGAGGCAGAGGTCAATTGGCTTGTTCAGGGTCACACTGCTAGTGAATTTCTGAGGTCAGATCTGAACTCGTCTTCCTGACTCCACTGGACAGCTAGGTGGCACAGCAGATAGAGTGCTGGGCCTAGAGACAGGAAAACTCACCTGAGTTCAACTGTGGCCTCAGACACTTACTAGTTGTGTGACCCTGGACAAGACACTTAAACCTGTTAGCTTAATTCCTCATCTGTAAAATGAGCTGTGGAAGGAAATGGTGAACCACCCTAGTATCTTTGCCAAGAAAACCCCAAATCAGATCACAAAAAGTTGTACACGACTGAAAAATGAGTGAAATAAAATTTCTGGTTCCATGTCCAGTACTCTGTCCTTTCTAGGGTACCATTTCCAATTGCTCTGTGGAAGATCCAAACTCATAGATATGTCAAGAGAATTAGCTAGTAAATAGGTGCAAAACTGTGTGTGAATATAAAGAGATCTGTAGATATTTGGGTAATAATTCCCCACATCCCATCCCCACTATTAACTTTCACCCTGTGTTCTTGGACGCCCTTTGAAGCACTAAGACCCAGCATCCTTTCTGCTGGTGAGTCCTTTCCGCTCAGTTAGTATTGGGAAATGGATACTCATGCTGCCTTCTGCATCAATGAACACAGGGATATTATCTGGCTACATATTCCCAGCTTTGTCAGGGAAGCTCAGCCCTAAATTTCTATAGTTCAACCATCTTAGTAGTTTCACAAGAATGCATGGATCCCAGTTTGGAAAAATCAGAGTGTTCTAGTGAGCCTGCTCTTTGGAAAAATTAACCACTATGGACCTTCCCTCTTGTACCCTCCCCCATCTAATTTCTTCTTGTCTGGTCTATATCCAATTGTGAATTTTCATTCTGAGTGAAGGAAAGCAAGAAATTCCTAAAAGCTTGTCATGAACCATGAGGCCCAGTCTATTACTGTAGACATAGCCCCTCTACGTTAATTAGCTCTTTTCTCTTACCTTTCTTCCCTATGTAGCTTCATAACTAGGCTCATGTAAAGAAGAAGGAAAACAAACCATTTTGTAACACCTCCCCAGTGTTCAACTCAGAGAGATACACTACCTTGCTAAAATCTGCGAATTACTTTTTTGTTTCCCCCACTGTAGCTTTCTACTTAGATGTGGGACTGATAACACTGCCCCAGGGGGTTTAAATTTAATAACCATTTAATGAGCACCTATTATATGAAAAGAACTAAGGCTGCAAAGAATAACATAGTCAATTCTTGCCTTCAAGGAGCCAATAGTTTTCTGGGTGGAGGGAGAAAGCTTATTAAGTAGGTTGTTCTGGGGTCAATGGAGGGATCTAGGCCAATTTGAAGAAAGGATATCATTTTTAGTCAGTGATCTCAAAAAAGACTTTACAGAAAAGTTGACATCTAAGCTAGACCTTGAAGGAAGAGAAGGATTTCAATAGGTAGACATGAGGAGGGAGGGCATTTGAGGTAGGAAAGGTGGCCTTCAAAAATGTACAGAGAAAGGAGAATGTAGGACAAGAAGACAGAACAGTCCAGTTTGGCATAAAGTTCTTGAAAGGAAGTAATGAAAAGACTATCAGAAAGGGAGCATACTATGAAGGGCCCTAAATATCAGGTCAAGAACTCCACGTATTACTTAACAGGGAGCCACTGAAAGTTTTTGAGCAAAGGACTCAAATCTTTGGAAAAGGAAGATTATTCTGGATGTGAAGATGCATCAGATGGAGAGAGAATACAAGCAGCAAAACCACATAGAACCAAGAATGGAAAAATCCCTGGTCAGAATTAGAATCCCCAGCTCTGACAAAAGCTATATGAGCTTGGCTGAATTACCTCTAGGTCTCAATTTCCTCATCTGTGAAATGGGAAGTGTGGAGAATTTGGAGTTCCAGACTTCTAGATAGAGGACCTAATAAGCAAAGGAGAAAATGATTCCTATACAATGTTCAGTTCCTAAATAATTTGTTCTATATTAATATATTGAGTCATTTGTATGGTACAAGTCTGATGAGAAAGGGTATTCCCTCTCTAGAATTTCCAAGCTTGGTTTCCTTATAAGGAGAGTCCAAACCATAGGTTAGAACTATGTCTGCAAGACTATCTTCCATCTGCTCTGTATTTTATCTTGTATGCAACTCATTATTTCATGATATCTACCCTATTAGAGTGTAAGTTTCTTGAGGACAGGATGGTGCTTTGTCTCTTTTTATGCACATATCCTAGAACAGTGTCTAGAACATAGATACATGCTTGTTGGGTGGCTGGTTATTTAAGACCTTGGTAGTAGTGTATCATAGTATTTGAGGACTAGAAAGGTAGGCATCACCAGAGAGGAAGGAGAGTTGTATTGTATATTTCTAGGCTCCCTTTCTAGTCTACTTATGTGATCCCTTTATGAATTTTCTGCATTTTCTTCAAAGTGAAAATAAAGGCTGCCCTGTTATATGTGTATGTATATGTGTGCGTGTGTGCATGTATGTGTGTGCATATAAACACATATAAGTTCATGTATGTGTGCATATTTGTGTATGCAATGCACACACATATACATATATTACTTTATGTGCTTGCATGGGAGCTAGGACTCTTTTACCCACATCTGTGGAGACCTAGACATAAATAACACTTATACTATGTTCTGTCTAAAGTTAAAAACTTAATAGAGCCAAGATTCAAACTCATTTCTTCTGATTTGAAAGTCAAAATTACTTCCAATACAGCATCTTGCCTTGACAGAAAGAACATATTACCAATTACCAAAACAACAAATTAACAAAAAAACATATTACCATAATACCAATATTGTGAAGACACAATACTGGCATCGCCATAACTGTCTTTCAATAGACCCTGCCCAGAATCTAGTCCCTCCTCTTTGTTCTCCTAAGCCAAAGTCCACCAGAATCTAATATCATAGAAAGTAAACTGAGTCAGGAGATACCATCTAATCCAATCTAATGTTTAAAAAGAAGGAACCTGAGGCCCATTGAGGTAAACTTATTTTCCAAGGATCACACAGATATTATGAGGATGGGATGGACCTCAAACCCAGACTTTGCTCTATTCCCAGTGTTCTTTTCACTACAATATGTTCTTCCTTCAATAAATAAAAAGGGTCAAAGAAGGACTCACCTTTTTTCTCAAAGTCCATCTTCTCCTCACTGGCCTGACCAAGGCTCTCTAGGGTCCGAGTCACCTGGCTCCCAAATTCATCCTCTCGGGAGACATGGTTGGCCCTCCGGGGTTGCTCCTCTTCTTCATAATCATAGTCATAGTCATCTAGGATGGGAGTCTCGCGGATGGGCATGCCGATGACAGAATTGTGTGCCTGAAGGCGAGAGTTACGGAAGCTCTCTCGAGCTTGGGGTCCCAGGAGCACCGATGGAATATAGTGGATCTCATGTGTCGCCTCTGTGCTGGCACTTTTTTGGGGGACCCGCCGTCGTCTGTGCCAGCGCCGCTGAGCATACAGTGCCACAGTGAATACCAGCAACAGCAAAAGGAGGGCTATCAATCCACCCTATAGGAGGGAGAAGAACTTAGAATTAATGAAGTCTCATGGCAAGGCTTATGAGTTGAGAGCTTGGAGGAAACTGTCTAATCCAATGCCTTAATTTTCCACATAAGATAGATATTTTTCAATAGAGGCCCTGAGAAGCTTAGAGAGCTAAATCAATCAACAAGCATTAATTAAGAACCTATTGTGTGTCAGGCACTGACAATAAAAAGAAAAAATCAAAAATAGGCCTTGTCCTTAAAGAGCTTATATTCTAGTAGGGGAGATATATATATATAGAGAGAGAAGTAACAAAGTAAAAACTTCTACTCAGGTCATCTGACTCCATATCCTGAAATATTTTTAAAACTTAATTCAATTTAATTTCATTCTATGAAAATCTATTAAATACTTATTATGTGCAGGCCCTGGCGATGCAAAAATAAAAATGTAAAGAGTTGCTGAACTCAGATAATTCACCTTAAACTAAACCATGCCACCTCCCACCCAAGATGTCACAGAAGGGATTTGTTTACCTGGCAAGTGCTAGACTAGATAACTTCAGAAATCTCATTTAGTTCTGAGATCCTGTAACTCTAATAAGTGAGGAAGAAGGTGTGTATAAAACAGGGAGAAGGGAGGAGAGCAGGAGGGAGGGAAGTGGGAGAAAGAAAGAATAGAACCCATGAAAAGTTCAGAGAAATGAAGAGGTGGAGGAAAAAAGAGAATACTTCCAAATCCGGGGAGAAATAATTCCTCAGGCTGCCAATTCAGGAGAGTTATATGAGCATGGCTTCCTCAACTTTTGATTTCTCCCATAGAAAAATCACCTTTGCATCAAGTAGGAGATTGATGGATGAGATACCTTAACCAATGATGCCCAGCCCATCTCTAAATACCAGGTGGAATGCATGACAAGGAAAGATGACTGGAGTCGTCAGAACATTGGTTTTGAGGAAGAGTAATTAACAAAAGAAGATTTTTCCCAGTCCCCAAACGTCTAATCTAGACTGGGGTCTTATCATTGAGAATGCAATGCTGTATTAGATGGTTGGTCCCAACGATGCCAATAGCTACTTAAGTAGGGGTGAGGGAGTGCTGCAAAGCAAGGATGGGACCCTTGTTTGGAGAATTTTAAAGAGATGAGCTATGCCTTTCCCCATGGCCCTTGCTTGCAATCTGCTGCAGGAAACAACTCTATGAGCACAATATGGCAGCTCTCATTAGGATTCCCCCTCCTCCTTGCCTCCCCTCCTTGGCCTCATCTGTTTTCTCATTTGGTCCTGTAATTGACAGTAATGGGAAGGAGAGCTCAGGGAGGCAGTGACTGCACTTTTCTTTCTCAGCTGAGCAGATGCAGGCCTGGCAAATAACACTTCTGGGTCCAGGCAAGGCTCAGGAAGCTCCAGGGTTGGAAGAGAGGAACAGCAGCCTGCTTAGTAAGACTGAATTGGACTTCCTGCACAGGGAGAGTAGGTAAAGGCCTACTTGATGTAATTCCAAAATATAGAGAGTTCACAGGTGGAGACGAGGTTAGATACCATCTAGTCTTATTTTTTTGTAAAACTTTGCTGTGAAATCTAATTTACTTCATTTCATTAACTAATTACCTCATTTTACTCCTTTACTGGAGGAGGAAACTGAGGCCCAGAAAAGGGGAATTTACTTGTCCAGGGTCAGTCTGATAGTAAATAGAAGAGCTAGGATTCGAACCCACATCCTCTAGTTCCAAATAAAATGTTCTTTACACAATATCGTGTTTCCCAAATGCCAAAAGATAACCAGTCCCCAGAAACACCTGGCCATGTAACCTTGAGCAAGTTACTTAACCCCAATTGCTTAGGGGCGGCCAGGTGGCTCAGCGAGTAAGAGCACTGGCTCCAGTGTTGGGATGACCTGGGGATCAAATCCGGGCTCAAATACTTAGCACCACACCCAGAAATAACTGACCATGTAAACTTGAGCAAGTTACTTAACCCCAATTGCTTAAAAAAAAATTGAAAAAAAAATATATATATAACCAGTCAATATGAAGTAAAAGTTACAGAAAACATTTATATGCTTTGATCCAATCTTTTCATTGTTGGAAAAATATGCTGAAAGTACTGCTCTTTTCATCAGGGGGAAAAAGTCTGCTTTTCAGAGATTTTCACTGTAACATTATATGTAATTGCCAAAAACCAAAATCCACTAAAATGTCCAATAGTAGGCAAATAGTTAAATAAATTGCAGCACATTAATGTAATGGAATACTATAATGCCATTAAAACATATAAGCATACAGAAATATAAAAAGCCTTTATGAAATAATACAAAGTGAAAAAATAGTATCAGAAGAGTAGAATAGACATTACCCACAACCATCTGTGAAGAAAACTAAATGAAAATGAACAAAGAATCCTGATGGGTATTTAGTAGGAGACTAAAAAAATTGGTACGATATTTCTGCACTGCAAATAATCAATTAAACTTATATATTTAAAACGGGTTTCCCCCACCCCTGACGACACACACACACACATACAAATGTAATCTCTCTGAGGGCAGGAATATTTTTCATTTCTATATTTTTACCTCCATTTTCTTATACAGGTTCTGACCCGTAGGAGATGCTTGATAATTGCTCAATTAGTTGGCTTTGTTAATGTTCACTATTAAGTTTTCAATAAAACATTTAATTAAAAAATTCTAAAAGACTACCTTGCACATAATACCTATCTATCCTGTCCCATTTGCCACTCTTCCTGCAAATGGCTATCAGTAATCAATTTCATTGTATTAAGCACTGTCATCTCTTCTTGTCCTTAATAAATAAATAAGGGTTCTTACTCTACTGCTTGAGGAGAAAGAATCACATTTTTCTCTCTAGGTCTCAGTTTCCTCCTCTGTAAAATGAGTTGGTTGGACTAGATTTTTTCTAAGGTTCTCTCAGCTCCAATTTTTATGGAATATGGTTTCTATGAATTTATTGATCAGTTTCATTCTCAGATACTAGAGACACTACGAGAGTATGATTTCAGTGGATGTTTGGAATGAGAGTAGGGGAAAATATGTGGCTAAGGAAGGCAGATATTAAAAAAGGGAGAATTGAGTTGGAAAAAGAAGGGGAGATACCAAAATCTAAAACTTGTCCCTGTTGTAGCTTTTGACGGTCAATTAATGTCTTGCATCATGGCTCATATAACTCCAGACTATTGGGAATGCTTTATAGCAGTAGTTCTGCAAAACTTTGGATCTTACATTATTACAGATGAAAGAAAATGTATAATTTTAATATAAATTTAACTTACCCTGGATACACAGTATGGTTAGTCATAAAATATACAAATCTTGCTTATTACATATATACTAATATTCCTTTAACCCTCAAGGAATTAAACTATAATGGCTGTTGCTATTGAGAGGAAACTTTATATAAACAAGTCTCCCAAATCACCCAAAGTGATGTCAACTTAAGCAATCAGTGTGTACTCTGCCAGGATTCCTCATGGCAGAGTACTGTGACATGAACAAAAAACACCAACAGCAGCAACAAAAATTTGAGAACCATCCTTAGTAACATAGAATCCATGCACAAATATTCTTAAGGTTTATAGCTAGAAGAAACCTTACAACCAATTTGGTCAAACTTTTCATTCAAAATATGGAAAATAGAAGCCCTGAATAATTTCATGACTTGTCCAAGGTCACCTAAGGAGAATGCATATAAAGTCCCTTTCAGCTCTGGCATTCTCAATTCCATGACTCTAGGGTTATTGGTTGTCTAGACCCTGACAAACTGCTCTGCCCTCAATGAATTTACTAGGAATGTTTCATTCTCACTATAATTCAGAGATCCTCCAGAATCCTTGGAGCTCTGAAACAGGAAGGTTCCATTATCACAGTGCATTTTAATGGAGGTCCCTGAGATCTGCTCCCTCTGGGCTCTCAATCTGGCTGTCTCACAGCACAGTTATCATCACAGGGTGGCAGGACCATGGTGGTTCTGTCATGGGCCCTGGATTCTCAGCTCTCTGAAAGACAGCTCAGCACAGAACAGAAGAGAAAATTATTTGGATGTCCCCAGGGCCCTGCCATGTGACCAGCTCCCAATTCTCCCTCCTTGAAGAGAGTGGGCGAGGAGCTCAGCGCTGAGGAGAAGAAAGTGTGGTTCTTTCCCTATCTTGGCTAAACCAACCACCTGAAGTGGCCCCCACCCACGATTTCCTCTCCCTGCTTTTTTACTCCTACTCATGGTCTGCCTCCAGAAACAGGGGGCCAGCAAGCAGAAACACAGTAGAGGTGTGGGAGGAATTAATAAAGGAGAGGTCAGGTTAGTTGCACAGTGTTAGGAGGTGAGTGGAGGAGTCAGTGAGGAGAGAGAGACGTAGTAGGGAAGGACTCTGACTTTGACATAGTAAAGTTAATGAAGGGCCAAAACTAGAGAGGAGTCTGGGGAACGAGCCGAGGCAACTCTGGCTGCTTCAGAGATCGGATGCCAAATCCGATTTGGGCTGCACACACCTGGGGGAGACCACGGTGAAATGAGGTTTGTGGAGTGTTTCGGAGTTTCCAAAAATAAGAATGCTAGTCTATTTGATTTGGCCCCATGGAGAGGGTTTGATTTCTGTGAGATTGCACACAGCACAGACCTGAAGGTCATGAGTTGTCTCTTGCATCTGAGATTTCTAAAAACCATTTCACAGAGAGGGGGGAGGGAGGACACAAAAGTGCCAACTTCTCCCACCAATGAAGCATCTTGATATAGTGAGGGGAAAAAAAAAACACAGGATTTTGAATCAGAAGCTGAGGTCCACATCTAGCATCGAGGCTTCCTATCTGTGAAACCAGGAACAAATCTATTCACCTCCCTGGGTCTTAGTTTCCTGATCTGTAAAATGCCTGGGTTAAGTGTCTGTTACCAACTTTAACTAGACATTTTCCTTTCCATGCTGTTTCCTCCCCCAAGCCAACTTTCACAAACCAGATGCTGCTAATTTCATATATGGGGACGCCTTCAGTCTGAAGTCACTGCCCCGGAGGAACAAGAGATTCTAATACTATTTCTTCTTTTCCCTGCACGGTGCAAGGGAAAACTGCATTTTGGATTGGAGGTCCTGGCTTCAACTGCCAGATTTACAGCTCCTAGTTGCTTGACCTTGGGCAATTTTGTTAGGGAACATCCCTGATCCTTAGTTTCCTTATCTATAAAATGGGGCTGATAAGACTTGTATAAGGTTTGTTGTGAAGATCCAGAGATAATGTACTCAAGGGCCTATGCTTGAAATGTTCTCCCTCCTCATCTCTGCCCCTTAACATGCCCACTTTCTTCTAAGACAGCTTAGGTTCTACTTTCTAAATAAAATCTATCCTGATATACCTGACTCCTGGTGTTCTTCCTTAAAAAATTACTAAATATTTATTTTATATATTAATATATATTATATATGTATCTATATACACATTTACTATATCTATCTTCCAATAGATTTTAACTCCTTAAGTGAAGGTGCTGATTCATTCTTGTCCCTGTATCCCTAGGAGGGTGAGTGGCACACAGTAGGTGAATAATCAGTGTTTGTTGATTGACTGAAGAGATCTATAAATGAGGGCTATTACTATGACCTGCATTATTAGAGAACAAAGACATTTGTCTTTGGTTCCTTTGCCTCTCCAAGCTATCTCCATGTTCCCCTACAACCCATGCTGGTTCCCCATGGCAGGGGAGGCAGCATACTGGAAAAGCAAGGAGTGGACAATAAAGATGTAGCAGAAAGAATGATTTGGATTCTAGGGCCCTGGATCATCATCCTAGCTTAGCTACTACTATAATAGCTACTGTGTGACCTTGGCCAATATCCCAACCTCTCTGGACTTCAATTTAATAAGGGGCTGGACTAGATGATCTCCGAAGTTTCTTCTAGTTATAAATCTGATCCCACAAATCACAGCCTACTTCTTTAACCCACACAGACAACACACAAATACAAACACACACACACACACACACACACACTGAGATCCTTCAGAAGAGTCAAACTTAGAAAGCCATTCAACTCAGCCTCATTTAAATATATTTTTCATGTTAAATTATCCAGGCACGGGAGAGGGAGCCAGGGAAAGGAGAGAAAAGGATAATATGAGAAATGTTTTATTTGACAATGTGTCATTCGGAAACTGATTATTTCTGTCTCAGGGCTTTTTAATATTCCCAAACAATGGCCGAGCCACAAGGGGATTTGGTATTCTAAGACTGGATTTATAATACTCTGTTCAGTGGTGATAAGAACATGGGCCTTTAATCCTCTGAGCTGTGAACATGCATATTCTCCCAAGTAATGTCCTTCTCACCACTCATTCCCACTCCTATTCCTCAGCCGGTCTGAGCAGAGCTTCCAGAGACAGAGTGCACAGTCTGTGCTCCCAGCCATGTCCAAAGAAGGCTCAGTGTGTCCCACAAGGATCACTGGCACTAGGAAGCAGAAGGTCTTTGGTGGAGCAGTGAGGGATCACTTATGTCCCACTTCCACCTGCTGAGCAGAGCCCCATCTGCACCATTTGCTTCAGACTGGTGTCATTACAAACACCCTCAGTCATTCAGTGTTTGATTTGGGGTGGCCCAACTAGGATGCATCCATCCATCAGGACACATTTTATTTAGAAAGTAGAACCTAATCTGTCTTAGAAGAAAGTAGGCATGTTAAGGGGCAGAGATGAGGAGGGAGAACACTTCAAGCATAGGCGCTTGCATACATTATCTCTGGATCTTCACAACAACCCAGTGAAGTACTTTATACAAGAGTGCAACCAAAACCCGTGGCAGGGAGGTGGTGCAGTGAATAGAGCACCGCCCCTGGAGTCAGGAGGACGTGAGTTCAAATCCAACCTCAGACACTTGGTTGTGTGACCTTGGGCAAGTCACTTAACCCTAATTGCCCTGCCTTTCCCCCTCCAAAAACAACAACAAAAATATCAGAAGCTGAAATAGTTATTTGCCATGCCCTTTATTTCTTTACCTTTCTGGGTCTCAACTTCCTTAACTGTAAAATGAAAGGATCTAAGAGATCATAGATCTGGGAAAAGATCTCAGAAGCTAAGAGGACCATCCCCTCATTTTGTACAAATGAGAAATTAAAAAACAAAACAAAATGATGAGATTAAGTCTTGCAGGAGTCTACATTCAGAGGTAGGAACTGAGGCTAGGTCCTGAAACTTAAGACATCATATCTTTTCCACTAACTCTAATATCATCTTATGTTTGACTCTTCACAATGCCTTTTACTTTTCAACATTAAGCATTTCATTCAAATGCTCCAGAGCACCTTATGATTTTCACTGGGGCAGGTATTGTTATTGCTTTTGGAGAGATTAGGACAATGAGGTTCTGAGAGGTGACTTGCTTAAGGTCTCCCCGCCATGAAATGTCTTATGATGCCAGCAAAACAAAACAAGCCTCGCTTGCTTCCTCTCGAGAGGAGGGGGCTGGACTTGAGGAGGGAGAAGAGCTTTTCTGGTACATTCTTTATTGTGTTCTAACATCTCGTCTACTTCTGAAATTCTATTTTCAGTGTTTCAACGTCCTTTTTTTTTTTTGCTCTGAAATCTGATGATGTGAAGATGAAGAGGTTAGCATCAAAATCATCGTCGGTTGACTGTTTGTTTCCCAGAAATAAAATGGCCCTGTACTCAGCCTTTGTTACAGAATTAGATGTGACCTGTATTTGTTTCTTGTTGCAGCGGAACCTCCCTTGGGTCTACTGCAGTATCTCCAGAGGATAATCAGATGAAGCCCCATTTAACTGGGTACATGATTGGGAGGGGATAAATGTTTAACAAATACAAAAATGCAAAAAAAATCTGTCTGTATAAATATGCTCATATCTATTGTTAAATGTCTAGAGACAGCTATTTTTATGCCTTAGCCTCTACATAGAGGATGACCTATTTAAGCAAGACCCATTACAGAAAAGGGGACCTTTAAAAAAATAATGGGCCACCATCAACTTTCTTTTATAGACATGAATGAAAAAGAGATCTTGTGAAAATAATCCATAACAATAGATAATGCAGAAATGCTCGAGTCTTGGCAGGAGACTTTCTTAATAATTAGTGTTGTCCAGCAATGGAGTGGGTTGCCACATGTTGTAGTGAACTCCTTCTAACTGGAGATATTTTATTACAGACTATATGAATGCTTGATGGGGATGTAGTAGAGGTGATTTCTACTTTGGATATGGGTTGAATTGGCAGTGGAAGGAAGGATAGATTTGGAAACAAAGGACCTGTGTTCCAATCCTGACTCTGCCACTAACTTTCTTTTTGACATTGAGCAAATCATAGGGGGAACTCTATAGGCCTTAATGTCTTCATCTTAACCTAGTGGTTCTGTGAAGATCTAACTCAGACAAGAAATATCTTCAATAGTCCAACTCACAGAAGGCTATAGATGGACGGGATAAAGCCTTTAATTTTACAGATAAGCAAACTCAAGGGATTAAAGGATTTACCCAAAGTTATAGAAATAATAGGCATCATTGGTATGATTTGAACCCATGTCCTCTGTTCTAGAGTCTGTGCTCTTTTGAATGTCATACCAACTGGGAAGAATAGGTTGAAGGAAATTTGTTGAGGGGTGGGAGGCAGGAGAAAGTGTTGAATCCTACTAATGGTTTTGTTTTCATCCACATCCAATTCTTTGTGACCACTTTTAATGGGGAGAGGGTATTGTCTGGCCAAAGATACTGAAGTGGTTTGCCATTTCCTCCCCCAGCTCATTTTATAGATAAAGAAACTGAGGCAAACAGAGTTAAGTGACTTGCCTAAGGTCACACAGCTAGTAAGTATCTGAGGCCACATTTGAACTCAGGTCTTCCTGACTCCAGGACTGGTACTCTGTCCAATGCACCATCTAGCTGCCCCTCTGTTGATGGTAAAATATTCCAATGTTATAGAACAAAAAAGTCTTCTGAAATGTCAGTAATGGAGGCTGGAAAGAAGACAAATCCTTTAAGAAGAGGCTTGTAGGTAGCTGAAAATTTCAAATCTTTAGTAGTAACTTTATGCAAATTAAATTCCATATTAGCTAGGAACTTCAAAAGTGAATTATAATGGTTGCTATGGCAATTTAAGGAAGCTTCCAACTGCCTCAAGTTTCTTTTGCTTCCTTAAGGCAAACTTTGAACCCTGAGAAAGAGAAAGGGAGGAAAGGGAAGAGATCTATGTTTCAGGGGAATCTCTGCGATCTCTCTCTCTCTCTCTCTCTCTCTCTCTCTCTCTCTCTCTCTCTCT
>NW_027187368.1:8498703-8550290 GCF_028583685.1 Petaurus breviceps papuanus | reverse complement strand
TCTCTCTCTCTCTCTCTCTCTCTCTCTCTCTCTCTCTCTCTCTCTCTCTTTCTCTCTCTCTCTCTCTCTGTGTGTGTCTCTCTGTCTTTCTCTCTTTCTTTCTCTCTGTCAACAGGTAATATGTAATAAATTAGAAATAAAAGCTGGTGTCTCTGGTGATGCAAGGATCTGTAGAAAAAAAGCTTGTCCTTAGGGACATTGGAATAGTAAGATGTGGGAAGGGAGGAGAAGGCAGGTTAAAAACAACAGGTTTTCAATATATAAAAAAGCAAACAAATAAAAGTAATAACTCCTATTATTATAGCCCTTAAATTTTTATTATGTTGTTTTCTGGGGAGGCTGGGGGAGGTGGGAGTGGTGACTTACCTAAGTTCACAGTTACTAAGTGACAGCTGGAATTTTAACCCACATCTTCCAACTACTTTTTCCTCTACCACTTAGTCTCATTTTACAGATGAGGAAACTTGACTTCAGAGAGGCAAAGGGTTTTGCTCAGGGTCACAGTGTTAATAAACTGGCAAAGCCAAGGAGAGAACTTGTCTTCAAGTATCTGAAGGACTATCGTGGGGAGCATGGATTCATAGCAGGGGGAATTCTCTCTGTTCATGTTCCCAGAGAACAGAACCAGGAACCTGGGTGGGAGTTGCAGAGACCTAGATTAAGGCTTGCTGGAGGAAAGGCTTCCTAACACTTGGAGATTTACTTGAGCAGACTAGGCTACCTTAGGAGGTAGTGGGTTCCTAGTCACTGAAGGACTTCAAGCAAAGACAAGGTGACAGTTTTTCAGGGACAGCGTATAGACAGGATTTGTGGTAACATTGGGAATAGACTTGATGGTCTCTAGGTTCCCTTCCAACTTTGAGATTCTGTGGTAATTTTCACACTATGATCAGAAGACTCTAAAGGGGAAACTGAAGGGCACTGAAAAAGACAGAGTCTAGGCAAGAGAGTAGAGATGGGGGATAGGAGACAGGTAGCAGGCACAATTGAACCTTGAGAGTGTCCAGAAGAGAAAGTCCAAAGAAAGTCCAATCTTTGTCTGAAGGAAGGTATGGCCTAAGGTACCACTATAACAGGGTCACCATACACACACACACACACACACACACACACACACACACACACATATGTAAACATGAAGGGGAGAAAAGGTGTAGGTAAAAGAGTGCAGAGCCCTTCTGGCAAGAATCAGACTTTCTTCTCTCTTTATTGGTGCCCTAGAGCACAGTTATGTTAGCCTTGTGCTAGTGATGGCCTTATTTTTCTCAAGAACACACTAAGGTATGTAGTACAAGAATTGTTATTTTCATTTTAGAGATGGGGAAATTGAGGATCAGAGAGGCAAAATGTCTTGTGTATGATCATAGAGCTAGTAAGTGGCAGGGATGAAAATGAAGTGCAGATTTCCCAACTCAAAGTCCAGAACTCTTTTCATTATATCATTCCACTTTTCAAAGCATAGGGCTGTAGTGAATGTATAACTATCAGGAGAGTACTGACTTAGGTCCCATTGTCTGTGTCTGCAGGGTATTGAACTAGAAATCATCAAAAACAAATCCAGGAATCCCTTTCTCTCTGCAACTGCTACACAGCCACCAAATGTCATTAAACTTTACAGAAGTCACAGAAAATAGGCCCTTTTGGAGAGTTCTATGGCACCATCTTTCCTGAATGGTTAACTGGGACACTAACTAAATCAGAGAGGTATCATGGTATCTTTTAGAATTGTCCCCAACTTTGACTTTAATCATTGAGATATCAGGGCCAGGGTTTGGTTATTGGTAGACAGAATGACTAGACCCAAGCCCCCAAAAGACAAGGAGCAAAGAATACAGAGGACCTTTCATGGGAAGTAGAACCTGGCTTTTAACCACATCTTGCACCAAAGATAGGCTTCTGGGTTTCAGTGGTGGGATGCTCCCACTTTTATCAGACATGCTGATGGTATTTTGCAGTGACAAATGAAAATGCAGTGAGATTACAAGATGGTTGGAAGAGTCAGAAATACCAAGGTTCAAATCTCATCTTTAACATTTATTATCTGGGTGGCTCTAGGCAAGTCACTTAGTGTCTCTTCCTCATCTTCTTCACTCGTAAAATGAAGAATTTCAGCTCAGTGGCTTCTAAGGTCCCTTCCATCTGCAAATATATGGTCCTTTGATCCTAAGTATATGCCAACAAGTAAGTTAATACAATCAAGGTGATAATTGGGGTCCTGAGTCCTCCTTTTGTATAAGGTCTCTGTGACTCTTTATCATATCTTTGAGTGGAGAAGTTGAAGACATAGTATATAATTTGTGTATATGTGTGTATGTGTATATATGTATGTGGTATGTAGTTGGGGATGCATCATTTGTTTTCTTTTTTACTAAGACCATGGAGGCATCTCAGAGGCCAGAGACAGAAGCCTGCAAACTAATATTTCTCTTTATCTCAGACTTCTCAAGAAGCCTCCTCCTTCCTTCAGTCAACATTGAGCTGAAATAAAAACATCATTAGGTCCATGAAACAACACTAGAATGTGGGCTGGTCTTGTCTTTGGATACAGGTATAGGTAGCAATGAGGACATTAGATTTAGAGCTGAAGAGGTCCTTAGAGGTCATGTAATTTAAGCCTGTCACATTACAGAAGAGGAAGCTGAAGTCCAGAGAGGAGTGACTCACACAAGGTTATCAATCAATCAATTGGTAATAATAGCCAGCAGTTATGTAATGCTTTAAGGACTGCACAGATATTTTCTCAACCCTGTAAGGAAGGTGCTATTATCATCATCCCCATTTTACAGAAGAGGAAATTAATGCAGAGACTGAGTAACCTATTCAGGGGGACATGACTATTAATGTCAAATTAAAGAATTGAACTTGGCCCTTCTTGATTCCAAGTCAAGCCAGTTTCGAAATCTGTACCACCTAGAGCTGTAAATGCTTACTATACATCTACATTAAGTATTAGGGATACAAAGGGAAAAAATGAAATAATCCCTGACTTCAAGGAATTGAAACTTTAAAAAAACAAGCCACAGATTTAGCATGTTGATCTAGATCAGAGGTCAGCAAACTATGGCCTACAACTGGCTACCCCCTATTTTCATGCAGCCAGTGAGCTAAGATTTTTTTTTTACATTTTAAAATACAATAAAAATTTATTTCAAAATTTAAAAACCATTCTTTGTTTACGGCTGCCATAGTGTGTGAACCCTTGATGTAGGTTCTTTGGCTCCAAATCCCATGTCCTCTCTGTTCTCTGGTGTGTCCCTATTGAGGCTCCCTACACAGTGGTGTTAGAGGGGAGTTGGGCATTAACTGCCCCCTGCTTTGTCCACTAAAAAAATCTTTGGCATCTACTAGTTTACTGATGCCTGAAATTCCAATTTGAGAGATCTTCCCTCTGGGCAGAGTTGCTGACTTCCCCCACTAAAGTACACATTACTTTGCAAGAAGAAACACATTAAACCATATTAGTCATTACACCTGGGTGGGAATTATTTGATCAGCTATAACATTTATAAGCATTAAATACCTACTATGAACAATATACTGTATTATAGGCTTAAAAAACTATTTTTAAAAACAGATAGGAGCTGTTTTCAAGGAGCTTATATATGGCCCAGATGCTATCAGAGAAACGGGGCAGAGATCAGATCAGGGTGTGAGACTCAAAGAAGCTTGAGATGAGTAAAAACCAGTGATCCCAGCAGAAGAAGAATGGGAGTAACTATGCACTCACTGACGATTATTTATGTATTAAATAGTGGAAGAACTGGACGATTTTAATAGGCAGGGGAAGGTCCAGAGAGAAGAAGCTTCCTCGTGGATGCAGACTGGCAACTCTTTTAACTTATAGTCTCAGGGAGTTGCCTGGGATAATGAATGAGAGCAATTGTAGCAGGAATGCCACTAGCGACTGCTGTGGGGGCGTAAGACCAATAACACCAGCACATAGCAGGGCTGCTAACACAGGTCCTTGATCTGCCTTTCTAAGGGAAAGACAGTTTTAAAGGGCTTAGTAATCTTGCTTTAATTAAACAACGAGAAAGACATATAAGTAGAGAGAAGTGAGTATCCAAGAAAGAATCCAATAGACAGGACTCCAACTTTCTAAACAGAGTAATAGATACATAATCACCAGATCAGGGAACACCAACATCTGGGTTCACAAAGCCAGAGGGCCCCTTAATAACAGCTACCCAGAGTGTCTGGTCAAATCAGAAAGAAACATTCTTCCCATGAGTGTGTCCCCAAAGCAAAATCTCATGTCAGAACACACACACACACACACACATACACACATACACAGACACACACACTTTCTACTAATAGGCTTGGAGCTAGAAGGCGTCACAACTCACCTGACTCAGTGCCTAAGTATCTCAGTACCAAAAGGCGTGAAAGCTTTCCTGCAAGCAAGCAGGCAAGTGCCTCCCCCAAGGCAATATAAAGCTCCCTGACTGTATATAGTTTTCACCTGATGGGCTCTATGTGACTCAACACAGAATGTAGCACAGCTATGAACTGGGCTGGAGTTCAAAGCAGCAAGACATCCATGATTGAAGTACCTGTATACCTTTAGACCTGGGAACACAGGCCTCTGGAAAAAAGAGAACCCATGTGGTCACATAGGCCTATTAATGGATGGGAAGATCTTATATTCCATTAACCCTACAGCAATTCAACAATGGTTAAACAGTTAGCATATATTAGAGGTAAGACTTGTACCCAGGTATTCCTGCCTCTGGTATACTATGTAATTAGCTGTTGCTGTTGTTATTCAGTCATTTCAGTTGGGTCTGACTTTTCTTGACTCCATCTAGGTTTTTCTTGGCAAAAATACCGGAATGGTTTGCCATGTCCTTCTCTAGCTCATTTGACAGATGAGGAAATTGAGGCAAATAGGGTTAAGTGACTTGCCCAGGATCACACTGCTAGCAAGTGTCTGAGGCTTGATATGAAGAGGAATCTTCTGGACTCCAGGCCCAGCACTTTATCTACTGTGCCACCTAGCTGCCATATGTAACTAGTAACAGGGTTGAAAAAGAGATTGGATTAGGACACAGAGAAACCATAAAGATGTTATTGCTCTTATTTTGTAGAAGTATTTATGTATAGGTATAGATAGAGATATATAGATATTTGGTTTTTTAGCAGATCTCTAATTTCACCAGTGAAAAGCTCTGAGGGAGGGTACAACTTCTACCAAAGCAAATCAGTATCGTCCCTGCAATTTATAATCAGAAGGTAGCCTAGGCCACTGAGAAATTAAATTATTTGCATGGAGAATACAGTCAGTATGGGTCAGAGACACAATTTGAACCCAGGACTTCCTTACTGTAACAAACCACTCCATCACATGTAGCGTACATGTGTATTTGCATATATAACATGCAAGTACATGAATATGTATTTTTGCATGCACTCAACTACTCAAATGGATGGATGATCTCATGATTTCCAGAGTTTCCTCAAAAACACATATCAAAACCCATCCATAGCTGCTAGTACCACACTGGATAGAGTCCTGGACATGCAGGAAGACCTGTGGTTCAAATCTTGACCTCAGGTACTTAATAGCCATTTGACTCTAAACAAGTCACTTAATCTCTACCTGCCTCAATTTTCTTGGCTATAAAATGGGGGTCATACTATCACCTACTTCACAGGGTTGTTGTGAGTACCAAATGAAACAATATTTGCAAAGTGCTTAGCACCATGCCTGGCACATAATATGTGTGTAATAAATGTTTCTTTTTTTTAATCTTCCCCCCCCTCCCATGCCTATCCATCACATGAAGTTCCTGTCCATGTTCTCACAAAAGTTCACCACAGGAGGCCTGCCCACCATACTGGAAGCCATCTTCAAATTTTCCTGACAACACAGGGATACCAGTGGAGCATCTTGTCATCCCTTGCTCTTGCCATGTTACCAGTCCATTCTCTCTTCCTCCCATTAGCAAATTATTAATGGCTTGGAACATGTTATTTTATGAGTTTTTATTTCCCAATTTCTTTGCTTATCTGTGTTTTTATGCTCAAATTTACGTAGAAAGTAATATTTTTTAAAATAGTCATTTGTTCAAGTGGGAAGGTCAGGAAGGAAGCAGGAGGCTGTTAGAGATGCATGAGAATAAAAACCAGAAGCTTCATCTGCTTCACAATATCCTCCCATTTTGCTCATTGCCTCCTCCTGAACTCAACACCCCAATCCTCAAGAAAATCTTGTATCTTTACCCCATCCTAAGTCCAGGATTCCAATTCTCCTTGGCTGGTCACTGTTCTTGGACAATTATGGTTAGACTGTCACCCCCTCCAAATCCGCACACTCACTGGTGGATTTTATGCCATCGTTGACAATGGAAATGTGTTTAGACAGTTGCCTTCTAGAGCCTGTTCTTGTCTCTGACAACTGCCTGATTCTTCTAGAATCACAGTTTAGAGGGAGAAGGGATCTTAGTTATCCTCTAGTTCAACCCCCTAGTTTTATATAGAAGAAAACTGAGGTCTAGAGAAGGGCATTGATTTCCCCAAGGTCACATGGCTAGTTAATTGCACTGCTGGAACTCAAATCCAGGTTTTCTGATTCATAGTCTAACCCTCTTTTTCTTTTTTTCCCTGGGGAACCGGTGACAAAAGACCAGAAGAATTAAGTGGATGGAGCCTGTGTCTTGACAGTGCTAGCCTGCATAGAGACACTAACGGGAAATATATGTATTTTAGATGTTCATCAGACTGCCTGGCAAGTCTGGAGTAAACAAGTGACTTGTCTCCTTTCTGTTCCTTTTTTTCTTCTTTCTCTCCGTCTGATGAACTAAGGAGTCACTCCAGCTCCTGGCTGTGCAGTGCTTCAGGGAGAGAGATGAGCAGCCCCGGTGATAGAGTTCCATGGTAAATTATGACTTTGAGATGCGTTCTTTGGTGCCAAGAACTCTGCAAAAGATTGTAGCTGCTTTTCTAATGAGAAACACACTGACACAGATATGTCCAAGGCTGACTTTTTTCCTTCATTACTTCAAATGATAGAAGCATTTAAGGAAACAGATGGTCTCTGAGACAAACACTGAATTTGGAATCAGCATGACCCGAGTTAAAATCCTTAATTTCTAATCATGATATTGAACAAGTTATTTCAATTCCTTAGTCCTTGATTTCTTTTTTACTGTAAGATAGAGGTTGGGATATATGATCTTAAGGTCCCTTCTGGTTCTAAATCTATGACTTCCTGTCTTTGCTATGTTTTAACTATGACATATACTGAGGAGGAGTCATAGGTTCTTAGCTCTATTATATGCTAGCAATATAACTGCAGAGGTATTAATCTCTCTCGGTCTCAGTTTTCTTGCTTCTAATATGTAAAATGGGGATAATAATAGCTGTCCCATCTACTTCACAGGTAGTTATAACCTCACAGGTTGTTATAAGAATAAAAGAAATTAAAATATATTTTGAAAACTCTAAAGTGCCATATAAATGAGAGTATTATTCAAATATAATCATGTGTGTGTGTGCACCCATGTGTGCAAACACGTGCTCATCCTACACTAGGATAAGACAAAGCAGAGGTGCAACTAATAAAACCACAATTGGAGGCCTACATCTAGTTTTCATAGAATTATAAAATTCAATTTCTAGAAGGAGCCTCAGATCATAGAATGTCAAAATGTAAAAGTCTTAAAACATAGAATGTCATAACTGGAATGTCAGGATTTAGCACATAGAATATTAAGCATAGAAGACAGTTTAGGTATCTTTAAATCCATTAAATTTACAGATGAGAAAATGGAGACTCAGAAATAGAGGGATGTAATGCCCCAGGTTCTGCAGTGAATGAATTGTAGAACCAAGTCTCCTGATAGCCACTTCTTCGCCCCCCCCCCCAGCCCAGTACATAATCAACTCCAATAACAAGATGTGGTTGACTAGTGGCAAATTAGAAAAAAAAAGGTAAATGTATTGGAATTACACTGTCCTTGGGTCAAGAAGAGATATTTTGAGGTCTACAGATATGAGGAAGAGAAGTAGTGGCATATTTAACTCGAGTTTCAAATTGAAAGTAACAACCTAGCTGAACCCAAGAAGGCTGATGATGACTGTGACCATGGAAAGACTGCTCCACTATCACTGCCCATCATCCCTCCTACCATGTTAATCCTCTCCAGTGACATTGAGATAGGATTGGTAGGCAGGATGGCATGATGGGAAAGGGTTATGACTCTGGAGTCAGGGAACTTGAGTTCAGATTCTGATCTTTACTATATCTGTGACTTTAGTCACTTAATCAATTTGGGCCTCAGTTTCCTTATTTGGAAAAGGAGGGAGTTGGAACAGATAGCCTCTGAACTCCTTTCTAGTTCTATATCTATAATTCTTTCAGTAATGGATTTAGAGATGAAAAGTACTTTCTAGATTGGCCAGTTCAAAGTTCTAATTTTATAAATAGGAAAATCGTGTTGTACAGAGGGAAAATCATTTGCTTAAGGCCACAGAGCCCAGATTTGAATCAAGGTTTCCTAATTCCAAATTTAGTGTTCTTTCTATGTGTTATTCTACTATACTGAGGGTGTGGTAACCTTCCTAAACAGAAAAGCAACTATAAGCAAGGGCACATAGAAGGCATTGTGGGTTCAAAAGCCGCTTCCAAGTCACCTTGTGTCTTTTAGGTTTCTTCCCAGTTCCATCAGAGAGTAAGGAGACTTTAAAGAAAATTCCACTTGTGGGTGATTTCAAAATAATTTTCTGAGTCAGGGGAGCCCAGCCCATCACCTTCCATCAGGAGGGAATGTAAAAGCTTCCCCCCCCCCCCTTCCTAGCTCTTAGCTCCCAAATCCTCTCTGAAATGTTCATTAACCATACAGCAACACTGCCAGGCAGCTGCTTAGGGAATGTTCCAGTCTATCGTGTAAATATGCTTAGGCAGTTTTTAAGGCACAAATAGATCAGTGTAATGAATGGTCTCATGAAAAGCTGAGGCTCCGGACACGCGGGAATCATGTTTCTTGCTTAATATTGCAGTTGTTTTTCAAAGGAAGGCTATCAAGGCAAAAATGATTAGGGTATATTACTGAGTGATGCTCAAGCACCTTTCAAATTTTAAAATGAAACAGAAATGTCAGCCTTTCCAATTATAATTATCATGGTTATTACTTCACTCATGGGCATCTTTCTAGGGAGGAGGTGGAGGATTATTGATCTTGGCCTGAAAGCAATAGTTGACAATAGCTTTGTGACCCTTGGCAAGTTACCTCATTTTTCTAAGCCTCAAAGTCTTCATCTACAAAATGAAAATAAGAATTCTCATACTACCTACCTCACTGGATTAGGGTATGGAACTTGTTTTGTTAATCTTAGATAAAAATCATCCTGAATTGCTAAAAGGAGGAAAAGGATTGATTTGAGAAAGGTTCTAATACAAAGGTAGGTTCCAAAGACACAAGATGGTGAGCACTGGAGGGATGTGATCCCAAGAAACAGACTGAGTCAGGAGTTTGAGCAACATAACATTTACTAAGCACCTACTATGTGCAAAGACAAAGACATGACTCTCATACTCAAGGAGCACACAACCAAATCGAGGAGAAATGACATGGAACTACAGAAAAGTTAATAATACCAGGCAGTTTTTATGCTAAGCAGCAACAGGATAGTAGTAATGACAGCTGACATTTCCATGGTGCTCTCAAATTTACAAAGCACTCTTTTTACAACATTGTGAGGTGAGCAGTTAAAGTTCCATTACTCTCATTTTATAGATGAAGAAATTGGGACTTAGGGAAATGAAATGACTTGGCCAAGGACGCACAGTCAGTTAAGTCTCATAAACCGTAAGGTGAATTGGAATCTCCAAACTCTAGGTTTGATGTTTTTACTGCAAGATAACACTTCAGGGCAGACAGGCATTACAGAAAGACTTCAGAAGGGGAAGAGAAGAGAGTGGAATAGATCAGCAAAGGAAAGCTTCAAGGGAAGATCTTGGATGTAAACTGGTCCTTGAAGGATTCAAATAAGCAGAAATAAGCTAGGAGATTTTGCGCTCAAAAGACTTCGGTTCAAGTACTGGCCACTAAAATGTTTCCTTTTCACCAATCATCTGGGCACCACACTACTTTGGGTCCTCTTTACTACTGTAATAGCCTTCAAATTGGATTCCCTGCTTCCAGGCTCTTTATTCTCCGTATAATCTGCAATCCATTCTCCATATACAGCTGCCAAAGTGATTTTCCTAAAGCACAGGCCTAACCCTGTCACTCTGTTACTCAATAATCTTCAGTGGCTCCCTCTTACCTCTTGGGTCAAATAAAAACTCTTCTATTTAGCATCTAAAGTTCTTCACAACTTGATCCTTTTCAGTTTTTACAATCTGCTTACATATTTCTTCCCCAGAAATCTATGCTCCAGTTATATTGGCTTACTTTAGGTATTTCTCACACAATACTCCACCTCACCTCTCTCTGCCTTTGTGCTACTGCCTGTCTACTGTGCCTGGAATGATTTCACTCCTCCCCTCTGCCTCTTATATTTCCTGGCTCCTTTCAAAGCTCAGGTCAAGTGTCACCTTTTACGGTAGGTTCTTGCAGATCCCTTTATCTGCTAATGATGACCCAACTCCAACTTATATCACATTTACTTACAGAGGGTGAACCAAACTTTTGGGATCAAGAAAGGCATAATGTAGGAAGTGGTTCTTAGAACTTAAGAGATACAAGGCAAGAAGAGGGTGCTAGCTTCTATGATCCCGGGAAGGTTTCTTGACCTGAATCTCAGCTTCCTCATCTGTAAAATGGGGTTAATTATATTTCTTGTACTTGAACCTCACAGGCTTGTCATGCTCAGTCTGTTTTGGGCAGCTAGGTGGCACAGTGGATAGAGCACCAGGCCTGGAGTCAGGAAGATTCATCTTCCTAAATTCAAATCTGGCCTCAGACACTTATGAGTTTTGTGACCCTGGGCAAGTCACTTAACCCTGTTTGCCTCAGTTTCTTCAACTTGTAAAATGAACTGGAGAAGGGAAATGACAAACCATTCCAGTACAGAATCAAAGAATTTCTAAAAGAAAATCTTTTAGCAGCCATCTTATGTAACATATTCCTGAAAAAAGTATCTTGTCTATAATATACCTCAGAAATTGTCATCTGGTCTCTAATAAAGAATGAGGGGCAAGGATGGTCTCCTTAGGAAGCTAATTGCACTTTTGGATAATGCAAAATACAGATATCAAGCCTAAATGTGATCCTTTGAAATGACCACTGTTGTTGTTGTTTAGTTGATTGCTGATGTGGTTGCTGTTTCGTGCTCAATTCTTTGTGACCTGTTACAACTCGTTCTGTCCTCTGAAGCTAAGCAGAAGTCTAATCTGTCTTCAACATAAGTAAAGACAGATACCACGTCCTCCCTACATTTTCAGTTCTACAGGTTAAATATCTCCAGTTCCCTTCTGGTAGCATGAAAGTGAACCCTCCTTGTTGCTCTCTTTTTGATATACTTTTACATTATTAATATATTTTAAAATATATTGTGGCTTATACCCAATCCTAGTCATGAGTTCAATACAAGTATAAAACAACTAAGATGTCATATGGGGGACCACGAGTGCAGCTCTGCCCCTTTCTTCTGTCTGTTTTACCCATAAAAAGATGTTCAAGTTAGCCATTCCATGTAAGTTCATTGCTTGTAGCTGGGATCTGAGAGGTTTCTAAAATATAAAAAAAAACCTTTCCTTCCTCCTCTCCCAAGTCAGTGGTGGTGCCCAAACAAAGTAGTTCAGAATGATGGAAGGTCTGGGTCCCATCCAATACGAGTATGGTAGGCAGCACAGGGATCCAAGGGTAGGGAGTTAATGCTGTAAAAGCAATAGAATGGGAAGAGGAGGAATGAAGCCCTGATCAGAAAGGAGACCGACAGAACTGACTATTGACATGGAACTCTCTAACTGCAGTGAGGTGGACCATCAACAGGTCATCCTACACTCTTGTACTTTCACCTAATTCCCCAAGAGCTTGGTGAAACAAGACCATGATACCTTTCCTGGCATGTTCTGGGAAAACAAAAGTTGGAAGATGATAGAATTAGAACAGAGAGTGTGTGGCTTCCATTCCATAGGACCACTAAATAGTAAATTATTTTATTTAATAGATAAGTAGTTCAAGGATACAGAACAAAAGAAGTTTCACATAAAATTAATGACAATATGAAAAAAATTTCTAGTCACTAATAATAAGAGAAATGTAAATCAAAACAAATCTGAAGTTTCACCTCAAACCTAACAAACTGTCAAAATGAAAGATGGAGAAAGTTAATATAGAGAGTGTGGAAAGATAGGAATATTGATGAATTGTTAGTGGCACCCTGAATTCATACCAACCACTCGAGAAAGCAATCTGAATTCATAAAAAAAAGAAGTTAATAAAATGGCCATGCCCTTTGTTTGACCCAGAGTTTCTACTGCTTGGTATATAATACAAGAAAGTCAATAAAAGTAAACAAAATAAAAATTAAAAATAAAATGCCATATACCAAAATAGTTTTAGAAAGCTACAGTACTTGTTGTTGTTTTATAGTAACAAAGAACTGGAAATCTGACTGGTAAAATAAACGGAACTACTTGAATGTAAATAAGTATTACTGTGCCATGAGAAATAATAACTGTGATGAACACAAAAAGGCATGGAAACTCATACAATATCTGATGCAAAATGAAGTAAGCAGAACCAAGAAACTAATACACCTGACTACAATACTACAAATGGAAAGAACAAGACTACTGAATTCAAGTGAATGCTGTGAAATCATGACAAACCTTGGCTCCAAAGATTAGTTATAGGGAATCCACCTCCTCCCTTCTTTATTAGTGAGTGGAGGAAGGTCGGAAAGGATGTGAATAGGGAATTCTTTAGATAATGTGTTGGTTTCTTTAGTTGAACTGTTTGTTTTTCTTTTAAATTATTTGTTATAAAAGATGGCTCTCTGGAAGAAGGTGAAGGACACATTGGGAAATGTAGGTGATATAAAAACAAAATATATAAATAACATGCATTCTTTATAAAGTAAATTATCTAAGACCTATGAATGAGTTTGTTCAGTCATGGTTGTTTTCTAAAACACAGGTTGGGGTTGGAACAATATAGAGATTTCCATAAGTTTTCTAAGTGAAAGCAGTATTCTACTTTGTTCTCCCTAAACTAAATGTTGAATCCATAGCTGATAAAGTTTATAGCAGTAACTTAGCCTGCCCACTCACCAGAGGTAGGTGCAGAAGGGCTCTCCTGTTAAAGCTTTCCAAAGATCTTGATGGAGATCCTGTCTTGGCTGGGTAGACTCCCAGCTGGTGGAAAAATTATGTCCCACTACTCCCTTGGTGACTAATTAATTAATTAGATAACAAACTTCTTTTCTGTAGGCTTGTAAAAATAAAAAAAAAATTTAAATAAGAAAAGAATGAGCCAGCTATAAATGGATATAGCTTTAGCAGCACCAAGAAATGTACACCTAGCATACAACACTTATCCCACAATATAACAGTCAGACTGGAACATGATCATCCACCCACATGCTAGTATACAGCATGACAATCCCCCTTTGTGCTTTCTTCAGCGCAGTGTACAATTCTATACTTCTCTTACTGTAGCCTAATATCCATTGCATTATATTTCTATGGTGCCATATAATTGCCATGGTTGTTCCCCTTTGGGACCAAAGTTCCCCAGTCACAGGCATAACCAGCAACCAGTTTTCACACAGGGGCTGTAACCTAGATATATATCACTAGCCTGGAATGGGCTAGTGGATGCAACTACATTCATGCTGGAATGAACTGAAATACAAGTCCCTCAGTAACCGATGTACTTAATCTAGAAATCGAAAAAATCAAGCCAAAAAATTGAACAAAAGATAGGCTGGTGTGGGGTACCATAAAGGTTTTATTGCCCCTTGTTAGAGGGAGATCACATAAGTAAAGCCATCATGCCAAACTCACAGTAATAAATGCTTTATAGCACCTTGCAGGAGCCCATACACGCATATGGAGCAAGGCTCGTACAGAGACCCTGTCTCTTAAATGAGTACACATTAGCATGGCTCTGAGGACAATTCGATGTGACATTTGCTTAGACAGCCAACTCGACTAGGCGACTGATGAGAGCTGCTCCCTAAGGGAGGCCCCTCACACAGATGCTATGAGTCTTATTGCTTTATGTGCACAATGAAAAAGGGAACTGGGACCATGCCTACCCAGGGTAAGCTCAGTCTGCAGAATTCTCAGGGATAATGATCACAATATCTGCAGCAGCATCTACTATTTCCCTAGTGCCTTCTGCTTGACAAAGTTCTTTTCTCATATCCGTGTGAAGTGGGTAGATGTGCAAATATGAGGAATTCCACTGTATAGGTGATGGGGGTGAGGGGTGCAAATCAGACTTGGAGGTGTTAAGTGACTTAACTAAGGTCACAAAACCACTAAATGCTAGGAATCTTTCGATTACAAAGCCAGAGCTCTCTCTACTAGAAGGGCCTTGGATAAAATCCAATCCTGTCTTATGTTACAGATTAAGAAACTGATGCCCAGAAGGAGGGAAATCGTCCAAGGTCACATAATAAGTGTCAGAGCATAATTCTGAATCCAATATGAGTTTCAGATCACAACTTCTTTTCCCCTATTATATAAGGATATGGAATTTTGTGGATTCCCTCACTGGATATCTCTGTAGAACTCTAAGAAATGATGTTCTATCTCCTCCATGGAGTCCAGATAACCAATCACTCATTCCCTTCCTTGCCTTTCTCTCCCCCAGTACCTCTCCCCAGACCCATGCCACTGATCACTGATGGGAAATCTATGAGATGTGTTTTTTCCCCTGCATTTAAAAGCAGTTGATAAGTCATCAATTCTGAAAGGAGAAAGTATTCATTTCAATTAGATGTGCCCAACACCAGGAATGAAACCAATTAATTCTTGCCATCTGAAAGCTGATTAATTGGAATATTTTGGTAAACGGAAGATAACAGACTAATAAGGCTTCTATTCAGATGCTGCCGCACGTCTTTTTTGATACAATATTGTAAATGTAATTGCAGCATCTGTGAACAGTCCCTTTGGAGTAGAATAAGCTTAGCTTGTACTCACTAGTATTTTTCAGAAAGAAGCAGAAAGCTTGGACTTAGACTCTCACACTTACTAATTGGGTGACCATGGAACAAACCATTTAACTTCTGTGAGGCTCAGCTTCTTCTTCTATAAAATGGAGATAATATTTACACTAGCTACCTTACAGGATTGTTATGAGAAATGTATTTCATAAACATTATGGAACTGCATATGTGTGAGCTGTCATTATCATCATTATTATTTATCATTATTATTGACAGACATAGTTCAAGATTCCCAGAAGTCATATTACTTAGACCCCCTCCCTCTTCCCTCAATGCATTTTTACCATTTAACACATATAGAAATAGTGAAGCTGGGGGCGCCGCTAGGTGACACAGTGAATAGAGTACTGGTCCTGGAGTCAGGAAGACCTGAGTTCAAATGTGACCTCAGACACTTAACACTTACTAGCTGTGTGACCTTGGGCAGTCACTTAACTCCAATGGCCCTGCTTTCCCCCCTCCAAAAAGGAGAGAGAGAGAGAGAGACAGAGAGAGAGAGAGAGAGAGAGAGAGAGAGAGACAGAGACAGAGACAGAGACAGAGACAGAGAGACAGAGAGAGAGACAGAGAGAGAGACAGAGACAGAGACAGAGAGAGAGAGACAGAGACAGAGAGAGACAGAGAGAGAGAGAGACAGAGAGGGAGAGACAGAGACAGAGACAGAGAGACAGAGACAGAGACAGAGAGACAGAGACAGAGAGACAGAGATTAGGAAATCCTACAAACATGATAATAGAAAATGTGAGAAGAGACTATTTAATAAAAGAAGTGTGATAACAAATAAGTAGAAATGAGTGGTGATAACTGAAACTCTTATCATTAAAGCTATGGTAGGTACATTTAGCGACTATTCCTCCACCCTTCTCAACAGGTATACTAACTATGAGAACATGGATATTACCACTTGAAATTTCACTTGCTGGTGAAAATTTCCAAAGAGGGGGCCTCTCCAACCTTCCTTATTTACTTAGCCTAATGTACACCACACTTTACTGACAAAGGAGTAAAAAGGGAGATTAGGCTTAATCTAAATCCCACATGTTCCAGATGAAGTCTGTTTCTTCTTTCTCTTTTTCATGAATAGGTGTTTTCTTCGAGTAGTAGAAAGAGCCCTGGTCAGAATGACTATGTTTAAGAGCTGGTTCTATTGCTTCCAAGCTAGGTGACTGTGGGTAAGTCACTTAACTTCTCTCACAGTTTCCTTGTCTGTAATGATACTTGCATGACCTACCTACCTTATTGGGGGAAAGGCAGGTGGTGGAGGTGGGGGTGAAGGTCTGAAGGGAAATATACAACCGGGACCCAGAAGATCAGGGATCTATTGCTAACTCTGCCACTAATTAGAGGCAGGTAGGTGGTACAGTGGGTAGAGTCCTGGCCCTGGAGTTAAGATGACTTGAACTCAAATCTATCATCTAACCTAGGCAAGTCATCTAACCTTTGTCTGTCTGTTTTCTTATCTGTAAAATGTGGATAATAATAGCATCTGCTTCTCAGGGTTATTGTAAGGACAGAATGAGATAATATTTGTAAAGCTCTTTTAAGAATCTAAAAGTGTTATATAAATGTTAATTATCATCATCATCATCATCATCATCATCATTAATTAGCTAAGTAACCTTGGGTAAGTCATTTCAACTTTCTGGGCTTCAGTATAATCAGATTTAGCGTAACAGTGTTGGTAATAGTGTTGGTGGTTTTGAGAATACATTCTTGTTTTAACACTCTAAGATTCCAGACCAGGGGATGGTAATTCATGAAGTGATCCATAATTGTGCATTACTATTATCATCCCACTCTCAGTGAGGTTGGAGACCATATGCTTCTTCCCTTCAGGAATCTCACTTCATAGATTAGGGAAAGAGCCTTAGGGTAGCTTTACAAATTGATTCCACAATTCTAGTATCACATATGATGTCTACAGTGATCCCAGCATCATTAGAGGGAACATGTTTCTGAGCAGGAAGAAAGTCAATGGATCTGTGATCTCATTGATGCAGGGTACTTCCTTCAGTGGTAAAGACAGTGATATATTCTTATCTTCCCATCTTCTGTGACTTTTACCCATAGGCTGTCCCGGCCCTCCATATTTGGGTGGCCCATTTTCATTTCTGGTCATTCATCTCTCCTGTGACATGTTTGTACAAGTCTCAGTAATTTACCACAGGGCAACAATGCTCCCCCTTTGGCTTTCTACTACCCATTAGGTGGTGGGGATTTTGGAAATTTGACTTTAATTCTTCAGATACTGAGATACTCTATGCCAGCTAGCCAGAGAAACACTAAAAGAATAGTATAGAAAAGGGCAATTCTGCTCCAAGGAGAAACTTGAAGCTATTAAAAGTACTGCTTAATTTCCCAAATGCAAGCTAGTCTCATCCCGTGCTCCTATCTAATTTAAGGTTTCACTTTAATCTGGAAAATGGGAATACCATCACTTCTACTTAGTTACAAGAGGTGTTGGGAAGTTCAAATAAGCATGTATCTGAAGGCATTTGAACATAAATACTATATAACTTCAAGGTTCAATTATATAGTCAGAAACATTAGAGTGATTATATGCAAAGTTTAATTATTATTTTCCTCCTGTCTGATTGTTGAAGCTTATTTCATTTCTTTTAGAGCTTATGGCTCGCTTGCCTGATAAAAAGGGATCATTTTTATAACCTAGAAATTGGTGGATCATAAAACATACACAGAAAAATAATCATAAAATTTTAGATTTGGAAAGGACTTTAAAACAGAACATTAGGGCAAGAAGCATTAGAATGTCAGAGTAGGAATTATCATTAGAATATAGAATAGTGTAAAACTGAAAGTAGACTCTTGGAGATGGAAGGACCCAAGAACACAGGATCACAGAATAAAACACATTAGAAAGCTAAAGCTTGAGAAGACCTTGGGGATCCTTTGGTCATAAGCTCATAGATCAAAACCCAGAAGAGTTCTCTGATGACATCTTACCTAACACCCTCATTTTATAGCATAGGAAACTTAAGCCCATGGAGGGTAAATGACTTCTTGAATGTCACAAAGGTAGGATTTGCACACAGGGTCACTAAGTTCTGAGTCTGTTGTCTTCCATTTCAACACACTGCCTCCTAGTCCAATGTGTGCACTATAACTACCTTAGAAATCATTGTCCAAACTCCCTTTTTTATAGGTCTGACAATGGAGAATGAAAATGACTTGCCCAAGGTCATATAATGTGTCATGTTACAGTTAAGAGTCAAATCCAAGGCTTCCACTCCAGGTCTTTCTTATGGGAATATCTCTTTTATTTCCTTGAACTGAGCCCTGCTTACTCCTATCCCTTTTGCTAGGGAATTCAAAGAGGCTGGTAGTAAGAATGGTTATTTCCTTCCCCAGTCTCTTTCTGGGAGTCATTTACTGCCCTGTCTGGGGTGCTATGGAAAAGGCAGCAAAAGAAAAAGAAAAGAAAACCCACCTGGAGGGATCTTGTGGAATCAATGGTTGGTCCCAGGACTCAGCCCCCGGGTTAATCTGTGTGTCAAAGGCACTTCAGGACCTGTGAATCAGACCAACTCCCTCAGCTCTCTCTGCCTTCATGACATTCATTACCCCGAATGGTAAAGGAGTGAATGAACAGCTCAGTAACTTCCCACTCCTGCAGGGAATCTCAAATTGATCAGATTAACCCCTAGTGCTAGAGTCTCCTCTCTAAAGATGAAGATAAAAACACTGCAGAGAGCCTTCCCAGAAAGCCCCACATCAGCTCAGGCCCAGTTCACCCACTTCCTAGCCTCTGTTATCACCAGAGGCCTTCTCCAGTGCTCCAGAGGCCGCTCTCTGAGCAGACAAATCTTGGACAACTAGCTACTTCTCCCTCCTGTTTGGACACCCCCAAGTTATACTTTACCTGCTCCTCTCTCCTGTTAGGTAGGCCTCCTAAGCCTCATGGGCTATTTCACTACCAGTCATAAGATGGGGAACCTGCAGCCTTAAGGACCCATGTAGTCCTCTAGGTCCTCAAATGTGGCCCTTTGACTGAATCTAAACTTCACAGAACAAATCAGTTAAAAGGCTGTACCCAAGGACCTAGAAGACCACATGTGACCTGGAGGCTTCAGGTTCCCCACCCCTGGACTTTGAGTGAGGGTCTTGAACTGTCTGATCACCTTCCTCTCACAACAAATGTTGTTATTAAGCCACTGAAACTCTGCTTGTATTCCTTCTCCAGCTACTAGCATATTTTAATTCCCTCATAATGTTCCCTATCTCAGAGATTCTGAACTCCCAGGATGTCACTGTACAATTTCCATTCCCCATTCCCCCCATTCTCTTACTCTCATCTCCCTCAACTCTATCCCAGCAAATATCTCTACTCCAAATTTACTGCCCCTTCCACTGTGCTCTCTGGAATGCCTATTTCACAACTGAAAAACTTGCTTCTATACTGAACCTTTTCTTTTCTCATTCCCTCCATCTTCTGGCTCTCTCTGAGAACTGGCTACTTCTGGATAACCTCCATCTTTGGCTAACCTTTTTCATATTAGTTGGTCTTTTACTCATACTTCCTGACTCATCCACTAGTCAAGGTAGAGGAGTTAAAATATTCCTTGCTCCCTATTGCAAGTTCTAGACTCTCCTTCTACCATCATCTCTCAGTCACCTCACCTCCTTTTTGGTTCATTCAATCCAAATGCATAACCCAGTCAAGATTACAGTAGCCAGGGGTAGCTAGGTGGCACAGTAAATAAAGCACCAGCCCTGGAATCAGGAGGACCTGGGTTCAAATTTGACCTCAGACACTACTAGCACTTACTAGCTATATGACCTTGGACAAGTCACTTAACCCCAATTGCCCTGCCTTCCCCCCTCCAAAAAGACAAAAAATAAGATTATAGTAGCTGTTATCTATGAACTCACAGTGCCTCTTTCCTTCCTCAAGTTCGGTGGTTGGCTCGCAATCCCCACCTCCACTCCTGCTCTCATACTAGGGGACTTAAAAAAATACACTGATATTTCCTTTACCATTCTTATTTCCTATTTCCTGAGTCCACTAAGTTCCCATGGTTTTCAGCTACACAGAGAGATGGTCATATCTGCCATAAATAATAAGTTCTCCAAATTCAATGTTCATGAACTTCAAAATTGCTTTATGTGACCATAATTTGTTTTATCTTTTCATCTTTCTCTCAGCTTTGTGACTCTTAACTGTGTTCTTCATTCTTGTCATGACATCCAATCCCTATACCTCTTAGTTCTTTCCCAGGTCATTATCCCTTTATTAGCTAAAATCACCTTACTTCCCTATTTTCCTCCCTTGGTGAATTAATGCAACTTTATACTATCAACCTCAACCAAGTTCCACAGCCCCTTATACTATCATTGATCATGACTTATCAAACCCCAACTTTGGACTACTTATACTACCTATCACCTTTCCTCATATTCATGAGGAAATTATTAAATATTAAAAGTTTAAAATGTTAAACAGAGATGGAGAAAGTCACAGAGTGAGGTTGAGTGGATCCATGACAAATATGTGTTACATAATCCTAACTGGTCCTGCACTGCAGAAAAGAAATCCTCTTAGAGTCCCTTAATCAATTTGCTATCCCTCTCACACAGTGAATATTCCCAAATTTTTCATCCACCTTCAAACCTCCCGTGACACCTCCAATCCTTACTTTCTTTTCACACTTTACATTAAAAATTGATGACATTCCAAAAAAAATTCTCTCTTCTTCCCTCTTCCTCATCTCACATTACTCAGTTATCTTCTTCTACTATAAAGTTCTGTTATTTCTACTTTCACAACCTATCTAGAATATATCCTCTTCTCTCTGATACAAGCACTCATCTCATAAATGGGCTATTGTAATAAATAGATAGCCTTCTGATTTGTCTCCCTGCCTCAAGTCCATCTTCTACTCAGCTACTGGTGATCTTCCTAAAGCACAGGGCTGACCACATTACTCCCCAATTAAAACTCCAGAGTCTCCCTTGTATGATCAGATAGGAACCCTACCATCTCCTGACTTCTTAACTTTCAGCTGACTATTCCCTGTGCCTAGAATTTTCTACCTCTTCATTTCTACATATTGACTTCCTTCAGATCCCAGGTAAAATCCCACCTTTTGACAGAATACATTTCCCAGTCCTCTGGAATGCTAATTCCTTCTGCCCAGGATTATCTCCAATTTATCCTTTATAGATTTCTGTTTAAAGTCTTCATATTATCTCCCCCAATAGGCTGCAAGCTCCTTGAGAACAGGGATTGTTATTTTTTTTTACTTTTACTGATATCCACAGCCCTTAGCAGAATACCTGGAACACAATAGGTTCATAATAAAAGCTTCTTGACTAGATTCACGTGAAGAGCTGGTCTATCACCTTGTCAAGGCTAGTCTTTCTATATTCAATGTTGATCACATTCTATCCATCTTCTAGAACAAATTATTATTTCTGTCATCACTATTCCACTTCTATTTTTTTATCCCTCTATATCAACTGGTTTCTTCCCTGCTACTTACAAACATCATCATATTCTAAAAACAAAATAAAAACACCTCACTTGATCATCTCAGATACATAGCATCCTATAGCTCTCCTCCCTAACATCATTAAATTAAGAAAGCTATCTTCCTCTCCTTTCATTCCCTTCTAAATCCTCTGCAATGTTTTCTAACCTCATCATTCAACTGAAGCTACCCTTGTCAAATTGACTGGTGACCTCTTAATTGCCAAATTTAATGGCCTTTTCACAATCTTTACTCTACTTGACTTCAGTCTCTGACACTATATTTTCTCCTCTTTTCCTGAATACTATTGGTATTTGTTGTTATTATTGTTGTTGATACTATTCTCTTGTGGATTACAACTTTGTTGTTACCCTCTTCTCCTCATTCACGTTAATCCTACTTATCTATTCTACTGGCAACCTTTGCAGTTCTTCCCTTTGCAACATCTCTCCTCTATGGTCCCTTCTCTCCACTCACACAACCTCCACCTTGGTTCAGCTTCCCCCCTCCCATCATCTCTTTCCTGAACTATTTCTAGTTGGCCTACCAGACTCAAGTCTCTCCCCCTTCCAATCCATCTTCTACTTAGCTGCTAAAGCGATTTTCCTAGAATGTCACTTCTATATTGAATAAAGTTCAGTGGCCTCTATTATTTTCTTTGGCTGTCCCCCATGTCTAGAACTCTCTTCTTCCTCTACTTCAACTACTGAACTCCTTGGATTCCTTTTAAGTCCCAACTACAATCCTATTTTCTATAGGAAGCCTGCCCTAACCCTTATTAATTCTAGCGTCTTCCCTCCATTAATTATTTCCTATTTATCCTGTGTAAACCTTGCTTTGTATATATTTGTTTGCATGTTGTGTTCTCTGTTATATTTTTAGATCCTTGAAGGCAGGGACTATCTTTTGTCTCTTTTTGTATCCTTACCATTTAGCATAGTGCCGGGAACACAGAATATGCTTAGTAAATGTTTATTGGAGTGTTACTTCCATGATTAAATATTAAACCTCTTGTTTGGCTTTTAAATCCTCTTTTTCGGCCCTGTCCTACCTTTCCACCCATACTACACTCTATTCCCCTCCATGCATTCTGAACCAGAGACACTGGACTTCTTTGCATTCCTTACTCATGAAACTAATTTGTCAGACTCCATGCCAATTCATGGACGAAAATTTCCCCTGTGCTTGGAATGTTTTCCCTCTTTCCAAACACTTCCTTGGTTTATTGGTTTCCTTCAAAATTCAAGTCAATTCTCAGTTTCTACAAGAGGCCTTTCCAGGTACAATGTCTTTCTATTGCTATTAGCGCCTTGCTTCTGTGATTGCTTTCCATTTACACTGAATGTATCTCATTATGTACATTTTTTTTGCATATTATCTTTCTCAGTAGACGATGAGCTCCTCAAAAGCAGGAACCATGCTTCACTTTTCTTTATATCCCTTGGCACAGTGCCAAGCATATAGTGTTTAATAAATGTTTGCTGCCTGACTAATTTAAAATGCATTAGATAAGGGGCGGCCAGGTGGCTCAGCGAGTAAGAGCACGGCTCCAGTGTTGGGACGACCTGGAGATCGAATCCCGGGCTCAGACACTTAGCACCCACCCAGAAACACCTGGCCGTGTTACCTTGAGCAAGTTACTTAACCCCAATTGCTTAGGGGCGGCCAGGTGGCTCAGCGAGTAAGAGCACCGGCTCCCAGTGTTGGGACGACCTGGAGATCGAATCCCGGGCTCAGACACTCAGCACCACACCCAGAAATAACTGGCCGGGTAACCTTGAGCAAGTTACTTAACCCCAATTGCTTAAAAAAAATGCATTAGATGCAAAATCAGAAAGAGCTGGGTCTGAGGTCTGAATCTGAAATTTACTAGCTGTGTGACCCTGGAAAAGTCACTTCTGACCTTTAGTTAAACCATTTACAAAATAGGAATAATCATAATTTCATTATTTAACACCATACAGTTCTCAAAGAAAAAGTGGTAGGTAAATTTTAAAGCATTAGAGAAATGTAAATGAATTATTTTTGTCATTATTGTTCTTGCTCTTATATTTTATAGAGTATAGAGAGAAATGGTCCTTGCAAAGCTTGATATTACCTATGACTTTTTTGTTTCATGTTTAATAGACAATGATACAAATGGACGAAATGATTTTTTTTGTTTGTTTGTTTTTGTAATGGCCAAAAAGATTTTGAGATATAAACTAATTTTCTGTTGTCTCAAAAAAGACATATTCAGTACAAAGGGGATGATATTTATTTCATCCTGTTCCCAGATGGTTTTAATTTCTTCTTCTAAGTCTGTACATTGAAACCTTTTTTGTTTTTTAAAGACTGGAGTTCATTGGTATTTTGTGCGACTACAATCATTTTTTAAAAATCTTTATTTTTATGGGTCAGTGTTATGTCTAGGAGAGTGTAGACAAAAATTTTGCATGAAATGATAATGTTCTTCTAAAACAATATATTTGTTGTGTTTTCAAGGATATTTTGGGGGAAAGAAATAGAAAACCATTCCCTACTCCCTGGGTGGATGGAAGTAGCTTTTGTCATCTGTTAATTTATAAAGAATAGTGAATTTCTGTTATGCATTTCTGACTGCTGGATCATGTCTTTCCAGGCATTGTATAGGTTTTGGAACTCACACTAATACATTGCATGGATTCTCCTCTGTGCTCAAAACATGTGCATTGATTAATGCCTGTACTCCTCAAGGATGACCTTTTCATAAATTCTGGAAGCAATGACTTGCTCCTCTATTTCTATATTAAGCCTTATATAAACAAAATGCTATGACATAATATTTTGTTTGATACGTCTATGTTCATATATTGTTGGTTGAGTACACATGGATTTTACCTATGAAGAACTTTTTGTTTCCACCCCTGGGTCTTAGCAAGAACATATGTTCTAAGGTAAGGCAATATAATTTACATTATAAGCCTAATTCAACGTACCTGTTAACTTTTACTATTGCTCAGTGAAGTGGTATTTCTTTGTTCCAGAATAATTTCTTTAATTTTTTTTACTCCATATACCATCAAGATCTAAGAACATTTACTAATATTCTTCCTTTTTATGAGGAAGTGTTAATCTTTCTATAACTTCCTTGGGTCATAGGCCCTGTGTTTCATTAATATTCTATGGGGTTTTGTTTGTATACTACATTAATCTCTTTTCACTTATTGTACTGTTTTAAAAATATAAATTACACTGATGTTCTAAAGGCTCTAAACCTATTTTTTTCTCATGATATTTGACTTCAGGATTCCAGAAGATCTTTTCACACACACACAGCAACAGCCATCTCCTCAAAAATTTTATGTTTGAAGTGTTTTGTGTGTAGAAGACTAAGGTATTTTTATTTTACCTTCATCTGTTGTCTCAATTTGCCCACCAGATTTAAGTTCAAAGACTTGAGTATATTTTCCTTAGCATAAATTAAGAATTTAACAATTATCAAACTAAAATGGAATTTTGAAATTAATGGTAAAAATTTCTATGGGATGAAGAAGCTGTTTAATGTATTTTTAAATTTTTGGGGGGGCGAGGGGGAAATGCAAGGCAATTGGGGCTAAGTGACTTGTCCAAGGTCACATAGCTAGTAAATGTACATCAAGTGTCTGAGGTCACATTTGAATTCAGTTTCTCCTGACTCCAGGGCTGGTGCTCTATTCACTGTGCCACCCAGCTTTGATGAAGACATATGAGTTACATAAAGTGATTGATACAATGTTGTGCTGTTGACTCCCTCTTTGACTTAGAAGCCATGCTCTATTCTATTCTATGGTTAGGATAATGTTTGATGGTCAGGTAGACTATAATAGTCTTAAACTCACTCTCATTCTCTGTCATTCATATTCTCATTCTCTCTCTCTGTCTCTCTCTGTCTCTGTCTCTCTCTCCTTCTCTCTCTCTTTCTCTCTTCCCTCTCCCTTTCTCTCCCTCTCTGCCTTTTTCTGGAAAATGCCATATTTTTGGTTGGTTTTCCCACTATTACTGTGTTGGTGGCTAATCATATTGGCTCAATAAATATTCACTGAATGTTTTGGGGAAAAAATGCAGTAGGAAGTTCTGTGGGTCAGTAGGAAGAGAAGCCATAAAATGTCCTTTTTCCTTTCTGGGCCTCTGATTCCTTTTCTTTATATGAAGAGGCTATAAACCAAGTTATCTTCAGGTTTCTTACAATCCTGACAGGCTACATTCTAATATTCTAGGTTCCAAGGTCCCCCCTAGTTCTAACATTCTATTATTGTCAGACAGGAAAAAAAGATGATTATGCACAGACAAGCCTTTTCTCATTTAAGTTCAGAAGACAATGGAGAAGGAATTCAAGAGAGATGAAAACAGTGGGTTTAAGGAATAATTCTGTTGTCTGGATGTCTCCTACACAAGTGCTTGAATCAGTACGTAAATATTAACATTGTAAGCTCTCAGAGGACAGGGAATAGTTTTCCTGTTTATAGAGTAGCAACCATGGAACTGAAATTCAGATCTTGGTATATGCTAAAAAGTGGAAGGCAAGGAGAAAGAGATTACATGGTATAATGGAAAGAGTACTTTCTGTGTAGTCAGAAGTCCTGGGTTCAAGTCTTACCCCTGAACCTTAGGACCTATGTGCCTTTAGTCAATTTACTTAACCTCTCTGGGCCTCAGTTTTCCCAACTCTATAACATGAGAGACTTGGAGTGGATGGCTTTTGAAGTGCCTTCAAATTCTAAATCCATGATGCTATGAGGAAGAGGAGGAGGAAGAAGTAGGGAAAGGCTATAGATGAAGGCAGAAAGGCAGGGTTCTAGCTCTACAACTTGGAGCAAAAGACTTTGAATCCCAGTTCCCTTCCCTCCAAAACAAGAGGTTTGGATTAGACAACAGTTCCATTACCTCCAGGCTCCAAAATTTTATGACTGACTCTCCTTTCAAGGAACATGCTTAACACTTTAGGACAACAATATGTAGAGTGATACATATAGCCTCCCTGAAACAATCCCCTGGTAACCATTTCATACCCCAGGCACGAAGTTTAATGTACCATGGAGTTGAAGTCCTTATGTTCTTCAAAACTGGAGTGTTTGTGAGTCATCCTCCAACACCACTTTTTAAAAATATTGTAATTAGAAGAAACAAAAACAAAGAGAATAATTATGATATTATGTCTTAAGGTCTTAGAGTTTCTAAAGCCCATCCAAGACACCCACATACTAGTCAGAGAAAAAAAAGAGCAGACAGGAAAACAGAGTGAAAATTAGGGGCCCTTGGGTTTGGGGAAGGGGAAGAGGGGAATATTTTTTTCCTCTATCAACTTCAATTCACAAAGCCAAAGCGAATGTAAACAGATATATTTCCCCTTTTTTTGGGAGGGAGGAATGCAGGGCAGTTGGGGTTAAGTTATTTGCCCAAGGTCACACAGCTAGTAAGTATTAAGTATCTGAGGCCAAATTTCAACTTAGGTCCTCCTGACTCCAGGGCTAGTACTCTATTCAATGAGCCACCTAGCTGCCCATATATTTTCCCTTTTCAATCTCATCTCAGGTCTTTCAGTCACCTTTCTTTCTCCCATCAAGCTCCAAGAGTTTGGAAGCTGAATTGCCATTTGCAGATTTAGTCCCAGGAAGGGTGTTTCTCTTGGAAGCTATAGTCCCCAGGGCCCTCATATAGTTATGTTGGAAATAGGAGAGGGCCCTCCTCCTAAAAGACTACCATTATCATTCCTCCCCACACCCACACTATGATTTCTTTTTTTTCCTTAAAGGAGTCAACTCAGGTCCCTGCCTACGCTTTCTGCCAACTCCCCAAGTGAGACACTTCAGAGGCAGACATGTCAGCTTACACTTAATGTGTCAGACAGATCCCCTGAGCCCATGAGTTCTCAGTTTCCAGCCATCCCCCAAAATATAATAATATAATAATAATATAAACTCATGTGGCAGAGGACCTAGTTAGCTACAATCTACATTTTATTTTCTCGGTCAGTATGTCCCTTGAAGAGTCATTCATGTCCTCCAAATAAGATAATGATAATGATGTCTATTGTGCACAACTTTGATAAAGCCTGTGAACATCCATTATCTTTATTTTTCACTCAACAACAACTGTGTGAGGTAGGTAGTAAAGATGATTTTTGGTTTGAACCTGTGATTTCATCCATATGAGTTATTCCTAGTATGGAAACTCTCTCTACCAATACAAGTTGTAAACTTATGTAAATATAAGTCCCAGAAGATTTATAAAGTTGTCAAAGGCACTAAGAAGTCCTTCATATGTCAGAGATAAGGCTTACATCCTGGTATCCCTGATTACAAGGCTGACATTCTGAACAGAGCCATGCTGCCAAGGAAGTGTAAGGATTTGTTTTAGGTTACCTACCATTATACTTAGAGAGATAGTCACAAAATGTTGACTCCACAAGGGACCATGAAGAACATCTAGTCAAAACCTCTTATTTTACAAAAGAGGAAATTAAGACCCACTCTCTTCCTCCCTCGGGATCCTCTCTCCTCTCTTAGTACTTGTGAGATGCACTTTTCCCCTACAACTGCTTTTACCAGTCTGACTCTTCTCCTCAGTGTCATTTGTTATATTACCACCCATTCTTCTTTCCCTAGCTGGGGGTGTCCATGAGGTCTCTTTCCTTGGGTCCTCTTTTCTTCTCTATAAACACCCTTTCTCAGTAACTGTATCAACTACTGTGTGTTTGCTCACTATCAGTAGACACGTGACTCCCAGATCTGGGTATTTAGCTCTGATTCTAAACATGTCCACTTGGATGCCCAAGTAAGCATCTCAAATTCAATCTGTCCAAAACAGAACTTATTATCCTTCCCCTTAACCCCACCTCTCCTTCAAACTTCTCTATTTTTTGTTGAGGGCATCATCATGTTTCTACTCACACTGGTTTAGAGTCAATCAGTCAGTAAACCAACACTTTGCTTACTCCATGCCAGGCATTATGAGAAGCACTGGCAATATGAAGAAAAACAAAAATAGCTCCTTCCTTCAAGGAATATATGTTCTTATGAGAAAGAGAAGTAAGTACCTACCTAGTGAATAGAAGGCAATCCCAGAGAAGGCTCTAGCAGCTGGAGGGACTGTAAAAGAACTCATGCCAACAGTAGGGCTTGGGTTGGTTCTTGAAGGAAGCCCAGGGGACCCAGAGGGCAGTGGTGAGGGAGCAGAGCATTCTAGGGATGGAAGAGTATTCAATAGGAGGTAATCATCATGCTCAGAGTTCAGAAATGAAATGTTGTTTTTGACAAACTTCAAGAAAGCTACTACTATAGCTAGACTGCATAGTTCATGGAGCATAGTAGAGTGCAGGAACATTGGGCATGTAGGAAGGAGTCAAATTGTGATGAATTTTAAACGCCAAACAGTTTGTATTTGGTCATAGTGATAACAGGTAGCTACTGGAGCTCACTGTACCAAGGGAGTAATGTACCAACTCACAGTTAAAATAAACCTTGAGAACTGAGTGTAAAATGGACTGAAGCAGGGAGGGACTTGAGGTAGGGAGACAAATAAAAAAGAAGCCTCATGCTTCATGTTCAGGCAAGAAGTGACAGGGGCCTCAATTTGGATTGTGGTTCTATGAGTGGAAAGAAGGTAGCATATAGAAGAGATATTATGAAGGTAAAAATGATAAGGCTTGGAAACAGATGAGTTTATGTGGGGTCAGTGAGTGTCAAAGATGACACTAAGGTTGAAAACCTCAATGTCTTGTAGGATGGTGGTATCTGTAACAATAAAAGGGAAGTTCAGAACAAGGGAGATTTGGGGGGAAATATAATGATTTCTCTCTTGGACATGTTGATAGTGAAATGGCTAATGTATATTCAAGATGTCCAAGAGGCACTTGTGACTGTAGCTCAGCAGAGAGACTTGGGACTCAAAGATCTGGGAATCATCTGCATAGAGAGGATAACTGAACTTAGGAGATCTGATGAGATCACTAAGTGAGATATTAGAGAGAAAACAGAGAAGAGGGGCAGAACATTGGGATACATACACAATTAGTAGGTATAAAAAGGATGAAGAACCAGAAAAAGGAGACTAGGCAGAGAACCAGGATAGAACAGTGTCACAAAATCCTAGAGAAGAGAGTATCTGGTAGGAGGTAATCAACAGTGTCAAATGCTACTGAGAGGTCAAGAAGGAAGATAGAAAAAAAGCCAATATACCTGGCAATCTAGTCATGTTAAACTCTCTCTACTTCTTTGTCTTCCCATATTCAAATTGCAAAATATTGTCTAATACACTTCCACAGTATGCCTCAATCCATCCCCTACTCTACACTCAAATGACCACTACTTTAGTTTAAGCCCTCATCACCTCTTGCCCAGATCATTAAAATGACCTTTTAATGGAATTTTCAACATCCAGTGTCCTCCTTCTCCAATCCCCTTTATATACAACTGCCAAAATACATTACTAAAATGCAAACAAGTCTTTCCATGTTACTCTCCTGCTCAAGAACCTTCAAAAGTTCTTTATTGCTCAAGAATAAAAGATTAAACCCTACATTTTTTTTCCTATGGATTTTCAGTCTTGCTCAGGCTTCCCTTTTCATACTTATCTGATATTATCACCTCTTCTCCACAATCCACATTTAAGTTCAACTAGTCTATTCTATATTCTCTCATATGTGATATTCCATCTACTATCTGCTACACAAACTGTCTAGAACATACCCCTGCCTCATTTCTATGTTATAGAATGCATAACCTCAGTCAAGGCTCAACTACCAAAAAAAAAAAACCTTTCCTGACCACCCTAGATGTTAGTTTTTTTCTCCTAAATTATTCTGTATATGCTAATCTATTTACATGTTGTGTCCTCCCTGACTCCTTTCTCCACAGTCCAAACACAGATGATTATGTGCTCTTTAAGGAAAGTACTATTTCATTTTTTTCTTTGTTCCCACCACGCCCAGCACATTGTAGACAACTAATGCTCATTGGACTGGAATAGTCTAGAGTTTAAAGGATAGAATAAAATCATAACCTAGTTCATCATCAGAGCATTTTTTAATGTATTCCTATTGTATGGAATTTTGTTTGAGGAACTAGATAAACACAGAGCTTAGGTAAGTTCAATTCCTCACCTTAGTGGAAATCATAATCAGTCTAATAGAGGGAAAACTCAAATATTGATAGCAAAAATAGACACTACAGAATTAGTAAATTCATTATTCAGTTGCAAACCAAAGCACTAATTTCTATAACGTTTGTTTCCAGATTTAAAATCCTCAGAGGCTAACAGAAGCATGGGGTTTCAGAGTTCAAACACCCTAACCATTAAGCAGTCCAACCTCTACCACTATCTTCACCAATCGCACCAACAGCATACCAAAAAAAGTATTTATCTAGCATTTGTTTGAAGACATCCCCCTAATGAAGTGGTTCAACTGATCCTCAAATGGCAACACATTGAGATTCTTCAACCATCGTGGTTCTTCACTGGATATACTTCAGCTCATCAAAGTCTTTTTCTAAAAAGTAGAACCCAGAACTGAAGTCTCCATGTATAGTTCCACCAGTGCTGTATATAAAAGAATCTCTCCTCCTTATTCCTAGAAGCCATGTCTCTCATTGAAACCCAAAATCTTTCTACTAGCTCATGATGCCTCCCAGAGTAACTCGCATTGTCAAGGTATCTTCTGACTCCCAGCTCTGAGCTCTTCCCATCAGACAACATTTTTCTGAGCTTTAAGAGAATCAGCTCGATTCTGAGGACTTGAATGAACCAGTGGCTGCTAAGACAAGTAGAAACCTGAGACTCTCTGGCTAAAAGGCAGCATTTATAGAGAGTGGCCCATAATAACCAATCAATCAACAAGTGTTTAAGAAGGATCTATAATATGACAGGCATCATGTCCATAATAATATCTTCTATTCATGCAGTACTTTGCAAAGTATTTTTGAACTATGATTTCCTTTGAAAATACCAACTTTGTAAGTTCTATTTTATAGTGAACATACCCATTTTACAGATGAGGAAACAACTTCTGAAAGGCAAAGCAACTTGCTCATGGTAACATAGCTAAAAAGTGGTGAAAATGGTACTAATGTCAAGTCTTCTGATGAAATACAGACCCTACGTGTCCACCTGTACATAGGTAGGAGTCACTTTAATCCCTTTGTTTGATGAGTAGAGGATGATGGCCAAAGGCAAGGCAGGGAGAAGATGGAAATATGTTCCAAAATTGAATTTCTCTAGAGGGGCCCCAGAATACAGCCTTCCATCTGGAGTGGGGAAGCTTATAACTAGGAGAGGAAAATGAGTTTCCATGCTGTCTGGTGGTAACTGGGCTGAATCCCCAAACAGAAGTCTAAATGATACTGAAGTCAAACCCACATTCCCACTCCCAGACAGAGACTAGCCTTCTCAAAGAAGAAACTCAGTGCCTCAGGGAAAAGAGAATAGGGAAAGTCTGGACCATGAATTATTTCTCTGTATATGCTGTAAAAACACACATCCTTGACTACACCTGTACAAAATACAAGTGGAAAGAGGGAAGAAGAACTCTACTAATGTACATTAGGAAAGACTGGTGAAGGGACTGTATGCCTGTCACTGGCAGGCTCTAGGGCTCAGGGAAAGCTACATTATGGTAAGAGGGATTGTTATTCAGACATTCATCTCAGGAAAAAAAAACAATCTGAATAAAAAGAGCACCAAAGACAGCCTTGAAGAAGGGATAGAGAGGGAAATGGAAGGGGTGAGGGATCTGGTTGCTAGGCAGCCAGTCTATAATCTTCAAGATGAGGGGTAGGAGAGTAATAATGTCTCACATTTCTATAGCACTCAAATATATAACTGGCAATTTTTTCAACTGAACTAGCTCCCCAATTCAGTGAGGGATGATGGCGGCAGTAGTAATGGTACAGAGATGACTTTCTGGTCCTCAGCACCACATTTCCTCAGGTGCCTCTCATCTTTCCACCATGCCAACCACCTTCCCCCATTCCTCTACTTGAGAGCAGGCCAACCTTCCTTCCTACTGACTTTTCAGACTTTCATACTATGCCCCCCCACTCCTGGGGCAGAGCAGATACTTCCTCCATCCTCCCCCCCTCATCCACACTACTTTTTAGCTAATTTTTGTGTATTGTCTTCCCTTGTTAGAATATAAGCCCCTTGTGGACTGGGTCTGTCTTTCTTTTTGCTTGTATTCATAACCCCAGCATTTAGCACAGCACTTGGCACATATTCAGATTTTAATAAATGCTTATTGCCTTCTGCCAGGTAGGGCCCCTGTGGTAACTGAGACTCTGGGACACTGAAACAATGCAATGGAGGCTACCTGGGAGTAGGCAGGGTAAGGGGAGGGAGCTCACTGGGTTGCTGCTGATGCAGAGGATGGGGGCCATCTGGTAGCTTCCTATCTTGACTACTTGCTCTCAGTAATAAGATGCTAAGCTTGGCCATTCCAAAGCTAGCACAGAGAAAGACCACAAATCCTTTAAAAACTTCTAAGCTCTGCCCCTTGGTGTGGTCATGAAGAACTAGATTTGGAGTGAGAAAGATATGCGTTCAAATCATGCCTCAGACATTCCCTGTGTGATCTCGGGAAATCATGACGCTCTCAGCCTCAGTTCTCCATCTGTAAATTCATGGGGCTGGATTCAATGACCTCCTCTAAGTCCTATAATCTATAATATGCTATGACAGCACTCTAAATGAAAAATATAAGGTGTGGTAGAGAGGATAAATATTATCCATATTTACATAAGAAGAAATGGAAGCTCTGAAAAATAAAGAGACAGAGGAAAGAAATCTGGATTCAAGAGGCTTCCAAATCTAGCTCTGCTTCCTCCTTATTATAACTTTAAGCAAGTCACTGAACCTCAGTGGTCAGAATAGAAGTCAACAACAAAGCAATAGTAACAATAATGATTGACATTTATATAGTGCTTACTATGAGCCAGGCACTGTGCTATCCTCACAGCAATGCTGGAAGATAAGTGATATTGTTGTCACCATTTTAAAGATGAGGAAACTGAGGCAAACAAGATTAAAGTAAATTGCCCAGGGTCACACAGCTGTAAGTATCTGGGGCCACATTTGAACTTAGGGTGGCCTCCTGCCAGGCCCAGCTCTCTATCCACTGAACTACCCAGCTTATCATGTCAATCATTTTTGTGCATTTATGATAACCCCCTCTGGCAGTCTGTGAAAGCGTTGTGGGCCCCCCTTCATAATTATGTTTTAAAATAATTGAAGGAAGTATTAAGTTTCAGTTAAGAGGTTACTGAATATTTTTAAAAGAATATATTGTTTTCCTTGCCAATTTCATGGATTTCTTCAAATCTATCCATGGTTTCTTTTTTCTTCTTTTTTTTTGGGGGGGGGGAAGGGGAGAGAAGGTCATGGACTCCAGGCTAAGATTCCCTGGAATAAATGATTTTTAAGGTCTCTTCTAGTTTTAAATATAATGACTGATTATTGTCACACAGTTAGGTGTTGGAACCTAGATACAAACTCAATTCTCCTGACTTCAAGTTGAGCAGAAGCCTCTGGCCTCAACACCAGATGGCATTGTTACCTCCTCCACTCCAAGCAGCTGTTGCCCTGAGTCACTGCCCAACACTTGGTCTCCTCAGCATGCAGGAGAGATTAGACTTTGAGATAATAATAATAGCTCACATTTATATAGCACTTTAATATATTCTAAAACATTTTCCTCTTAGCAACCCAGTGAGGGAGATAGGACCAACATCATTATCCTATTTTTCACATGACAGAAATGAAACTTGGGGAGGGAAAGCAAGTGACCTACGTTCACACAATAAGTGTCAAAACTGGTACCCAAATTCAGTTCTTCTTAGTTCAAAATTAGAGTTCTTTTGGACTTTTTAATGCTAGGCAGCCTCTTAGCATGACTCTGAAAAGCTGAGCTAGAGAGAGAGAAGCAAGAGACAGCATTGCCCAAGAACAAGATAGAAAACAAGACCGGGTTTGGAGCATGAGGAAGAAGACAACATGACCTGCAGACTCAGAACACACCTCTGGGATTCTTTCTCATTACAGGTGTCTCTCACTTACCTGGCAAAAGCACCAAAGTAGGAGTTGGGCAACTACGGTCCCTGCTCATAAAGGAAGTCTCTAATACCTTGGATAAATCACTTCTGCCTCAGTTTTCTCTTCTATAAAATGAAGGTCTTGGACTAGTTGACTTCTAATGGCCCTTCAGGCTCAAACATTCTCAATTCTTCATCCTGGGCCATGTTAGTCTTCCCACCTGATTTAGACCATGCTCCCCTCTTCCCTACTCTCTCACCACTTGTCCAGGTCCTTCCAGCCCCAACTCAATTTCTCAACTCCTGGGGGATCACATTCTCAATTGTTCCAGTCCATGATGGAAGAGACCAAAGCTCTGAGAGGTAAAGAGATGGAGGATGAATCAGAGGCCTCTGTATGAAATCTGGCCATGTTTCCTTCTAGCTGTGACTTTAAGCAATTCACTGGGCCTCAATTTCCCCTTTGTACAAACTCACAAAGCTCACTGTATAAACATTTGGCCCTTAATTGCAAAATGTCTTTGATTCTTTGTTATTTGCTTCATTTGCGAATGTATAGATAGATACCATATAAGTACATAAGATTATACACGCACAAACACAAAGTATATGTCTGTATATATGTATACGTGTGTATATATAGGTTTATATGTATAGATGTCTCTATATATTTTGTGTATATATAATATAGAACTATATTATAGATTCTGTGTATATTATAATATGCACTATAGAACTGCTTATGTTATATATTTAAAATAATTTATTGTTACATATATACAATAGTACATTATATATAACATATAATATATACACAAAGCAGTTCAAATGTTCATATATATTATATACATGATGTACATATAAATGTGTATACACACATATTAGAGCAGTTCTTATGTCTTACACGTATGCATGGACCAAAGTCATAGACAAAGTCCCCTTTGCACATATTGAGCCAAATTTAATGAGGACTAGTTGAAATGAATTTTCCCACTGATTTATGTCTAATCTCAGGAATGTTTTCTCTTTGTTTTGGGTTGAGTTTTGAATTCCCATGTGGAAAGTAGCTTCTAAAAATTTAATGTTTCTGAAAAGAGAAGATAAGGAAATAATCACCTTTCAATTTAAGAGTTTAGATTTGCATATATGTGGATTGTTCTTAAAGTAAGGCATGTCTGAAATAAAATCTTTCCTTTCCTCCTCTACCATAGAGCCTCAATACTTACTATCTTCTGTCAGTCTCCCATCTCAAAAAGAAGGGGAAATGTTCTGCCTCTTTTATACTAAGTTAGAGAGAAAATGGAAGCTGATCTACTGTTATAAGTCAAAGGATCTGGGTTTAAATCTCAAGTTATCATTTTAAAATAACAACTGAATATTTTAATAGAACTTTAAAAATTGTAATATGTTTTATAGACATTATCTCATTTGAAACTCACAATAAATGTATGTGTTTACTACAGGTATTATCCCTATTGCACAAATAAGGAAAGAGAGGTTCAGAAGGATCAAAAGTGGCTTACTCAATGTTATGCTGCCAATAATTGTGGCTTTTGAACCCAGGTCTTTATAAGTCCAAGTAAGTACTCTATAAACTAAGGCTCTGCTGTCTCTCTACACTTTTTATTCTTTTTTTTTAATCCCTTGTGTCTAACATAGTGCCCATAACATTGTGGGTACATAATAAATACTTGTTGATTAATAAATAATAATAGCTAACATTTATATGTGCCAGGTTCTATGTGCAAGGCACTGTTCTAAGAGTTTTACAACTATTATCTAATTTGATCCTCATAACAACCCTAGGAAGTAGGTGCTAAACTTTTACAGTTTAGGAAACTGAGGCAGACAGTGGCAAAATGATTTGCCCAGGTCACACAACTAATAAATATGTGAGTCTTGATTTGAATTCAGATCTCCTTGACTCTAAGCTCAGCATTCTACTCACTTTAGTACTTTATGATAATGAATACGTACATGTTGTCACACTGACCACCAGCTATGGGACCCTGAGTCCTAAGGTAAAACCTCAGTAGACTTTAGTTTTCTCATCTTTATTTTTTTTCTTAAAAAAAAAAAAAACTTACCACACCACCTCCATGTAAAAGGGGACTCTGAACAAACTTTGGAGCTACAGAACCCCCAAAATGACACAGAGAAGCTAACCTCCCACTGAGAACAGCCTAGGCCAGCAGAAATTGGCCAGCTCAGTGCTCTGGGAGCCGAAACCAGCCCCACTCCAATGTTTTAGCCCCAGGGTGGACAGGACCAGCCCCTGGCTGGACAGGACCAGCCCCTGGCTGGAGGGACTCCAGATTACCAACACCTGTGGCAGTCCAGAATTATCAACGCATAGATGCTAAGGACAAAGTGAGAGGTCAGTGCAATATGGATTTTGGGACCCAGTAGTTGGGAGTGCTTCAGCTTTTGCCCCCAGAGCAAGAAGCTGCTGAGGGCTGCAGCACAGCCGCCCCCTCGTGGCAGCTTCAGCTCCTGGCCTGCAGAGTGTAGGGGGACCAAGTGACTAGTCTGAGGGGTAATCATTCTTGGTTTAGCCTGCTTGGATCTGGAATGTAGTCTAGGGTGGAGGTCCTGGGGTGTGGCACCAGCTTAACAGAGTGTGTGGAGGCTTCAGAGAGGGCACCCAACTAATACCTCCGGCAGCTAAGAAAACCCCAGCGTTTGGAATGGAGCTCCCCTGTCTGGTGGTAGAATCCTACTGTGGCAAAAAGCCCAAAAATCAAGTAATTGAGTGGCAAAATGAGCAGGCAAAAGAAGCAAAGCAATCCAACATTAGACTCCTATTTGGGGGACAAAAAGGGTCAAAGCATGGAACAGGAGGAAGACAGTGAAGTCAAAACTCCTGTACCAAAAGCTTCCAAGAAAAATAGGAGCTGGTTACAGGGCATAGAGGACCTTAAGAAGCAGATAAGAGAAGTGGAGGAAAAATTGGGAAGAGAAATGAGAATGATGCATGAAAATTACGAAATGAGAGTCAACAGCCTGACTGAGGAAAATCACACCTTAAAAAATGGACTAACTCAAATGGCAAAATAGGCTACAAAAGGCAATGAGGAGAAGAATGCCTTAAAAATCCAAATTTGCCAGATGGAAAAACAATCTCAAAAGCTCACTGAAGAGAATCATTCCTTCAGAATTAGATTGGAGCAAATGGAAGCTAATGACTTTATGAGAAATCAAGATACTGTTAAACAGATACAAACAAATAAAAGAATAGAAGGCAATGTAAAATATCTCATTGGAAAAAACACTGACCTGGAAGATAGATACAGGAGAGATAATTTAAAAATTATTGGACTACCTGAAAGCCATAATCAAAGAAAGAACCTAGAAATCATCCTCCAAGAAATTCTCAAGGGAATCTGCCCTGATGTTTTAGAACCAGAGGGTAAAGTAGAGGTTGAAAGAATATACCGATCACCTCCTGAAAAAGATCCCAAAAAGAAAACTCCTAGTAATATTATAGCCAGGTTCTGAAATTCCCAGATCAAGGAGAGAATATCACAAGCAGCCAGGAAGAAACAATTTGAATATTGTGTAGCTAACTCAGGATCTGGCAGCTTCTACACTGAGGGATCAAAGGGCTTGGAATATGATATTCCAGAGGGCAAAGGAGCTGGGATTAAAACCAAGAATCACCTACCCAGCAAAACTGAGTATCATGTTTCAGGGGAAAATATGGTCATTCAGTGGAATAGAGGACTTTCAAGCATTCTTGATGAAAAAACCAGAGCTGAATAAAAAATTTGACATTCAGATACAAGAAGCCAGAGGAGCACGAGAAGGTAAACAAGGAAAAGAAATCATAAGGAACTTATCAAAGTTGAACTGTTAACATTACTGCATGGAAAAACGATAATTGTAACTGATGAAACTCTTCTCAGTATGAAAATAGTTGAAGGGAATAGAAATATATATATATATATATATATATATCGGAGAGTATACGGTTGTATGAATACATATGTGAATGTATGTATATATGTTTACAGGTATACATAGATAGAGGGCACAAGACCAATTTAATAGGAAGGGATGATACTTAAATGGGGAAATTAAGAGGTGAGAGAGGAATATAATGAGAGGAGATGGGGAGAGACAGAATATAGTAAACTATCTCATGTAGAAGAGGCAAGGGAAAATGGTTACAATGGAGGGGAAGAATAGGAAGGCAAAAGGGAATGGGTCAACCTTATTCTCATTGAATTTGGCTCAGGGAGGGAATGACATACACACTAAATAGGGTATATCTCACCCTACAGGAGAGTAGGGGGGGGAAGGGGATCAGAGGGGGGATGATGGAAGGGAGGGCAGGCTAGGGGGAAGGGAGTTGGAAGCACCCACTTTTGAAAAGGGATGGGATCAAAGAAGAGAACAGAACAAGTGGATGGTGGGATAGGAGGGAAGAAATATAGTCAGTCTTTTACAATATATCTATTATGTTAATGTTTTGCATTAGCTACACATGTACAACCTATACTGAACTGTTAATCTTCCCAGTAAGGGTGTGTGACAAGGGAGGAAAGGAATGAATCTGGAATTCAAAGTTTTAAAATCAAATATTTAAAAAAATATATATATACACACTATTATTAATACTATTTTACATGTAATTGGGAAATAAGATATACAGGCACTAGGGCATAGAGATCCACCATGCCCTACTGGAAAAGTTGAAGGGGGTATCAGAGAAGATATGTGAGAGAGCAGATTGGAGGAGGGGATATCCTGTGGGACTGCTATTTTGGGGCAGTGGGTAGGGGAAAAATGGGGAGAAAATTTGTAACTCAAAATCTGGTGGAAATAAATGATGTAAATCAGAAGTTAATAAAGCATTTGAAAAATAAAAAAACTTATTTAATTTTAGTTTTAAACAGTCACTTCCATAAGATTTTGAGTCACAAATTTTCCCCTATATCTCCTCTACTCCTACCCCAAGATGGTGTGTAATCTGATAAGGCTATACATATGCATATGTATTCATATTGAATCTATTTTCACATTAGTCATGTTGTAAAGAAGAATTAGAACCAATGGGAGACACCATGAGAAATAAGAAACAAACAAAAAAGTAAAACAGAGAGAGACAGAGAAAGAGAGAGAGAGACAGACAGAGACAGAGAGAGAGAGAGACAGAGAGAGACAGAGAGAGAGAGAGAAAGAGAGAGAGAGAGAGAGCGACTAATTATATTTCAATCTGCATTCAGACTCCATAGTTCTTTTTCTGGATGAATGTAACATTCCATCATGAGTAATTTGGAGTTGTCTTAGATCCTTGCATTGCTAAAAAGAGATAAGTTTATCAAAGTTATTCATCTCACCCATGTGACTGTTGCTATGTACAATGTTCTCTTGGTTCTGCTTACTTCACTCTGCATTAGTTCATTCAAGTCTTTCCAGGTTTTTCTGCAGTTCTCCTGCTCATCATTTCTTATAGAATAATCGTATGCCATTACAATCATATACCATAACTTGTTCAGCCATCCCCCAACTGATAAGATATCCCCTCAATTTACCACCACAAAGGAGCTGCTATAAATATTTTTATACATGTGGGTCCTTTTCCTGTTTTCATGATCTCTTTCAGATACAGACCTGGAAGTGGCATTGCTGGGACAAGGGGTATGCACATTTTTATATCCTTTTGGGCATAGTTCCAAATTGCTCTCCAGAAGTGTTGGATCACTTTGTAACTCAACCAACAATGCAATAGTGTTCCAATTTTCCCACATCTTCTCCGACATTTATCATTTTTCCTGTTTTGTCAGTCTGATAGGTGTGATGTGGTACCTCCTGGTTGTTTTGATTTACAATTCTCTAATAAATAGTGATTTGGAGCATTTTTTCATGACTATAGATTTTAATTTTTTAAAAATTTTCTTCATCTGAAAACTATCTGTTCATATCTTTTGACCATTTATCAACTGGGGGAATGGCTTGTACTCTTATAAATTTGACTCAGTTCTCTATATATTTTAGAAATGAGGCCTTTATCAGAGACACGTCATAAAAATTCTTTCCCAGTTTTTGCTTCCCTACTAATCTTGGTTGTATTGGCTTTGTGCAAAAACTTTTCAATTTAATGCAATAAAAATGATCCATTTTGCATTTCATAATGTTCTCTATCTCTTGTTTGGCCATAAATTTTTCCATTCTCCATAAATCTGACAGGTAAACCATTCCTTGCTCTCCCAGTTTGCCTATAGTATCAGCCTTTATATCTAAATCATGTACCCATTTTGACTTTATTTTAGTATACAGTGTAAGATGTTGGTCTATGCCTAGTTTCTGCCTTTCCAGTGTTTCTAACAGTTTGCCAAATAAGAAGTTCTTATTTCAGAAGCTGGAGTCTCTCAGCTTATCAAACAGTAAATTACTATAGACATTGACTACTGTGTCTTGTGTACCTAACCTATTCCACTGACCCACCATTCTGTTTCTTAGCCAGTACCAAGTGGTTTTAATGACTGCTGCTTGATAATACAATTCAAGATCTGCTATGGCTGGGCCACCTTCCCCAGCATTTCTTTTCATCAGTTTCCTTGATATTCTGGACCTTTTGTTCTTCCAGATGAATTTTGTTATTATTTTTTCTAGCTCTGTAAAATAATTTTTGGTAACTTAATTGGTATTGCACTGAATAAGTAAATTAATTTAGGCAGAATTGTCATTTTTATTATATTAGCTTGGCCTACCCACGAGCAACTGATGTTTTTCCCAATTATTTAGATCTAACTTTATTTGTGTGAAAATTGTTTTATAATTGTGCTCATATAGTTCCTAAGTTTGTTTTGGCGGGTAGACCCTCAAATATTTTATGATGTCTACAATAACTTTTAATGGAATTGCTCTTTCTATCTTTTGCTATAGGATTTTATTAGTAACATATAGAAATACCAATTATTTGTGTGAGTTTATTTTATACCCTGCAACTTTGCTAAAGTTCTTTATTATTTCAAGTAGTATTTTACTTGATTCTCTAGGATTCTCTAAGTATATCATTATATCATCTACAAAAAGAGATATCTTTGTTTCTTCTTTGCCTATTCTAACTCCTTGAATTTCTTTTTCTTCTGTTATTGCTAAAGCTAACCTTTCTATTACCATACTGAATAACAGTGATGATAATGGAAATCCTTCTTTCATCGCCAATCTTATTGGAAATGCTTCTAGATTATAACCACTATATATAATGTTTGCTGATGGTTTTAGGTATATGCTACTTATCATTTTAAGGAACACTCTATTGATTCCTATGCTCTCTAGTGTTTTTAATAGGAACAGGTGTTATATTTTGCCAAAAGTTGTTTTCTGCATCTTTTGAGATAATCATACAGCTTCTGTTAGTTTTGTTGTTGATGTGGTCGATTATGCTGATGGTTTTCCTAATATTGAACCAGTCTCACTCTCCTGGCATAAATCCTATCTAGTCATAGTGTACTATTCTACTGATAAGTTGCTGTAATCTTTTTTGCTAATATTGCATTTTAAATTTTTGCATCTGTATTCATTGGGGAAATTGGTATATAATTTTCTTTTTCTGTCTTAACTCTTCCCAGTTTAGATATCAGCACCATATTTGTATCATAAAAATAATCATAAAAAGAATAAAAATAATTTGGCTATTTTCCCAAATAGTCTATATAGTATTGGTATTAACTGTTCTTTAAATGTTTGATAGAATTCTCTTGTAAATCCATCTGGCTCTGGAGATTTTTTCATAGGAAGTTCATTGATGGCTTATTCAATTTCTTTTTCTGAAATGGGGTTAAGTATTTTATTTTCTCTTTTGTTAATCTGGACGATTTATATTTTTGTAAATATTCATTTCAGTAAGATTGTCAAATTTATTGGCACACAGTTTGGCAAAGTATTCTCATCTTTAAATGGAGGAGTCAGATTAGACTCCTTTCAGGAATTAGCCTATATAGGTGTTTCTTTTGTATATTGAGAGGTAGAGAAGTTGGAAAAAATGCCCTCTCCATCTGTCCTGGGAAATTCTGGTGGACTAGAGGCTGGAAAAAGAGCTGAAATGGGTCAAGGGCATGAGGAGGCCAGATCACATTCCCTTCTCAGGCAGAATAGGTAATGCTGAAAAAAGATCAGCGTGGGAGGGTTCTGAATCAAATGTGTCCTTAATATGCTACTTGTCTTCTCATCCTGATCTCCTAAATCCTGAAGTTAGAAACAATCAGGTAGTGTCTCATCAGGTACTCACTAATTTATTTGTTTGTTTCCTTTAGGCAGCTGAGGCATCTTCCCTCCTCTTCCCAGACAGCATATCTGGACATGCTCATTCATTGTGGTACATGAATAAAAAGAAAAATTACTGTGCTACAAAAAAACGAAAAAAAATGAAGAATTCAAAGACTCTGGGGGAAGATTTGTATGGGTTGACACAGAAACAAGTAAGCCAAACGAGGAGTGTGTTTTGTATGATGACCACAATAATATCAAATAAAACAACAAACTCAGGTCCTCCTGACTCCAAGTCCAGTATGCTACCTTGCTTCAATAGGGCAGAGACCATATTTTTGCCTTTCTTTGTTTCCCCAGAATTTAGGGCCATCCTTGGAATACAGAAAACATTTAATAAATACCTAGTGTTTTACTGATCAATAATTTTCTCATATATAAAATAAGGAGTTTGGAGGAGGTGATCTTTAAGATTTCTTCCAATTATAACAGTCCATAGACAAGGATTTTAAAATTAGAAAATAACAGCAAATATAAGCCAACACTGTTTTTTAAAAACAGTATTTATTATTTATTTTATTTATTATTTTTCCATCATTTTCATTTCCCAATATAACCCTTTGTCTCTGACCTAGAGAGTTGTCCTTCTTGAGAAGCCATTATTATTGTGATTTGTAGTCATTCCCTAAGAGATTGATGCCTGTAAATTCCCATAAGGGCCTGATTTTCCATCTGTGGCTTAGCTCCCTTCTGTGTTACTGGAGAAAATGTGGAAACAGGAGTTGAGAAACAAAGCTCTGCAGAGCCTCACCTTCTCACACTAAAACTGCATATGCCTAGTATCTGAAAGAATCTGGACAGAGAAAAAAACTCCACCCCCTCCTCATTTTAGATTCAACCACTAATCAGTTTCTGAGGGAACCAAGCAGACTCAACACCTGTTTGCTTCAAAGAAAATCCTCTCCTGACTTCTCTAACCACAGGCCCTTTTCATCAGGAGCTCAGCTGCAAAATGGCTGGCTGGAGGGTGTTTATTATGGACAGCCCAGGCTCCAGACAATAAAAGAGCACCACAGAAGACTCCCTCTAGACTGTCCTGCATGCTTTCCTGCTTAGATTTAGGCTCACCTCTCATTCCTCTGCAGGGAAAGGACTTCTGGGTGATGCTCCTAGGCCTTCTCAGGTCTAAGACTGAGACGTTAGATAATCTGGCTCACCTGTCCTTCCTTCCACTCCCACCCTGAAGAACTCTCATTAAATCACCACTGCCTCGGAAAAGGGGAAGTCAATGAATTGTCTATGGTCCCACTGTTCACCCATTGCAATACACTTTTCACATACTACTCATCTGATCTTCAGAACCCTATGAGGTATATGACATTATTATCCCCATTTCACAAAAGAGGAAACTGAGGTCGAAAACACTTATGAGACTTCCCCACAGTCACACCTGAGGCAGGTTTTGAATTCAGGTTTTCCTAACTCCACGGACAATATTCTATCTACTATTCATCCTAGTTGTAAAATACAAGATCTGGACTAGATGGCCTCTTAGACTTTAAATCTAAACCATAATCTAGGATGGGTTATGATTCACATGGAGGAAGTACTTCTGGAGGAAGTACCCAACTACTGTGTTCACGGATGGACTGGACTGAAGCCATGCGTTTCTTTTGTCACATATACACAACATTGTACTTTTATTTTCTCGGTGTGCTAGCCCATTATTATCGGGTAAAATATAAATCCCATGACAAGAGCAACCATATGTGATCTTTATTTGTATCTCCTGTTGTGCCAATGGGCAGTTAGGTGGCCAGTGGACAGAGTGTCAGTCCTGTAGTCAGGAAGATTCATCTTCCTGAGTTCAAATTTGGCCTCAGACAGTATTAGCTGTGTGACCCTGGGCAAGTCACTTAACCCTGTCTGCCTCAGTTTCCTCATCTGTAAATTGACCTGGAGAAGGAAATGGCAGACCACTACAGTATCTTTGCCAAGAAATCCCCAAATGGGGTCATGAAGAGTCAAAAAATGACTGATAACGTTAAAAATTGTACCAAGCACAGTGAGAGGGCCACAAAATAAATGCTTAAAATTCATGCATCATTTTGGCTCATCTTGAAACATACTGTGCCAAGGCAACTGGTGACTATCCCAAGATCTATTCCGGCATAGACTGGACTTCTAACTTTGTCTTACAACTTGAAGAACTGATAATATCAGATCCTAAGGGCAGGGGGATAATTCCCCTTATCCTGGGCCTACAATGATACCAAACCTTTTTGCCAATGTGGGCCCATCCCTGTTGTCCCTGGCTTGCAATTCCAGAAGCAAAGCAAAACACAGATGGATTTAATATTCCTGGCATCACCTGAGGGCTTTCTCTCCTCACTCTGCTCAAGATAGTCTCAGAGATGGCAGAACTGATATGTGAGATTACCACAGGCAATTTGATGTAATAGTACTAGGCAGTGAGAGAATGAGGACAAACTGTTCTAAGGAGGCCAAGAGAGAGTCAACTCAGTGTAGAAACCCCCCCTTCACCTCTTCCTCCCACATCCTCATCTCTGCTGGGTTCCCTGATATTCTTCTAACACCACACTGCCACCTCAGGGGACCACAGGGGACAGTGGAAGTATCTTGCCAAGTGGTATCTCAGGACCACAGGCAAAAAAAATATGGTTGGGTAAAATGTAAAAGTATTAATAAATAAATATGTGTGTGTCTCCATGCTTGGGTAAAATGTAATTGACAGCTAGGTGACTCAATGGATAGAGTTATGTGCCTGGAGTCAGGAAGAACTGAGTTCAAATCTGCCCTCAGACACTTAACTAGCTGTATGATCCTGGGTAAGTCACTTAACCTCTGTTCATCTTGTTCCATTGGAGGAGAAAATGGGAAAACTAAGGTAGAGACAGGTTAAGTGATTTGCCATTGCTCCAACAACTAAATAAGTGTATGAAAGAGACATCAAATTCAGGGTTTCCTGATTTGTAAGCACATTCTATCTGCTGCCTCACCTCGATGCTTCTACCCAGTGAGTTTAATTATTTTTCCATAAAGTAGCTCTTCAAATAACTAATTACAACTATAATTTCCCATTCCAGCCCTCCCCGCATGCAAATTTTCTCTTCTTCAGGCTAAATATCTCCCATTCTTTCAATTTCTCCTCAGCTATCCTGATTGTAAGACCCTTCATCATTGTGGTTACCTGCTTCTGGACACTCTCCAACTTGCCGTGCTTCCCCTAAAATGTGATGCCCAGAATTGGACAATATCCTCCACTCTGCTCTAGATGGAGCAAGGAACAGTATAGTCACGCTAGCCCCTCCAGTGCAGTCCTAAGCACATACAGCCTTTGCGATTGTTGCATTGGGACAAGGAGACATGACACTCTTGTTATTTCTGCTGCCTAAGAGCATCACACTTGTTTTTTTGGTCCTATAGAATTGCTCACTCATCTGAAGTTCCTGGTCCACTAAAATCCCCAGATCTTTTTCAGCCAAAGTATTACCTAGCATCCTTTCTCCATATCTTTTACTTGTAAAAATAACTGAACGTCAGCATGTCTTTATATTTTTCTTTTTCATATTTCATCTTATTAGCTTAAGTTCATTATTCTAAGTTGCAACATCATTTTTAGCACCCTAAGATAATAGGTTTAGAGCTGGAAAAGACATTGAATGTCATCATGTTCAAGTCCCACATTTTATAAATGAAGAAACTAAGGCACAGCATGGCTAAAGGACTTGCCCAGAGTCACATAATGTTATATGTGGATCTTTGCTGTGCATTTCTCACTATTCCGTATAACACATATACACTTGCAAGGCCTTTCTCACATGAAGTTACTAAATGTCTTCTGAGCAGAGACTGTCTACTAGTGCCTACCATGGGACTTTGCTAGGTACCTACTTAATCAATATTTAATGAATTGAAGTTCCATTTGGGCCCAGGGCTTGGAACAGACACTCACAGGATCTCAGAGTGAAGAAGAACCTTAGAAATCTTGACCTCCTCTATAGACCCCTCTTGGGGAGAAGAGCAAAGAAGCAGATTACATAGGGCCTATGTTGTGTCATCCATTTCTCCAGAGGCAGCACGATACAGTGGAATGAACCCCAGTCTTAAAATCTGGAGTGCTGTGTTCAAGTCCTAAATTCACCCTTGCTATTATGTAACCTTTTAATGAATGTCTTGACTTTGAGGAGGCTCAGTTTCTACATTTCAAAAAATGGGGAAATGGGGAAAATTAGGCTTACACTATGAATCTCACTGGATAGTTAAGGGTAAAATACTTCATAAATGTAAAAGCATCACAGAAATTCTAGTTATTACTGACCAAGCATTTATAAAAATGCCTGCTTTGTACCAAGTGCTATGCCAAGTACCTGGGAAACAAAGACAGAAAATATAACAGTCCTGTCCTCAAGGAGCTTACATTCTCTCTGGCTATGGACAAGTACGTATGTAGTTATATATACAATAGATACATGGAGATTTGGTTTGGTACTAGTAGCTATGGGGAATCAAGAAAGGTTTCATGTTAAGGTGGTAGTTGAATTGAGTCTTCAAGGGATCTAAGGATTTAAAGAGGTGACAGTGAGGGGGAGCTGTGTTCCAGGCAATGGGGGGGGCAGTCAGTGAAAAGAAGAAATGGGAAATAGAGTGCCATGGAAAAAGTCCTGACTGACTGAACCAAAGGTGTGTGAAAGGAAATTGTATGTAACAAGGCTGGAAAAATAGATTGGGGCCAGGTTGTGAACGGTTTGAAATGCCAAGCAGAAAAGTTTATATTTGATCCTAGAGTTGCTAGGGAACCATTAGAATTGATTGAGTAGGGAAGTGACATGGTCAGATGGGTGCTTTAGAAAAATCACTTTGGTCACTTTGGATGACAGATTGAAAGAGGTAATATCTTGAAAAAGTAGAAATAACAATTAGAAGCTATTAACATAGTGTAACATGATGATAAAGGCTTGAACTAAGGGGGGGTGGTTATGTGAGTGTAGAGAATAGTATGTATCTTGAGAAATTTTGTGAAGAAACTGGGATTTTAAAACTCTCATTCAAAAAAGAGTGTTCTTTTCACTGGACCCCATGTGTTTTTTCTGAAGGTGACAGGAAGGGGAGAGAAAAAAGTGGCCTAACTCCCCTGGAAATTCTTTATAGTTCTTTACCATGGTGTCAATGATCTGTCCCTTCAGTGCCTCCTCCACTCTCTTCCACAGGCACAGCTTCTAATCATTTTTCTCTTCCATGGCCCTAAACATGTATGAGATTTCTCCAAGGAACATTTCTGTGCCTCTCGTCAGGCTCAGTAGCACTAGGGCCTTTGGGAAATGATTTGAAGCTGGAACAAGCAGTCTTCATAAAGAGCCCTGAAGAGATTTCTTCTTCCATCTCCACTGGGGAAGCTGTTGATGACTTCTTTCCACTGGGTTGTGAACACAGCAAGCAGGTAAAGAAAGGAGAAGAGAGGAGAGGAAAAGGAAGGAGAGGAGAGAAGGGAAAAAAGAAGAGGAAAGAGGAAAGGAGAATAAGGGAGAGGGGGGAGGGGAAGGGAGAAGAGGAGAGGGGAGAAGAAGGGAGGGAGGGGAGATTGTGGCTTACCAGCCTATACCAATAGGAGTCACACCCCTGTGAGAGCAGTGTCTGGACCATGTCAGGCTTTTGCCTTCTCAATCTCCCCTAGTGCCCAACTTTTTACAATTAAATATACAGAGCCTTGTTTTATTATCTAAGACGATATAGCCTGGCATATTGGAAAGGGAATGGAAGTTAAGAAATATGGGATCTCTGCTACTGTTTTGCTGTGTGACCCTAGAAATGTTACCGAACTGCCCTGTTTCTTGGTTGTTTACTCTATAAAATGAGGGGGGTTACACTAGCTGGTCTCTAAGGCCCTTTACAGTTTGATATTGCAAGCTTTCAGATCCCTTCTTGTTCTAAATTCCTCCTTCACTTGAAAGATGGATACATATCAGCCGCAATATTGCCTTAAAGGAGACCCTGAGTGAATAAGTGAACTAACTCCACATTGAGGGGAGGTGGGCCATAGTCCTTGTAATAGCTCTAATGCTTCCCAGACTGACCACATAAAGCTCAGTCGGGCATCAGATAGAATTGCCCAGTTGCTCAACAGAATTGGGTAAGTGGTGGCATAGTCATCAACCATTTCCTGAGATCCCCACTTCCTCTGGAGAGCTAGGATAAATAACACTGATTGCCACACTTCAGTCAGCATTTCAGGGATTAAATTCATGCTCTCTTCCTGTCCTTACTCCTCCCACCCACATATTCCCTCCAAGCATGTTCTCTTAGAGTCCAGAGACTGTAAGAGGTAGTTGGACTCTTGTCAACAATCTAAGCTTTCAGCTTGATGGTAGCTGGGAGGTTAAAACTCTAGCTGAGGTCAGGAGGTCTTTAAGGACTGAGACTGTTGCCACTATCCCGACCCTCATATTCTTTGTCTTCAGGAACTGCCTGTCTCATCTTTCTGGGCCCCTACTCCCTTTCTAGTAGTCAGATTAGTGGAAAGAACCTTTAGAGGAAGTCACATGGCACAAGACAAGTTCTAGACCTGCTACTACCACTAACTTGCTGTATTGTATGACCTTGAACGCATCACTTTACTTCTCTCCAGGCTCCCCTACTTTTTACAGAAGTTGATTTAAATGTCCTCTGGGAAGCTGTTCAGCTCTAATAGTCTATGTTCTTTGCTCTAGATCTGGAAGGGATCTAAGAAATCACCTACTCCAAAAAAGAAAACAAAAAAAGAAAGAAAGAAATCAGGATGGCTAGGTGGTGCAGTGAATAGAGCACCAGCCCTGGAGTCAGGAGGACCTGACTTCAAATATGACCTCAGACACTTAACACTTACTTGCTGTGTGACCTTGGGTAAGTCACTTAACCCCAATTGCCATGCCTTCCCCCCCTCCAAAAAGGAAGGAGAAGGAGAAGGAGAAGGAGAAGGAGGAGGAGGAGGAGGAGGAGGAGGGGAAAGAGAAGGAGAAGAAACCACCTAGTTCAACTCCTTCACTTTACAGATAAGAAAATAGGCTCAGGGGGATGTGACTTACTCAAGGAAACAGAGTCAATGCATTTCAGAAGGGAGATTTGAACCCAGGTGCTTTGACTCTAGTCAGTGCTCTTTCCACTGTCATAGGCTGTTTTAAAGTTTCCCTCCTGCTCTAACAACCAACATTCTGAGGTTGCATCTAATTCTAATAATCAGAAGAGGTCTGTGAGGTAACAGTCTAGGAACTGAAATCACACTCCAGACTTTTCCCTTTTTACTGCTCCAGCCTCCCCCCCCCCTCCACCTTCTACCCCCAGGCTTCTTGCCCTAACCTCAGGGTTTTTGTCTCTTCTCTGTTCTCTTGTTCCACCAGTTCAGCAGTTGGACAGAGGAGAGCAATGAGAGGGAGGGAGGGAGGGAGGGGAGGGGAGGATGCTGCCCTGCTGTTTGAAGAATCACTGTCGCTCTAGGATGGCCTTGTGCTGACTTACAGAGTCTCATCCCATCCAGCTCATGGGTCATAGAGTTCAATTCATTAATTTTGGTGGTGGAGGGAGCCTGACAGGCCCAGTGCTGACATGAATAATGATGGATCTCCGGGAGAGGGCCAGGAAGAATCTGCAGCTTAATCAGACCTAGAGAATCTCTTTGGGCATTAATGTAGGCCAAGTGCTTTCCATCCAATCATACCCCAATTCAATTTAATGCTGCAAATTGTTACCACACAGCTACATCTCTCGACACTCAACTTAGACCCAAACAGGGTTACTCATTGGTTTACTTTTCTCTTCTAGTTAGCAGGACCCCATCAGCTAATGCCAGGTTTCATAGTTTCAGGCTATCTCATTTGCATTTGCATTTCTGTGTGGGGAGGTCTAGTTCCTGCCTTTACCCCTGTTAATGCCTAAACTCTTTGTGGGAGAAGGAAGGGATACAAAGAAAGAATTAAGGGAACTACTGGTAGTCACGAACCTAGAGACTACTTAGGTAAAAACACAGGGAAAGGAAATACAGGTAGGCCAAAGCAGTAGGCATTTACAAGGGAGCCAGAAAAGGTGACTGGGGAATGACCAAAGTATGCCAGAAAGCAAAAGATAAGCAGGGACCAGCATTAGTGAGCTCTAAAGATGAGGAGCATAGGATGTTCTGGTCACTGGACTCAGCACCACAGTTTTTGGGGGACAGACAATAGAGTGCCAGGTGGGCAAACATCATCAGAGAAGTCTGGCAGGAGGGAGACAAAAGCAAGCCATAGAGCCTTATAGTTTGGGAGCTGGAAGAAACCTTGGAAGTCATGAATTTTAATATGTTCATCTTACATGAGGAACACAGGGTACCAAGGGTTTAAGTGATTTGTCATGGGTCTCACAGTTAGTAAGCTTCTGAGGAGTGGATCTGAACCCAAATCTTGATTCCAAGTTACTATCTGTACTCACTAGCCCTTCCTACTTCAACTCTTCCCTGGGAGGGTTAATGAGAATAAGGTATGACCCCAATCCAAAGGAGCTACAGGACAAAAAGTCAGCTAAATAATAGATGTATCCTTTGCCTTCAGGGGTGGGACAAGAACTCAGAGTTATCCAAAAGGCCCATGCACTACTTAGGAATTCTTGTCCGGACCACTGTAACAGTCGTTGTTCCCTTGTTTCAATCACATCTGACTCTTTGTGACCCCTTTTGGGGTTTTCTTGGCAAAGATATTGTAGTGGT